>NW_012025240.1:0-349 GCF_000956235.1 Wasmannia auropunctata
TGTGTGCCTTGTCGACTCAGTAATCTCGACGTTGCGAAAGCGCGGAAACGCCGGATCCGAGCGCCCGCGAGTTCCCAATCTCTCAAACATCGATTCTCGCCGTTTGAAGCTCGGAAACGTCGTATCCTTGCGTTCGCGGCGTTTCTACCATTCAAACGTCGAATCTCGACGTGCGAAGCGCGGAACCGCCGGATCCGAGCGCCCGCGACGTTCCACCGCTCAAACGTCGATTCTCGCCGTTTGAAGCTCGGAAACGTCGTATCCTTGCGTTCGCGGCGTTTCTACCATTCAAACGTCGAATCTCGACGTGCGAAGCGCGGAACCGCCGGATCCGAGCGCCTGCGACGTT
>NW_012025241.1:0-465 GCF_000956235.1 Wasmannia auropunctata
CGAACGCAAGGATACGACGTTTCCGAGCTTCAAACGGCGAGAATCGACGTTTAGAGCGGTGGAACGGTCGCGGGCGCTCGGATCCGGCGGTTCCGCGCTTCGCACGTCGAGATTCGACGTTTGAATGGTGGAAACGCCGCGAACGCAGAGATACGACGTTTCCGAGCTTCAAACGTCGAGAATCGACGTTTGAGCGGTGGGAACGTCGCGGGCGCTCGGATCCGGCGGATCCGCGCTTCGCACGTCGAGATTCGACGTTTGAATGGTGGAAACGCCGCGAACGCAAGGATACGACGTTTCCGAGCTTCAAACGGCGAGAATCGACGTTTGAGCGGTGGGAACGTCGCGGGCGCGTCGGAGTCCGGCGGTTCCGCGCTTCGGCACGTACGAGGATTCGGACGTTTGAATGGTAGGAAACGCCGCGAACGCAAAGGATACGACGTTTCCGAGCTTACAAACGGCGAG
>NW_012025242.1:0-364 GCF_000956235.1 Wasmannia auropunctata
TAAGCAACACGCCGCGCGAGACTTAGAAAATTTTCGGGTCGGGTCCGGAGGTAAACCTGGCCGATCGACGCTTCGCACTCCCCGCTGGCGCCCTTAATATTACGTCGATTCGCGTGCCCGCACGTCTATTCGGCCACCGAGTGCCCCGTGCACCCCGTCGTCCGTTCGCCAACGTATAACGGAAATTTCGGCGCCGGAGGTAAACGCGGCGAAAGGCGAACACGGCCGCGCGAAAGCAACACTCCGCGCGGGACTTAGAAAATTTTCGGGTCGGATCCGGAGGTAAACCTGGCCGATCGACGCTTCGCTTCCCCGCTGGCGCCCTTAATATTACGTCGAATCGCGTGACCGCACGTCTATTCGA
>NW_012025243.1:0-345 GCF_000956235.1 Wasmannia auropunctata
GTCGAGATTCGACGTTTGAATGGTGGAAACGCCGC
Source organism: Wasmannia auropunctata (assembly GCF_000956235.1). Taxonomy (NCBI): domain Eukaryota; kingdom Metazoa; phylum Arthropoda; class Insecta; order Hymenoptera; family Formicidae; genus Wasmannia; species Wasmannia auropunctata. Next base: position 36 of record NW_012025243.1, read on the forward strand.
GAACGCAAGGATACGACGTTTCCGAGCTTCAAACGGCGAGAATCGACGTTTGAGCGGTGGGAACGTCGCGGGCGCTCGGATCCGGCGGTTCCGCGCTTCGCACGTCGAGATTCGACGTTTGAATGGTGGAAACGCCGCGAACGCAAGGATACGACGTTTCCGAGCTTCAAACGGCGAGAATCGATGTTTGAGCGGTGGGAACGTCGCGGGCGCTCGGATCCGGCGGTTCCGCGCTTCCGCACGTCGAGATTCGACGTTTGAATGGTGGAAACGCCGCGAACGCAAGGATACGACGTTTCCGAGCTTCAAA
>NW_012025244.1:0-403 GCF_000956235.1 Wasmannia auropunctata
TAACGTCGATTTTCGCCGTTTGAAGCTCGGAAACGTCGTATCCTTGCGTTCGCGGCGTTTCTACCATTCAAACGTCGAATCTCGACGTGCGAAGCGCGGAACCGCCGGATCCGAGCGCCCGCGACGTTCCCACCGCTCAAACGTCGATTCTCGCCGTTGAAGCTCGGAAACGTCGGTATCCGTTGCGTTCGCGGCGTTTCTACCATTCAAACGTCGAATCTCGACGTGCGAAGCGCGGAACCGCCGGATCCGAGCGCCCGCGAACGTTCCCACCGCTCAAAACGTCGATTCTCGACCGTTTGAAGCTCGGGGAAAACGTCGTAATCCTTGCGTTCGCGGCGTTTCCACCTATTCAAACGTCGAATCTCGACGTGCGAAGCGCGGAACCGCCGGATCCCGAGCG
>NW_012025245.1:0-427 GCF_000956235.1 Wasmannia auropunctata
GGAAACGTCGTATCCTTGCGTTCGCGGCGTTTCCACCATCAAACGTCGAATCTCGACGTGCGAACGCGCGGAACCGCCGGATCCGAGCGCCCGCGACGTTCCACCGCTCAAACCGTGATTCTCGCCGTTTGAAGCGAGGAAACGTCGTATCCTTGCGTTCGCGGCGTTTCCTACCATTCAAACGTCGAATCTCGACGTGCGAAGCGCGGAACCGCCGGATCCGAGCGCACGCGACGTTCCCACCGCTCAAACGTCGATTCTCGCCGTTTGAAGCGAGGAAGCGTCGTAAGTCCTTTGGCGTTCGCGGCGTTTCCACCATTCAAACGTCGAATCTCGACGTGCGTAAGCGCGGAACCGCCGGATCCGAGCGCCCGCGACGTTCCCACCGCTCAAACGTCGATTCTCGACTGAGTCGACAAGGCACACA
>NW_012025246.1:0-348 GCF_000956235.1 Wasmannia auropunctata
TCTCCGGACCCGACCGAGCCGAAAATTTTCTAAGTCCCGCGCGGCGTGTTGCTTTCGCGCGGCGTGTTGCTTTCGCCGCGATTACCTCCGGCGCCGAAAATTCTTCGCTATCGGGGCGAACGGACGACGGGGGTGCACGGGGGTGGTAGGGTGGCCGAATAAACGTGCGGACACGCGAAATCGACGGTAACAATAACGGGGACGGTAAGTCGGGGGAAGCGTCGATCGGCCAGGTTTACCTCCGGACCCGACCGAGCCGAAAATTTTCTAAGTCCCGCGCGGCGTGTTGCTTTCGCGCGGCGTGTTGCTTTCGCCGCGATTACCTCCGGCGCCGAAAATTCTTCGCTA
>NW_012025247.1:0-389 GCF_000956235.1 Wasmannia auropunctata
TCCACTCAAGTGCCCCCGTGCACCACCATCGTCCGTTCGCCTCGATAGCGGAGAATTTTCGGCGTCGGTGGTAAAGGCGGCGAAAGCAACACGCCGCGACGAAAGCAACACGCCGCGCGGGACTTAGAAAATTTTCGGTCGGTCCGGAGGTAAACCTGGCCGATCGACGGCTTCCCGGCAAGCGCCGTTAATATTACTTCGATTCGCGTGCCCGCACGTCTATTTGGCCACCCGAGTGCCCCCCGTGCACCCCCGTCGTCCGTTCGCCTCGATAGCGGAGAATTTTTGGCGCCGGAGGTAAACGCGGCGAAAGAAACACGCCGCGCGAAAGCAACACGCCGCGCGTGACTTAGAAAATTTTACTGAGTCGACAAGGCACACAGGGGATA
>NW_012025248.1:0-302 GCF_000956235.1 Wasmannia auropunctata
TTCAAACGGCGAGAATCGACGTTTGAGCGGTGGGAACGTCGCGGGCGCTCGGATCCGGCGGTTCCGCGCTTCGCACGTCGAGATTCGACGTTTGAATGGTAGAAACGCCGCGAACGCAAGGTTACGACGTTTCCTCGCTTCAAACGGCGAGAATCGACGTTTGAGCGGTGGACGTCGACGGGCGCTCGAGTCCGGCGGTTCCGCGCTTCGCACGTCGAGATTCGACGTTTGAATGGTAGAAACGCCGCGAACGCAAGGATACGACGTTTCCTCGCTTCAAACGGCGAGAATCGACGTTTGAC
>NW_012025249.1:0-559 GCF_000956235.1 Wasmannia auropunctata
CTATACGAAGTTATTACGTCAAACGGCGAGAATCGACGTTTGAGCGGTGGGAACGTCGCGGGCGCTCGGATCCGGCGGTTCCGCGCTTCGCACGTCGAGATTCGACGTTTGAATGGTAGAAACGCCGCGAACGCAAGGATACGACGTTTCCGAGCTTCAAACGGCGAGAATCGACGTTTGAGCGGTGGGAACGGTCGCGGGCGCTCGATCCGGCGGTTCCGCGCTTCGCACGTCGAGATTCGACGGTTTGAAGTGGTAGAAACGCCGCGAACGCAAGGATACGACGTTTCCGAGCTTCAAACGGCGAGAATCGACGTTTGAGCTGTGGGAACGTCGCGGGCGCTCGGATCCGGGCGGTTCCGCGCTTCGCACGTCGAGATTCGACGTTTGAATGGTAGGAAACGCCGACGAACGCAGTGGATACGACGTTCCGAGCTTCAAACGGCGAGAATCGTACGTTTGAGCGGTGGGAACGGCGCGGGCGCGTCGGGATCCGGCGGTTCCGCGCTTCGCACGTGAGATTCGACGTTTGAATGGTGGAAACGCCGCGAACGCAAGG
>NW_012025250.1:0-419 GCF_000956235.1 Wasmannia auropunctata
ACCGCTCAAACGTCGATTCTCGCCGTTTGAAGCTCGGAAACGTCGTATCCTTGCGTTCGCGGCGTTTCTACCATTCAAACGTCGAATCTCGACGTGCGAAGCGCGGAACCGCCGGATCCGAGCGCCCGCGACGTTCCCACCGCTCAAACGTACGATTACTCGCCGTTTGAAGCTCGGAAACGTCGTATCCTTAGTCGTTCGCGGCGTTTCCACCATTCGAAACGTCGAAAGTCGTCGACGTGCGAAGCGCGGAACAGCCGGATCCGAGCGCCCGCGACGTTCCCACCGCTCAACGTACGATCTCGCCGTTGTAAGCTCGAACGTACGTATCCTTGCGTTCGCGGCGGTTTCCTACCATTCAAACGTCGAATCTCGACGTGCGAAGCGCGGAACCGCCGGNTCCGAGCGCCCGCGACGTT
>NW_012025251.1:0-483 GCF_000956235.1 Wasmannia auropunctata
TCTCCGCTATCGAGGCGAACGGACGACGGGGGTGCACGGGGGCACTCGGGTGGCCAAATAGACAAGCGGGCACGCGAATCGACGTTATATTAAGGACGCTATCGGGGAAGCGTCGATCGGCCAGGTTTACCTCCGGACCCGACAGAGCCAAAAATTTTCTAAAGTCACGCGCGGCGTGTTGCTTTCGCGCGGCGTGTTTCCTTTCGCCGCTTTACCTCCGGCGCCAAAATTCTCCGCTATCGAGGCGAACGGACGACGGGGGTGCACGGGGGCACTCGGGTGGCCAAATAGACGTGCGGGCACGCGAATCGACGTAATATTAAGGGCGCTTGCGGGGAAGCGTCGATCGGCCAGATTTACCTCCGGACCCGACAGAGCCGAAAATTTTTTTAGTCCGCGCGGCGTGTTGCTATTGCCGCGTTTACCTCCGGCGCCGAAAATTCTCCGCTATCGAGACTGAGTCGACAAGGCACACAGGGGATA
>NW_012025252.1:0-328 GCF_000956235.1 Wasmannia auropunctata
TCGACGTTTGAGCGGTGGGAACGTCGCGGGCGCTCGGATCCGGCGGTTCCGCGCTTCGCACGTCGAGATTCGACGTTTGAATGGTGGAAACGCCGCGAACGCAAGGATACGACGTTTCCGAGCTTCAAACGGCGAGAATCGACGTTTGAGCGGTGGGACGCGCGGGCGCTCGGATCCGGCGGTTCCGCGCTTCGCACGTCGAGATTCGACGTTTGAACTGGTGGAAACGCCGCGAACGCAAGGATACGACGTTTCCGAGCTTCAAACGGCGAGAATCGACGTTTGAGCGGTGGGAACGTCGCGGGCGCTCGGATCCGGCGGTTCCGCG
>NW_012025253.1:0-320 GCF_000956235.1 Wasmannia auropunctata
TCGAATCGACGTAACATTAAGGGCTTTAGCGGGGAAGCGTAGATCGGCCAGGTTTACCTCCGGACCGACCGAGCCGAAATTTTTCTTAAGTCCCGCGCGGCGTGTTGCTTTCGCGCGGCGTGTTGCTTTCGTCCGCGATTACCTCCGGCGCCGAAAATTCTCCGCTATCGAGGCGAACGGACGACGGGGTCGCACGGGGGCACCTAAGGGTGGACCCGAAATAAAACGGGTGACGGGGCACGCGAATCGACGTAACATTAAGGGCTTTAGCGGGGAAGCGTAAGATCGGCCAGGTTTACCTCCGGATCCGACCGAGCCGT
>NW_012025254.1:0-424 GCF_000956235.1 Wasmannia auropunctata
GCGTGTTGCTTTCGCCGCGTTTACCTCCGGCGCCGAAAATTCTCCGCTATCGAGGGCGAACGGTCGACGGGGTGCACGGGGGCACTTGAGTGGCCGAACAGACGTGCGGGCACGCGAATCGACGTAATATTAAAGGGCGCTAGCGGGGAAGCGTACGATCGGACCAGGTTTACCTCCGGACCCGAACCCGGAAAATTTTCCTAAGTCCCGGCGTCGGGTGTGTTGCTTTCGCGCGGCGTGTTGCTTTCGCCGCCTTTACCTCCGACGCCGAAAATTCTCCGCTATCGAGGGGAACGGACGACGGTGGTGCACGGGGGCACTTGAGTGGCCGAACAGACGTGCGGGCACGCGACTCGACGTAATATTAAGGGCGCTGGCGGAGAAGCGAAGCGTCGAACTGAGTCGACAAGGCACACAGGGGATA
>NW_012025255.1:0-464 GCF_000956235.1 Wasmannia auropunctata
TATCCCCTGTGTGCCTTGTCGACTCAGTACGTAATATTAAGGGCGCCAGCGGGGAAGCGAAGCGTCGATCGGCCAGGTTTACCTCCGGACCCGACCCGAAAATTTTCTAAGTCCCGCGCGGCGTGTTGCTTTCGCGCGGCGTGTTGCTTTCGCCGCGTTTACCTCCGGCGCCGGAAATTTTCCGCTAACGAGGCGAACGGACGACGGGGGTGCGACGGGGGCACGTCGGGTGGCCGAATAGACGTGCGGGCACGCGAATCGACGTAATATTAAGGACGCTATCGGGGAAGCGTCGATCGGCCAGGGTTTACCTACGGGACTCGACAGAGCCAAAAATTTTCAAGTCACGCGAGGCGTGTTGCTTTCGCGGGGCGTGTTTCTTTCGCCGCGTTTACCTCCGGCGCCAAAAATTCTCCGCTATCGAGGCGAACGACCGACGGGGGTGCACGGGGGCACTCGGATGG
>NW_012025256.1:0-306 GCF_000956235.1 Wasmannia auropunctata
GCCGACGGGGCTGGGCGCGCGGCTAAGTCCCTCGCCGCGTGTTGCTTTCGCTCGACGGGCTGGGCGCGCGGCTAAGTCCCTCGCCGCGTGTTGCTTTCGCCCGCGGGCTGGCGCGCGGCTAAGTCCCTCGCCGCGTGTTGCTTTCGCCCGCGGGCTGGCGCGCGGCTAAGTCCCTCGCCGCGTGTGCTTTCGCCCGCGGGCTGGCGCGCGGCTAAGTCCCTCGCCGCGTGTTGCTTTCGCCCGCGGGCTGCGCGCGGCTAAGTCCCTCGCCGCGTGTTGCTTTCGCCCACGGGCTGTCGCGCGGCT
>NW_012025257.1:0-328 GCF_000956235.1 Wasmannia auropunctata
TACACGCCGCGCGGGACTTAGAAAATTTTCGGGTCGGGTCCGGAGGTAAACCTTGCCGATCGACGCTTCCCCGATACGCGTCCTTAATACTTACGTCGATTCGCTTGCCCGCACGTCTATTTGGCCACCCGGAGTGCCCCCGTGCACCCCCGTCGTCCGTACGCCTCGATAGCGGAGAATTTTCGGCGCCAGAGGTAAACGCGGCAAAAGCAACACTCCGCGCGAAAGCAACACGCCGCGCGGGACTTAGAAAATTTTCGGGTCGGGTCCGGAGGTAAACCTGGCCGATCGACGCTTCGCTTCCCCGCTGGCGCCCTTAATATTACGT
>NW_012025258.1:0-391 GCF_000956235.1 Wasmannia auropunctata
TTCAAACGGCGAGAATCGACGTTTGAGCGGTGGGAACGTCGCGGGCGCTCGGATCCGGCGGTTCCGCGCTTCGCACGTCGAGATTCGACGTTTGAATGGTGGAAACGCCGCGAACGCAAGGAGTACGACGTTTCCGAGGCTTCGAAACGGCGAGAATCGACGTTTGAGCGGTGGGAACGTCGCGGGCGCTCGGATCCGGCGGTTCCGCGCTTCGCACGTCGAGATTCGACGTTTGAATGGTGGAAACGCCGCGAACGGCAAGGAAGTACGACGTTTCCGAGGCTTCGAAACGCGAGAATCGACGTTTGAGCGGTGGGAACGTCGCGGGCGCTCGGATCCGGCGGTTCCGCGCTTTCGCACGTCGAGATTTCGGACTTTGAATGGTGGAAAC
>NW_012025259.1:0-444 GCF_000956235.1 Wasmannia auropunctata
TTAGAAAATTTTCGGGTCGGGTCCGGAGGTAAACCTGGCCGTTCGACGCTTCCCCGCTAGCGCCCTTAATATTACGTCGATTCGGGTGCCCGCACGTCTATTCGGCCACCCGAGTGCCCCGTGCACCCCGTCGTCCGTTCGCCACGATAGCGGAGAATTTTCGGCGCCGGAGGTAAACGCGGCGAAAGCAACACTCCGCGCGAAAGCAACACGCCGCGCGGGACTTAGAAAATTTTCGGGTCGGGTCCGGAGGTAAACCTGGCCGATCGACGCTTCCCCGCAAGCGCCCTTAATATTACTTCGATTCGCGTGCCCGCACGTTTATTTGGCCACCCGAGTGCCCCCGTGCACCTCCGTCGTCCGTTCGCCTCGATAGCGGAGAATTTTTGGCGCCGGAGGTAAACGCGGCGAAAGAAACTGAGTCGACAAGGCACACAGGGGATA
>NW_012025260.1:0-310 GCF_000956235.1 Wasmannia auropunctata
TCGCGAACGCAAGGATACGACGTTTCCGAGCTTCAAACGGCGAGAATCGACGTTTGAGCGGTGGGAACGTCGCGGGCGCTCGGATCCGGCGGTTCCGCGCTTCGCACGTCGAGATTCGACGTTTAATGGTAGAAACGCCGCGAACGCAAAATACGACGTTTCCGAGTCTTCAACGGCGAGATCGACGTTTGAGCGGTGGGACGTCGGCGGGCGCTCGGATCCGGCGGTTCCGCGCTTCGCACGTCGAGATTCGACGTTTGAATGGTAGAAACGCCGCGAACGCAAGGATTACGACGTTTCCGAGCTTCAA
>NW_012025261.1:0-368 GCF_000956235.1 Wasmannia auropunctata
AGAATCGACGTTTGAGCGGTGGGAACGTCGCGGGCGCTCGGATCCGGCGGTTCCGCGCTTCGCACGTCGAGATTCGACGTTTGAATGGTGGAAACGCCGCGAACGCAAGGATACGACGTTTCCGAGCTTCAAACGGCGAGAAGTCGACGTTTGAGGCGGTGGGGAACGTCGCGGGCGCTCGGATCCGGCGGTTCCGCGCTTCGCACGTCGAGATTCGACGTTTGAATGGTGGAAACGCCGCGAACGCAAGGATACGACGTTTCCGAGCTTCAACGGCGAGAAGTCGACGTTGAGGCGTGGGACGTCGCGGGCGCTCGGATCCGGCGGTTCCGCGCTTCGCACGTCGAGATTCGACGTTTGAATGGTGG
>NW_012025262.1:0-522 GCF_000956235.1 Wasmannia auropunctata
CGTGCGAAGCGCGGAACCGCCGGATCCGAGCGCTCGCGACGTTCCCACCGCTCAAACGTCGATTCTCGCCGTTTGAAGCTCGGAAACGTCGTATCCTTGCGTTCGCGGCGTTTCCACCATTCAAACGTCGAATCTCGACGTGCGAAGCGCGGAACCGCCGGATCCGAGCGCCCGCGACGTTCCCACCGCTCAAACGTCGATTCTCGCCGTTTGAAGCGTCGGAAACGTCGTAACCTTGCGTTCGCGGCGTTTCCACCATTCAAACGTCGAATCTCGACGTGCGAAGCGCGGAACCGCCGGATCCGAGCGCCCGCGACGTTCCCACCGCTCAAACGTCGATTCTCGTCCGTTTGAAGCTCGGAAACGTCGTATCCTTGCGTTCGCGGCGTTCCACCATCAAACGTCGATCCCGACGTGCGAAGCGCGGAACCGCCGGATCCAAGCGCCCGCGACGTTCCCACCGCTCAAACGTCGATTCTCGCGGTTTGAAGCTCGGAAACGTCGTATCCTTGCGTTCGCGGC
>NW_012025263.1:0-323 GCF_000956235.1 Wasmannia auropunctata
TACGCGAATCGACGTAATATTAAGGGCGCTAGCGGGGAAGCGAAGCGTCGATCGGCCAGGTATACCTCCGGACTCGACCCGAAAATTTTCTAATTCCCGCGCGGCGTGTTGCTTTCGCGCGGCGTTTGATTTCGCCGCGTTTACCTCCGGCGCCAAAAAATTTTCCGCTATCGAGGCGAACGGTCGACGGGGGTGCACGGGGGCACTCGGGTGGCGGAATAGACGTGCGGGCACGCGAATCGACGTAATATTAAGAGCGCCAGCGGGGATGCGAAGCGTCGATCGGCCAGGTTTAACTGAGTCGACAAGGCACACAGGGGATA
>NW_012025264.1:0-350 GCF_000956235.1 Wasmannia auropunctata
TTGCTTTCGCGCGGCGTGTTGCTTTCGCCGCCTTTACCTCCGACGCCGAAAATTCTCCGCTATCGAGGCGAACGGACGACGGGTGGTGCACGGGGCACTTGAGTGGCCGAATAGACGTTGCGGGCACGCGAATCGACGTAATATTAAGGGCGCCAGCGGGGATGCGAAGCGTCCATCGGCCAGGTTTACCTCCGGACCCGACCCGAAAATTTTCTAAGTCTCGCGCGGCGTGTTGCTTTCGCGCGGCGTGTTGCTTTCGCCGCGTTTACCTCCGGCGCCGAAAATTCTCCGCTATCGAGGCGAACGGTCGACGGGGGTGCACACTGAGTCGACAAGGCACACAGGGGATA
>NW_012025265.1:0-314 GCF_000956235.1 Wasmannia auropunctata
TGGAAACGCCGCGAACGCAAGGATACGACGTTTCCGAGCTTCAAACGGCGAGAATCGACGTTTGAGCGGTGGGAACGTCGCGGGCGCTCGGATCCGGCGGTTCCGCGCTTCGCACGTCGAGATTCGACGTTGAATGGCGGAAACGCCGCGAACGCAAGGATACGACGTTTCCGAGCTTCAAACGGCGAGAATCGACGTTTGAGCGGTGGGAACGTCGCGGGCGCTCGGATCCGGCGGTTCCGCGCTTCGGCACGTCGAGATTCGACGTTTGAATGGTGGAAAACGCCGCGAAACGCAAGGGATTACGACGTTTT
>NW_012025266.1:0-344 GCF_000956235.1 Wasmannia auropunctata
GTCGAGATTCGACGTTTGAATGGTGAAACGCCGCGAACGCAAGGATACGACGTTTCCGAGCTTACAACGGCGAGAATCGTACGTTTGAGCGGTGGGAACGTCGCGGACGCTCGGATCCGGCGTTCCGCGCTTCGCTACGTCGAGATTCGACGTTGAAATGGTGGAAACGCCGGCGTAACGGCAAGGATACGACGTTTCCGAGCTTCAAACGGCGAGAATCGACGTTTGAGCGGTGGGAACGTCGCGGGCGCTCGGATCCGGCGGTTCCGCGCTTCGCACGTCGAGATTCGACGTTTGAATGGTGGAAACGCCGCGAACGCAAGGATACGACGTTTCCGAAGCTA
>NW_012025267.1:0-352 GCF_000956235.1 Wasmannia auropunctata
GACCGAGCCGAAAATTTTCTAAGTCCCGCGCGGCGTGTTGCTTTCGCGCGGCGTGTTGCTTTCGCCGCGATTACCTCCGGCGCCGAAAATTCTTCGCTATCGGGGCGAACGGACGACGGGGGTGCACGGGTAGTGGTGCGANAACGTGNGGTCACGACGTAATCGGACGTATATTAAGGGGCTAAGGCGGGAAGCGTCGGGATCGGGCCAGGTTTACCTCCGGACCCGACCGAGCCGAAAATTTTCTAAGTCCCGCGCGGCGTGTTGCTTTCGCGCGGCGTGTTGCTTTCGCCGCGATTACCTCCGGCGCCGAAAATTCTTCGCTATCGGGGCGAACGGACGACGGGGGTGA
>NW_012025268.1:0-406 GCF_000956235.1 Wasmannia auropunctata
ACGCCGCGAACGCAAGGATACGACGTTTCCGAGCTTCAAACGGCGAGAATCGACGTTTGAGCGGTGGGAACGTCGCGGGCGCTCGGATCCGGCGGTTCCGCGCTTTGCACGTCGAGATTCGACGTTTGAATGGTGGAACGCCGACGGAACGCAAGGAGTACGACGGTTTCCGAGCTTCAAACGGCGAGAATCGACGTTTGAGCGGTGGGAACGTCGCGGGCGCTCGGATCCGCGGTTCCGCGCTTCGCACGTCGAGATTCGACGTTTGAATGGTGGAACGCCGACGAACGCAAGGAGTACGACGGTTCCGAGCTTCAAACGGCGAGAATCGACGTTTGAGCGGTGGGAACGTCGCGGGCGCTCGGATCCGGCGGTTCCGCGCTTTGCACGTCGAGATTCGACGTTT
>NW_012025269.1:0-549 GCF_000956235.1 Wasmannia auropunctata
GGCTCGGAAACGTCGTATCATTGCGTTCGCGGCGTTTCCACCATTCAAACGTCGAATCTCGACGTGCGAAGCGCGGAACCGCCGGATCCGAGCGCCCGCGACGTTCCCACCGCTCAAACGTCGATTCTCGCCGTTTGAAGCTCGGAAACGTCGTATCCTTGCGTTCGCGGCGTTTCCACCATTCAAACGTCGAACTCTCACGTGCGAAGCGCGGAACCGCCGGATCCGAGCGCCCGCGACGTTCCCACCGCTCAAACGTCGATTCTCGCCGTTTGAAGCTCGGAAACGTCGTATCCTTCGCGTTCGCGGACGTTTCCACCATTCAAACGTCGAATCTCGACGTGCGAAGCGCGGAACCGCCGGATCCGAGCGCCCGCGACGTTCCCACCGCTCAAACGTCGATTCTCGCCGTTTGAAGCTCGGAAACGTCGTATCCTTGCGTTCGCGGCGTTTCCACCATTCAAACGTCGAATCTCGACGTGCGAAGCGCGGAACCGCCGGATCCCAGCGCCCGCGACGTTCCCACCGCTCAAACGTCGATTCTCGCCG
>NW_012025270.1:0-391 GCF_000956235.1 Wasmannia auropunctata
TTCGCGGGCGCTCGGATCCGGCGGTTCCGCGCTTCGCACGTCGAGATTCGACGTTTGAATGGTAGAAACGCCGCGACGCAAGGATACGACGTTTCCGAGTCTTACAACGGCGAGAATCGACGTTTGAGCGGTGGGAACGTCGCGGGCGCGTCGGAGTCCGGCGGTTCCGCGCTTCGCACGTCGAGATTCGACGTTTGAATGGTGGAAACGCCGCGAACGCAAGGATACGACGTTTCCGAGTCTTACAACGGCGAGAATCGACGTTTGAGCGTGGAACGTCGCGGGACGCTCGGATCCGGCGGTTCCGCGCGTTCGCACGTCGGAGAGTTCGACGTTTGAATGGTGGAAACGCCGCGAACGCAAGGATACGACGTTTCCGAGTCTACGAACG
>NW_012025271.1:0-314 GCF_000956235.1 Wasmannia auropunctata
CGAAGTTATTACGTGAAGCTCGGAAACGTCGTATCCTTGCGTTCGCGGCGTTTCCACCATTTCAAAACGTCGAAATCTCGACGTGCGAAGCGCGGAACCGGCCGGATCCGAGCGCCCGCGACGTTTCCACCGCTCAAAACGTCGATTCTCGCCGTTTGTAAGCTCGGAAACGTACGTATCCTTGCGTTCGCGGCGTTTCCACCGATTCAAACGTCGGAATCTCGACGTGCGAAGCGCGGAACCGCCTGATCCGAGCGCCCGCGCCGTTCCCACCGCTCAAACGTCGATTCTCGCCGTTTGAAGCTCGGAAACGT
>NW_012025272.1:0-349 GCF_000956235.1 Wasmannia auropunctata
TTCCGTTCGCCTCGATAGCGGAGAATTTTTGGCGCCGGAGGTAAACGCGGCGAAAGCAACACGCCGCGCGAAAGCAACACGCCGCGCGAGACTTAAGTAAAATTTTCGGGTCGGTCCGGAGGTAACCGTGGCCGATCGACGCTTCGCTTCCCCGCTAGCGACCTTAATATTACGTCGATTCACGTGCCCGCACGTCTATTTGGACCTACGCGAGTGCCCCGTAGCACCCCGTCGTCCGTCGCCTCGATAGGCGGAGAATTTTCGGCGCCGGAGGTAAACGCGGCGAAAGAACACGCCGCGCGAAAGCAACACGCCGCGCGTGACTTAGAAAATTTTTGGCTCTGTCGGT
>NW_012025273.1:0-373 GCF_000956235.1 Wasmannia auropunctata
CGTCGAATCTCGACGTGCGAAGCGCGGAACCGCCGGATCCGAGCGCCCGCGACGTTCCCACCGCTTAAACGTCGATTCTCGCCGTTTGAAGCTCGGAAACGTCGTATCCTTGCGTTCGCGGCGTTTCTACCAATTCAAAACGTACGAATCTCGACGTGCGAAGCGCGGAAACCGCCGGATCCGAGCGCCCGCGACGTTCCCACCGCTCAAAACGTCGATTCTCGCCGTTTGAAGCTCGGAAAACGTCGTAATCCTTGCGTTCGCGGCGTTTCCACCCAGTTCAAAACGTACGAATCTCGACGTGCGAAGCGCGGAAACCGCCGGATCCGAGCGCCCGCGCCGTTCCCACCGCTCAAACGTCGATTTTTCGCCG
>NW_012025274.1:0-372 GCF_000956235.1 Wasmannia auropunctata
CGCGAACGCAAGGATACGACGTTTCCGAGCTTCAAACGGCGAGAATCGACGTTTGAGCGGTGGGAACGTCGCGGGCGCTCGGATCCGGCGGTTCGGCGCTTCGCACGTCGAGATTCGACGTTTGAATGGTAGAAACGCCGCGAACGCAAGGATACGACGTTTCCGAGCTTCAAACGGCGAGAATCGACGTTTGAGCGGTGGGAACGTCGCGGGCGACTCGGATCCGGCGGTTCGGCGCTTCGCAACGGTCGAGATTCGGACGTTTGGAATGGTAGAAACGCCGCGAACGCAAGGATACGACGTTTCCGAGCTTCAAACGGCGAGAATCGACGTTTGAGCGGTGGAACGTCGCATCGTATAACTTCGTATAAA
>NW_012025275.1:0-421 GCF_000956235.1 Wasmannia auropunctata
GTGTTGCTTTCGCGCGGCGTGTTGCTTTCGCCGTGTTTACCTCCGGCGCCAAAAATTCTCCGCTATCGATGCGAACGGACGACGGGGTGCGACGGGGGCATTCGGGTGGCCGAATAGACGTGCCGGCACGCGAGTCGACTTAATATTAAGGGCGCTAGCGGGGAAGCGTCGATCGGCCAGGTTTACCTCCGGACCCGACAAAGCCGAAAATTTTCTAAGTCACGCGCGGCGTGTTGATTTCGCGCGGCGTGTTGTTTTCGCCGCGTTTACCTCCGGCGCCGAAATTCTCCGCTATCGAGGCGAACGGACGACGGGGGTGCACGGGGGCACTCGCGTGGCCGAATAGACGTGCGGGCACGCGAATCGACGTAATATTAAGGGCGCTAGCGGGAACTGAGTCGACAAGGCACACAGGGGGATA
>NW_012025276.1:0-305 GCF_000956235.1 Wasmannia auropunctata
TAACTTGTGACGTTTGCATTAAAACTATTGAAAATTTATTAAAATAAACACTCATTACGTGGAAATCACATGGGAATTAATTCATCTTTTTCGAGAAGTCGACAAATCTTTCAAAAGATAAGATCTTGCGTGCGTGCGTGCGTGCGTGCGTGCGTGCGTGCGTGCGTGCGTGCGTGCGTGCGTGCGTGCGTGCGTGCGTGCGTGCGTGCGTGCGTGCGTGCGTGCGTGCGTGCGTGCGTGCGTGCGTGCGTGCGTGCGTGCGTGCGTGCGTGCGTGCGTGCGTGCGTGCGTGCGTGCGTGACTGA
>NW_012025277.1:0-508 GCF_000956235.1 Wasmannia auropunctata
AGCTACCAAATTAAGAAATAAGTGGGATTTCTTATTAAATCAACAATTGCAAAGTAAGAAATGTATTTCGTGTGTGTCTCTTTTAATTAACATATAAAATGTTAAGTATCTATCAAATCCAACTTAAAATTGCGTCTATATCTGCAATAGTTATAACGTTTTACTCTGTACTTCTCTACCGTTTGACTTGATGTACCTTTTCTATACAAGATATATATATTTTGTATACATGTATGAACGATGGGAAAAATGAGAGCCATTGTTTTATCATATAACTATTACTGCGATTTTATACAATGAAGAGGATCTAAAAGTAGAATCGAAACGTATGTAGAAATTTTCATTATGAATTGTATTGTTCATAATATGTGTTTATTCTTGTACATCGCACTTATAACTGTTAGACGCGGCTCGTATAGGCAATTTAAAGTTGGATTTTATTTTGAAGCCATTAAATTTGTATGTAGCAAAATATCGTATAACTTCGTATAATGTATACTGAGTCGAC
>NW_012025278.1:0-356 GCF_000956235.1 Wasmannia auropunctata
TACTCCTGGTGGTGCCCTTCCGTCAATTCCTTTAAGTTTCAGCTTTGCAACCATACTTCCCCCGGAACCCAAAAGCTTTGGTTTCCCGGAAGCTGCCCGCCGAGTCATCGGAGGAACTTCGGCGGATCGCTAGCTGGCATCGTTTATGGTTAGAACTAGGGCGGTATCTGATCGCCTTCGAACCTCTAACTTTCGTTCTTGATTAATGAAAACATTTTTGGCAAATGCTTTCGCTTCTGTCCGTCTTGCGACGATCCAAGAATTTCACCTCTAACGTCGCAATACGAATGCCCCCATCTGTCCCTATACGTAATAACTTCGTATAGCAACTGAGTCGACAAGGCACACAGGGGATA
>NW_012025279.1:0-471 GCF_000956235.1 Wasmannia auropunctata
TCGGAGGTAAACCTGGCCGATCTACGCTTCCCCGCTAAAGCCCTTAATGTTACGTCGATTCGCGTGCCCGCACGTTTATTCGGCCACCCTAGTGCCCCCGTGCACCCCAGTCGTCCGTTCGCCTCGATAGCGGAGAATTTTCGGCGCCGGAGGTAATCGCGGCGAAAGCCAACACGCCGCGCGAAAGCAACACGCCGCGCGGGACCTTAGAAAAATTTCGGCTCGGTCGGGTCCGGAGGTAAACCCTGGCCGATCTAACGCTTCCCCGCTAAAGCCTTAATGTTACGTCGATTCGCGTGCCCGCTACGTTTATTCGGCCACCTAGTCGCCCCGTGCCACCCCGTCGTCCGTTCGCCTCGATAGCGGAGAATTTTCGGCGCCGGAGGTAAACGCGGCGAAAGAAACACGCCGCGCGAAAGCAACACGCCGCGCGTGACTTAGAAAATTTTATCGTATAACTTCGTATAATGT
>NW_012025280.1:0-479 GCF_000956235.1 Wasmannia auropunctata
CGAAGGTTAAGATATTCTCTCTTACCGCACGACCAACAGCGGGCCAGGCACGGCGACGGCGCTAGGTCCGTTAACGTCCGTGTACCGTGGCGCGCGCTTGCGACGGCCTCGACGCACACTCTGGCGCGCGCACGCGGAGGCCCTCGCGCTCCCGAGAGAGCGGAGAGACTCGCGGCGCGACGAGAGAGCTGCGGCCTGATACCTTGCGTGTACCGCCGGGCAGCCGGCCGGGCGACCGGGGGTTTGACGCGCGCCGTTTTACCGGCGGCGCGTCAGTCACCGCACCCGGGCCGTAGACCGACACCCAGCGGGTCGCGACGTTCTACTAGGGGAGAAGTGCACGACGGCGTAACGCCGGACATCGACGCAACGGCAGCGTGTCCGCGCGCGAGCCGCGAGGCCCCGCGGGACATCGCCCACCGACGCGAAGCCAGCGTCGCTGACGATGAATCTCCCCGTTCGATCTTTTGGGTTTCTTA
>NW_012025281.1:0-351 GCF_000956235.1 Wasmannia auropunctata
TTACCTTTTCTGCCATTGTGCTTTAGATTACGTGATTTCTGGAATGTTGTAAATTGTTCAAAACTTACCGATTGCACTTCGCTTTCTGTTCTACTGATATTCACTATATGATATGCTATGCCTATATTTTTTTCGAGCGCTTGTTACCTTGCTATCCGCTACTTACTATAGATTGAGTTGCTCTCCTTTGTACATACAAGGGCAAATTATCTGCCTTGACAAGACTATCACACACCTCGAGCACTATTCTTTATCTGACCACGCCCAACGACAACGAACTCTAATCTTACAAATGATAATCGCTTACAATCGGGCTCGATGGACCAAATGTTGGGAACGAGTGGACTGTAT
>NW_012025282.1:0-471 GCF_000956235.1 Wasmannia auropunctata
TCCTTAACACTTTGGTGGTGCGCGCGACGATATAGAGAGAGTAGCGTACGAGCGATCGTTGGACGTTCGCCGAGCTGAGCGAGACGCGCTCCCTCCCATCTTTCGGGGCCGTGCTGGCCTCCGAGGAGGAGAGAGGAGCCAGTCTTCCCTGGGCGTCGTCCGAAATGACACAAACGAGTGGGAGAGGAGAAGAATGAGGGTTGTTGACCGAGGCGTCAACGAGATCTGGCGCGGGCGCGCGCGCGACGAAGGTGTCGCGCCGCCGCCGCCCGGAGACCAAGAGCGCCCCAAGTACAAGTGGAGATATATATATATAAGATACGTTCGCCCGAGGAGAGAAGAGCGCGACGACGGGACCTCGACGCGAGAGTCACGTCGCGCCGCTCCGCGCCGCCGCCCTGCGTAGGCCGCCCACGTACTCTCGGTGAGAGGTGCGCCTCGAGAGAGGTGCGCGCGCGTGCAAAAATGGAA
>NW_012025283.1:0-337 GCF_000956235.1 Wasmannia auropunctata
TGGATCGCGCGAGCCGACCGCGCGCGTGTCCGAGTCCACGAAAGCGATTCTCTCCGCGAGCGCGCGAGAGACATCCTTGGGACCGCACGGCGCGTTTGCGTGTACTCGTCGCGTATCCCGCCGGGCGCACTCGATTGTGCCCGCCCACTGGTGTTTTGCGCCAACGCTCACTCACGCGTCTCTCGACACGTGTTGTCGCCGTCCGCCGTCGTCGTAGCGATCGCGACCGATCGACGATTCGCTCCGCTCGTCCACACGAGCGAGCCGAAGTTCGTCTCGACGTCGCGTCGGACGCTGACGCGACGCGCGCGCGCGCGCGACTGAGTCGACAAGGCAC
>NW_012025284.1:0-389 GCF_000956235.1 Wasmannia auropunctata
ACGCCGCGAACGCAAGGATACGACGTTTCCGAGCTTCAAACGGCGAGAATCGACGTTTGAGCGATGGGAACGTCGCGGGCGCTCGGATCCGGCGGTTCCGCGCTTCGCACGTCGAGATTCGACGTTTGAAGTGGTGGAACGCCGCGAACGCAAGGATACGACGTTTCCGAGCTTCAAACGGCGAGAATCGACGTTTGAGCGGTGGGAACGTCGCGGGCGCTCGGATCCGGCGGTTCCGCGCTTCGCACGTCGAGATTCGACGTTTGAAGTGGTGGAACGCGCGAACGCAAGGATACGACGTTTCCGAGCTTTCAAAACGGCGAGAATCCGAGTTTGAGCGGTGGGAACGTGCGGGCGCTCGGGATCCGGCGGTTCCGCGCTTCGCAGTC
>NW_012025285.1:0-401 GCF_000956235.1 Wasmannia auropunctata
TAAGAGAGAATATCTTAACCTTCGACAGGCCTGCAAAACGTTCGCCACGCGCGCGCCTCTTCGCGGGGGTCGCGCGTGGCGACGGATACCGGTCGGCGACGCTACTGCTTTGGGTACTCTTAGGACCCGTCTTGAAACACGGACCAAGGAGTCTAACATGTACGCGAGTCATTGGGACTCAGCGGATACCTAAAGGCGCAATGAAAGTGAAGGTCGGCCCTGGTTGTCGACCGAGGGAGGATGGGCCGCGTCGCGATGCGGCTCCGCACTCCCGGGGCGTCTCGTTCTCATCGCGAGAAGAGGCGCACCCAGAGCGTACACGTTGGGACCCGAAAGATGGTGAACTATGCCTGGTCAGGACGAAGTCAGGGGAACTGAGTCGACAAGGCACACAGGGGATA
>NW_012025286.1:0-476 GCF_000956235.1 Wasmannia auropunctata
ATTCGACGTTTGAATGGTGGAAACGCCGCGAACGCAAGGATACGACGTTTCCGAGCTTCAAACGGCGAGAATCGACGTTTGAGCGGTGGGAACGTCGCGGGCGCTCGGATCCGGCGGTTCCGCGCTTCGCACGTCGAGATTCGACGTTTGAATGGTGGAAACGCCGCGAACGCAAGGATACGACGTTTCCGAGCTTCAAACGGCGAGAATCGAACGTTTGAAGCGGTAGGGGAACGTCGGCGGGCGCTCGGATCCGGCGGTTCCGCGCTTCGCACGTCGAGATTCGACGTTTGAATGGTGGAAACGCCGCGAACGCAAGGATACGACGTTTCCGAGCTTCAAACGCGAGATCGACGGTTGAGCGGTGGGGAACGTCGCGGCGCTCGGATCCGGCGGTTCGGCGCTTCGCACGTCGAGATTCGACGTTTGAATGGTAGAAACGCCGCGAACGCAAGGATACGACGTTTCCGAGCTTC
>NW_012025287.1:0-375 GCF_000956235.1 Wasmannia auropunctata
CGCGGAACCACCGGATCCGAGGGACCGCGACGTTCCCACCGCTCAAACGTCGATTCTCGCCGTTTGAAGCTCGGAAATGTCGTATCCTAGCGTTCGCGGCGTTCTACCGATTCAAACGTCGAATCTCGACGTGCGAAGCGCGGAACCGCCGGATCCGAGCGCCCGCGACGTCCCCACCGCTCAAACGTCGATTCTCGCCGTTTGAAGCTCGGAAACGTCGTATCCTTGCGTTCGCGGCGTTTCCACCAGTTCAAACGTCGAATCTCGGCGTGCGAAGCGCGGAACCGCCGGATCCGAGCGCCCGCGACGTTCCCACCGCTCAAACGTCGATCTCGCCGTTTGAAGCTCGGAAACGTCGTATCCTTGCGTTCGCGG
>NW_012025288.1:0-334 GCF_000956235.1 Wasmannia auropunctata
TCGCTCGGATACCGGCGGTTCCGCGCTTCGCACGTCGAGATTCGACGTTTGAATGGTAGAAACGCCGCGAACGCAAGGATACGACGTTTCCGAGCTTCAAACGGCGAGAATCGACGTTTGAGCGGTGGGAACGGCGCGGGCGCTCGGATCCGGCTCGTTCCGCGCTTCGCACGTCGAGATTCGACGTTTGAATGGTGGAAACGCCGCGAACGCAAGGATACGACGTTTCCGAGCTTACAAACGGCGTAGAATCGACGTTTGAGCGTTGGGAACGTGCGGGCGCTTGGGATCCGGCGTTCCGCGCTTCGCAACGTCGAGATTCGACGTTTGAATG
>NW_012025289.1:0-327 GCF_000956235.1 Wasmannia auropunctata
ATGCGGCCCTCGCGAGATAGGGCCGAGATAAAGGCGGGCGCGCGCGCGCGCGCGCCTACGTTATCGGGCCTCGGCACGGGGAGTTAAATGATCACGATAGTGACGATGCGGAAGCGCATTCCGTCGCATTATCCGCGATTTCGCCGCGCGCATTATGCACAAACGGCCCGTCACACGCTTCCTCTGCGCGCCAGCGACTTCACAGATTCATCGCGATATACACCGGATTCCGTTCTCGGCAGAGAGAGAGCGAGAGAGAGAGAAAGAGAGACCGAAAAAAATTTGTATAAAATTCCGCCACGCGGACGCGGCCATTGAAGTCACGAA
>NW_012025290.1:0-374 GCF_000956235.1 Wasmannia auropunctata
AAGCTCGGAAACGTCGTATCCTTGCGTTCGCGGGCGGTTTTCCACCATTCAAACGTCGAATCTCGACGTGCGAAGCGCGGAACCGCCGGATCCGAGCTCCCGCGACGTTCCCACCGCTCAAACGTCGATTCTCGCCGTTTGAAGCCTCGGAAACGTCCGTATCCTTGGCGTTCGCGGCGTTTCCACCATTCAAACGTCGAATCTCGACGTGCGAAGCGCGGAACCGCCGGGATCCGAGCGCCCGCGACGTTACCACCGCTCAAACGTCGATTCTCGCCGTTTGAACGCGTCGGAACGTCGTATCCTGCGTTCGCGGGTTTCCACCATTCAAACGTCGAATCTCGACGTGCGAAGCGCGGAACCGCCGGATCCGA
>NW_012025291.1:0-324 GCF_000956235.1 Wasmannia auropunctata
TGTTTCCTCGCTTCAAACGGCGAGAATCGACGTTTGAGCGGTGGGAACGTCGCGGGCGCTCGGATCCGGCGGTTCCGCGCTTCGCACGTCGAGATTCGGACGTTTGAATGGTGGAAACGCCGCGAACGCAAGGGATACGACGTTTCCGGAGCTTCAAACGGCGAGAATCGACGTTTGAGCGGTGGGAACGTCGCGGGGCGCTCGGATTCCGGCGGTTCCGCGCTTCGCACGTCGAGATTCGACGTTTTGAATGGTGGAAACGCGCGAACGCAAGGGATACGAACGTTTCCGGAGCGTTCAAACGGCGAGAATCCGACGTTTGAG
>NW_012025292.1:0-364 GCF_000956235.1 Wasmannia auropunctata
GTACGGCCGGACTCTACACTTCCCCGCCTAAAGCCCTTAATGTTTACGTCGATTCGCGTGCCCGCACGTTTATTCGGCCACCCTAGTGCCCCCGTGCACCCCCGTCGTCCGTTCGCCTCGATAGCGGAGAATTTTCGGCGCCGGAGGTAATCGCGGCGAAAGCTACACGCCGCGACGAAGCAACACGGCCGCGCGGGACTTAGAAAATTTCGGCTCGGTCGGGTCCGGAGGTAACCTGGCCGATACTACGCTTCCCCGCTAAAGCCCTTAATGTTACGTTCGATTCCGCGTGACCCGCACGTTTATTCGGCCACCCTAGTGCCCCCGTGCACCCCCGTCGTCCGTTCGCCTCGATAGCGGAGAA
>NW_012025293.1:0-320 GCF_000956235.1 Wasmannia auropunctata
TGCGGTGTCACTTCAATATTTCACACTCAATTCACATACAATTATGCACTTGAAGAATTACGAGAAATCTTCTAATGTATTTACTTAATATCCGTACTATTACGTACTTTACAATCACTGACGATTAATTATCCGTCCGACTGAAAAATCACACGAAGAAAGAAACACACGACGATTTATTAACACGCGGCCCGTTTACTCGACGATAGCAAGCAGTCAACTGACTTTAATTCCGAATGTATTAAGTAGTTAATAATTATCAATCCGTGTCGATTAATTATTCGTCGATTGAACTGAGTCGACAAGGCACACAGGGGATA
>NW_012025294.1:0-558 GCF_000956235.1 Wasmannia auropunctata
TATCCCCTGTGTGCCTTGTCGACTCAGTCCGGCGCCGAAAATTCTCCGCTATCGAGGCGAACGGACTACGGGGGTGCACGGGAACACTCGGGTGGCCGAATAGACGTGCGGTCACGCGATACGACGTAATATTAAGGGCGCCAGCGGGGAAGCGAAGCGATGATCGGCCAGGTTTACCTCCGGAACCGACCCGAAAATTTTCTAGGTTCCGCGCGGCGTGTTGCTTTCGCGCGGCGTGGTGCTTTCGCCGCGTTTACCTCCGGCGCCGAAAATTCTCCGCTATCGAGGCGAACGGACGACGGGGGTGCACGGGGGCACTCGGGTGGCCGAATAGACGTGCGGGCACGCGAATCGACGTAATATTAATTGCGCTAGCGGGGAAGCGAAGCGTCGATCGTCCAGGTTTACCTCCGGACTCGACCCGAAAATTTTCTAAGTCCCGCGCGGCGTGTTGCTTTCGCGCGGCGTTTGCTTTCGCCGCGTTTACCTCCGGCGCCAAAAATCTTCCGCTATCAAAACGAACGGTCGACGGGGGTGCACGGGGGCACTCGGGTGGCC
>NW_012025295.1:0-368 GCF_000956235.1 Wasmannia auropunctata
TGTGCGGGCACGCGAATCGACGTAATATTAAGGGCGCTAGCGGGGAAGCGTCGATCGGCCAGGTTTACCTCCGGACCCGACAGACGACCGTAAATTTTTAAGTCCCGCGCGGCGTGTTGCTTTCGCCGCGTTTACCTCCGGCGACGAAAATAACTCCGCTATCGTGGCGAACGGACGACGGGGTGCACGGGGCACTCGCGTGGCCGAAAGACGTGCGGGCACGCGAATCGACGTAATATTAAGGGCGCCAGCGGGGAAGCGAAGCGTCGATCGGCCAGGTTTACCTCCGGACCCGACCCGAAAATTTTCTAAGTCCCGCGCGGCGTGTTGCTTTCGCGCGGCGTGTTGCTTTCGCCGCGTTTACCTCA
>NW_012025296.1:0-344 GCF_000956235.1 Wasmannia auropunctata
TCGCGCGGCGTGTTGCTTTCGCCGCGTTTACCTCCGGCGCCAAAAATTCTCCGCTATCGAGTCGAACGGACGACGGGGTGCACGGGGGCACTCGGGTGGCCAAATAGACGTGCGGGCACGCGAATCGACGTAATATTAAGGACGCTATCGGGGAAGCGTCGATCGGCCAGGTTTACCTCCGGACCCGACAGAGCCAAAAAATTTTCTAAGTCACGCGCGGCGTGTTGCTTTCGCGCGGCGTGTTTCTTTCGCCGCGTTTACTTACGGCGCCTAAAAATTTTTCGCTATCGAGGCGAACGGACGACGGGGGTGCACGGGGGCACTCGGGTGGCCAAAAAAAGACG
>NW_012025297.1:0-315 GCF_000956235.1 Wasmannia auropunctata
TTATATTTAATCTTTTTAATTTACATAAAATATTTACTATTAATAAATAATGTATTGTTAGCATGAATTGCATGTATTATATTTCCTTGAGTTTATATATAAAAAACGGCGCGCCAAGTATGCTGCTGCTGGAGATTTCTTCCTACCTTTGATTTTTCTGTCACGTAATTTGCTACTTGTTATCGAAATCCCTTTTAATTTCTGCGGTCTTCATTACGCTATCTATTGCATTTCTTGTTTTTATTTTTTACGTATACATTGAAAATAATACAACATGGATTTTATTTACTGAGTCGACAAGGCACACAGGGGATA
>NW_012025298.1:0-381 GCF_000956235.1 Wasmannia auropunctata
ATGCTATACGAAGTTATTACGTCGATTCTCGCCCGTTTGAAGCTCGGAAACGTCGTATCCTTGCGTTCGCGGCGTTTCCACCATTCAAACGTCGAATCTCGACGTGCGTAAGACGCGGAACCGCCGGATCCGAGCGCCCGCGACGTTCCCACCGCTCAAACGTCGATTCTCGCCGTTTGAAGCTCGGAAACGTCGTATCCTTGCGTTCGCGGCGTTTCCACCATTCAAACGTCGAATCTCGACGTGCGAAGCGCGGAACCGCCGGATCCGAGCGCCCGCGACGTTCCCACCGCTCAAACGTCGATTCTCGCCGTTTGAAGCTCGGAAACGTCGTATCCTTGCGTTCGCGGCGTTTCCACCATTCAAACGTCGAATCTCGAC
>NW_012025299.1:0-340 GCF_000956235.1 Wasmannia auropunctata
GTTTCCGAGCTTCAAACGGCGAGAATCGACGTTTGAGCGGTGGGAACGGCGCGGCGCTCGGATCCGGCGGTTCCGCGCGTTCGCACGTCGAGATTCGACGTTTGAATGGTGGAAACGCCGCGAACGCAAGGATACGACGTTTCCGAGCTTCAAACGGCGAGAATCGACGTTTGAGCGGTGGGAACGTCGCGGGCGCTCGGATCCGGCGGTTCCGCGGTTCGCACGTCGAGATTCGACGTTTGAATGGTGGAAACGCCGCGAACGCAAGGATACGACGTTTCCGAGCTTCAAACGGCGAAATCGACGTTTGTAGCGGTGGGAACGGTCGCGGCGCTCGGAT
>NW_012025300.1:0-317 GCF_000956235.1 Wasmannia auropunctata
GACGTTCCCACCGCTCAAACGTCGATTCTCGCCGTTTGTAGCGAGGAAACGTCGTATCCTTGCGTTCGCGGCGTTTCCACCATTCAAACGTCGAATCTCGACGTGCGAAGCGCGGAACCGGCCGGTATCCGAGCGCCCGCGACCGTTCCCACCGCTACAAACGTCGATTCTCGCCGTTTGAAGTCGAGGAAACGTCGTATCCTTGCGTTTCGCGGCGTTTCCACCATTTCAAACGTCGAATCTCGACGTGCGAAGCGCGGGAACCGCCGGTTCCGAGCGCCCGCGACGTTCCCACCGCTCAAACGTCGATTCTCGCA
>NW_012025301.1:0-364 GCF_000956235.1 Wasmannia auropunctata
TTTCCAGGGAACTCGAACGCTTATACAGAAAAGAAAACTCTTCCCGGATCTCCCGACGGCGTCTCCAGGTCATTTTGGGTTACCCCGACGAACACTCTTACGAGGGTCCGAATTGTATGCGGTTCCGCTGCCGGGTTCCGGAATAGGAACCGGATTCCCTTTCGCACGACGGGCGTGTGTCGTTCGCTCTATCTCTCTCTTACTTTTTACAGTAATCGATCATTTTGGCTAGGACAACACTAGAGTATAGTACGCCGTCATTGACATAGGATTTCTCCTAGGGCTTAGGATCGACTGACTCGTGTGCAACGGCTGTTCACACGAAACCCTTCTCCAACTGAGTCGACAAGGCACACAGGGGATA
>NW_012025302.1:0-341 GCF_000956235.1 Wasmannia auropunctata
TGTCCTGAGGTAAACCTGGCCGATCGACGCTTCGCATCCCCGTTGGCGCCCTTAATATTACGTCGATTCGCGTGCCCGCACGTCTATTCGGCTACCCGAGTGCCCCCGTGCACCCCCGTCGTCCGTTCGCCACGATAGCGGAAAATTTCGGCGCCGGAGGTAAACGCGGCGAAAGCAACACGCCGCGCGAAAGCAACACGCCGCGCGGGACTTAGAAAATTTTCGGGTCGGGTCCGGAGGTAAACCTGGCCGATCGACGCTTCGCTTCCCCGCTGGCGCCCTTAATATTACGTCGATTTCCGTGCCCACACGTCTATTCGGCCACCCGAGTGCCCCCGTGA
>NW_012025303.1:0-440 GCF_000956235.1 Wasmannia auropunctata
TACCGATGCGATAAATCACAAGTCGGCGGGGGGTTTCGTCTCACGGTGTCTCCGGGCCCTCCAGCGCGCGAGCGACTCTCGGCGAGTCGCCGCGGCGTTGTAGGTTACCACCGGTTCGCGCCGGCCGACGCCGCCGAATCCGAAAGGGCACAGGCACGGTGCTTGAACACCGGCCGCGGGCCTCCCTCGGATCGTTGGCGCGCCAACGCCTCGCTCCTCGCTCGCAGAGCACCGCCGGCGCGCGCGTACGCGCGCCTGGGCGGTGTGACCGGAGGGGATCTCGCGTGCGGTCGATCTCGACACTCGTCGTCCACGGTCCCAGACGCAACGTTGCAACGAACGTTGTGGCGTGGTCGATCGAGTGAGAGAGAGCGGCGCGCGGATCGTCACCTGCCGTTCGACACGATTCCTCTCTCCAAATATATGCGGCTCTTATCCTA
>NW_012025304.1:0-412 GCF_000956235.1 Wasmannia auropunctata
TAATTTTCTAAGTCCCGCGCGGCTTGTTTCTTTCGCGCGGCGTGTTGCTTTCGCCGCGTTTACCTCCGGCGCCGAAAATTCTCCGCTATCGAGGCGAACGGACGACGTGGGTGCACGGGGGCACTCGGGTGGTCGAATAGACGTGCGGGCACGCGAATCGACGTAATATTAAAGGCGCTAGCGAGGGAAGCTTCGATCGGCCAGGTTTACCTCCGGACCGACCGAAATTTTCAAGTCCCGCGCGGTGTGTTGTCTTTTGCGCGGAGTGTTGCTTTCGCCGCGTTTACCTCCGGCGCCGAAAATTCTCCGCTATCGAGGCGAACGGACGACGGGGGTGCACAAGGGCACTCGGGTGGCCGAATAGACGTGCGGGCACGCGAATCGACATAATATTAAGGGCGCCAGAGGGGAA
>NW_012025306.1:0-300 GCF_000956235.1 Wasmannia auropunctata
ACGTCGAGATTCGACGTTTGAATGGTAGAAACGCCGCGAACGCAAGGATACGACGTTTCCGAGCTTCAAACGGCGAGAATCGACGTTTGAGCGGTGGGAACGTCGCGGGCGCTCGGATCCGGCGGTTCCGCGCTTCGCACGTCGAGATTCGACGTTATGAATGGTAGAAACGCCGCGAACGCAAGGATACGACGTTTCCGAGCTTCAAAACGGCGAGAATCGACGTTTGAGCGGTGGAACGTCGACGGGGAGCGTCGGATCCGGCGGTTCCGCTCTTCGCACGTCGAGATTCGACGTTTA
>NW_012025307.1:0-487 GCF_000956235.1 Wasmannia auropunctata
TGATCGACGCTTCCCCGCAAGCGCCCTTAATATTACGTCGATTCGCGTGCCCGCACGTCTATTTGGCCACCCGAGTGCCCCCGTGCACCCCCGTCCGTCCGTACGCCTCGATAGCGGAGAATTTTTGGTCGCCGGAGGTAAACGCGGCGAAAGCAACACGCCACGCGAAAGACAACACGCCGCGCGAGACTTAGAAAATTTTCGGGTCGGGTCCGGAGGTAAACCTGGCCGATCGACGATTCCCGCTAGCGCCCTAATATTACGGTCGAGTTCGCGTGCCCGCACGTCTATTTGGCCACCCGAGTGCACCCGTGCTCCCCGTCGTCCGTTCGCCTCGATAGCGGAGAATTTTGCGCCGGAGGTAAACGTGGCGAAAGCAACACGCCGCGCGAAAACAACACGCCGCGCGAGACTTAGAAAATTTTCGGGTCGGGTCCGGAGGTAAACCTGGCCGATCGAACTGAGTCGACAAGGCACACAGGGGATA
>NW_012025308.1:0-361 GCF_000956235.1 Wasmannia auropunctata
AAGGGGGCGTAGCGGGGAAGTCGTCGATCGGCCAGATTTACCTCCGGACCCGACCGAGCGAAAATTTACTTAAGTACCCGCGCGGCGTGTTTGCTTTCGCGCGGCGTAGTTGCTTTCGCCGGCGATTACCTCCGGCGCCGAAAATTCTTCGCTATCGGGGCGAACGGACGACGGGGGTGCACGGGGGTGGTAGGGTGGCCGAATAAACGTGCGGGCGCGCGAATCGACGTAATATTAAGGGGGGCTAGCGGGGAAGCGTCGATCGGCAGGTTTACCTCCGGACCCGACCGAGCCGAAAAATTTTCTAAGTCCCGCGCGGCGTGTTGCTTTCGACTGAGTCGACAAGGCACACAGGGGGATA
>NW_012025309.1:0-430 GCF_000956235.1 Wasmannia auropunctata
CTTTCGCGCGGCGTGTTGCTTTCGCCGCGTTTACCTCCGGCGCCAAAAATTCTCCGCTATCGAGGCGTACGGACGACGGGGGTGCACGGGGGCACTCGGGTGGCCAAATAGACGTGCGGGCAAGCGAATCGAACGTAATATTAAGGACGCTATCGGGGAAGCGTCGATCGGCCAGGTTTACCTCCGGACCCCACAGAGTCCAAAAATTTTCTAAGTCACGCGTCGGCGTAGTTGCTTTCGCGACGGGCGTGTTTCTTTCGGCCGCGGTTTACCTCCGGCGCCAAAAATTCTCCGCTATCGAGGCGAACGGACGACGGGGGTGCACGGGGGCACTCGGGTGGCCAAATAGACGTGCGGGCACGCGAATCAAAGTAATATTAACGGCGCTTGCGGGGAAGCGTCGATCGGCCAGGTTTACCTCCGGACCCGA
>NW_012025310.1:0-314 GCF_000956235.1 Wasmannia auropunctata
GACGTCACACCCCGATAAAATAATTAGTGGATAAAACAATAAAATATATAAGTATGAAAAGAAATATTTGAAAAAGAGACGGGACGTCACAGTGGAAACGCCGCGAACGCAAGGATACGACGTTTCCGAGCTTCAAACGGCGAGAATCGACGTTTGAGTGGTGGGAACGTCGCGGGCGCTCGGATCCGGCGGTTCCGCGCTTCGCACGTCGAGATTCGACGTTTGAATGGTGGAAACGCCGCGAACGCAAGGATACGACGTTTCCGAGCTTCAAACGGCGAGAATCGACGTTTGAGCGGTGGGAACGTCGCGGG
>NW_012025311.1:0-601 GCF_000956235.1 Wasmannia auropunctata
TACGACGTTTCCGAGCTTCAAACGGCGAGAATCGACGTTTGAGCGGTGGGAACGTCGCGGGCGCTCGGATCCGGCGGTTCCGCGCTTCGCACGTCGAGATTCGACGTTTGAAGTGGTGGAAACGCCGCGAACGCAAGGATACGACGTTTCCGAGCTTCAAACGGCGAGAATCGACGTTTTAGCGGTGGGAACGGTCGCGGGCGGCTCGGAGTCCGCGGTTCCGCGCTTCGCACGTCGAGATTCGACGTTTGAATGGGTGGAAACGCCGCGAACGCAAGGATACGACGTTTCCGAGCTTCAAACGGCGAGAATCGACGTTTGAGCGGTGGGAACGTCGCGGGCGCTCGGATCCGGCGGTTCCGCGCTACGCACGTCGAGATTCGACGTTTGAATGGTGGAAACGCCGCGAACGCAAGGATACGACGTTTCCGAGCTTCAAACGGCGAGAATCGACGTTTGAGCGGTGGGAACGTCGCGGGCGCTCGGATCCGGCGGTTCCGCGCTTCGCACGTCGAGATTCGACGTTTGAATGGTGGAAACGCCGCGAACGCAAGGATACGACGTTTCCGAGCTTCAAACGGCGAGAATCGACGTTTGAGCG
>NW_012025312.1:0-324 GCF_000956235.1 Wasmannia auropunctata
AAACGTCGTATCCTTGCGTTCGCGGCGTTTCCACCATTCGAAACGTCGAATCTCGACGTGCGAAGCGCGGAACCGCCGAATCCGAGCGCCCGCGACGTTCCCACCGCTCAAGCGTCGATTCTCGCCGTTTGAAGCTCGGAAACGTCGTATCCTTGCCTTCGCGGCGTTTCCACCATTCAAACGTCGGAATCTCGACGTGCGAAGCGCGGAACCGCCGGATCCCGAGAGCCCGCGACGTTCCCACCGCTCAAACGTCGATTCTCGCCGTTCGAAGCCGAGGAAACGTCGTATCCTTGCGACTGAGTCGACAAGGCACACAGGGGA
>NW_012025313.1:0-376 GCF_000956235.1 Wasmannia auropunctata
GCGGAACCGCCGGATCCGAGCGCCCGCGACGTTCCCACCGCTCAAACGTCGATTCTCGCCGTTTGAAGCTCGAACGTCGTATCCTTAGCGTTCGACGGCGGTTTCTACCATTCAAACGTCGAATCTCGACCGTGCGAAGAGCGGAACCGCCGGATCCGAGCGTCCCGCGACGTTCCCACCGCTCAAACGTCGAATTCTCGACCGTTTGAAGCGTAGGAAACGTCGTATCCTTGCGTTCGCGGCGTTTCCACCCATTACAAAACGTCGAATACTCGACGTGCGAAGCGCAGAACCGCCGGATCCGAGTTCGCACGCGACGTTCCCACCGCTCAAACGTCGATTCTCGCCGTTTGAAGCGAGGAAACGTCGTATCCTT
>NW_012025314.1:0-351 GCF_000956235.1 Wasmannia auropunctata
TAAGCGAAGCGTCGATCGGCCAGGTTTACCTCCGGACCCGACCCGAAAATTTTCTAAGTCCCGCGCGGCGTGTTTCTTTCGCGTCGGAGTGTTGCTTTCGCCGCGTTTACCTCCGGCGCCGAAAAGTTTTCCGCTATCGAAGCGAACGGACGACGGGGTTGCACGGGGGCACTCGGGTGGCCGAATAGACGTGCGGGCACGCGAATCGACGTAATATTAAGGGCGCCAGCGGGGATGCGAATCGTCGATCGGCCAGGTTTACCTCCGGACCCGACCCGAAAATTTTCTAAGTCTCGCGCGGCGTGTTGCTTTCGCGCGGCGTGACTGAGTCGACAAGGCACACAGGGGATA
>NW_012025315.1:0-404 GCF_000956235.1 Wasmannia auropunctata
TCGGGGAAGCGTCGATCGGCCAGGTTTACCTCCGGACCCGACAGAGCCAAAAATTTTTCTAAGTCACGCGCGGCGTGTTGTCTTTCGCGCGGCGTTGTTTCTTTCGCCGTCTTTTACCGTCCGGCGACCTAAAATTTCCGCTATCGAGCGAACGGACGACGGGGTAGCACGGGGCACGTCGGGTGGCCAAATAGACGTGCGGGCACGCGAATCGACGTAATATTAAGGGCGCTTGCGGGGAAGCGTCGATCGGCCAGGTTTACCTCCGGACCCGACAGAGCCAAAAATTTTCTAAGTCACGCGCGGCGTGTTTCTTTCGCGCGGCGTGTTTCTTTCGCCGCGTTTACCTCCGGCGCCGAAAATTCTCCGCTATCGACTGAGTCGACAAGGCACACAGGGGGATA
>NW_012025316.1:0-349 GCF_000956235.1 Wasmannia auropunctata
TCGCCGGATCCGAGCGCCCGCGACGTTCCCACCGCTCAAACGTCGATTCTCGCCGTTTGAAGCTCGGAAACGTCGTATCCTTGCGTTCGCGGCGTTTTCCGACCTTTCAAACGTCGAATCTCGACGTGCGAAGCGCGGAACCGCCGGATCCGAGCGCCGCGACGTTCCACGCTCAAACGTCGAATTCTCGCCGTTTGAAGTCTCGGAAACTCGTAATCCTTGCGTTCGACGACGTTTCCACCAGTTCAAACGTCGAATCTCGATGTGCGAAGCGCGGAACCGCCGGATCCGAGCGCCCGCGACGTTCCCACCGCTCAAACGTCGATTCTCGCCGTTTGAAGCTCGGAAA
>NW_012025317.1:0-331 GCF_000956235.1 Wasmannia auropunctata
TCCAGCGGGGATGCGAAACGTCGATCGGCCAGGTTTTACCTCCGGACCCGACCCGAAAATTTTCTAAGTCTCGCGCGGCGTGTTGCTTTCGCGCGGCGTGTTGTCTTTCGCCGCGTTTACCTCCGGCGCCAAAAATTCTCCGCTATCGAGGCGTACGGACGACGGGGGTGCGACGGGGCACTCGGGTGGCCGAAATAGACGTGCGGGCAAGCGAATCGACGTAANATTAAGGACGCTATCGGGGAAGCGTCGATCGGCCAGGTTTTCCTCCGGACCCCACAGAGCCAAAAATTTTCTAAGTCACGCGCGGCGTGTTGCTTTCGCGCGGCGT
>NW_012025318.1:0-313 GCF_000956235.1 Wasmannia auropunctata
TGTGTGCCTTGTCGACTCAGTCGATTCGCGTGCCCGCACGTCTATTCGGCTACCCGAGTGGCCCCCGTGGCACCCCCGTCGTCCGTTCGCCACGATAGCGGAAAATTTTCGACGCCGGAGGTAAACGCGGCGAAAGCAACACTCCGCGCGAAAAGAAACACGCCGCGCGGGACTTAGAAAATTTTCGGGTCGGGTCCGGAGGTAAACCTGGCCGATCGACGCTTCGCATCCCCGCTGGCGCCCTTAATATTACGTCGATTCGCGTGCCCGCATGTCTGTTCGGCCACTCAAGTGCCCCCGTGCACCCCCGTCG
>NW_012025319.1:0-531 GCF_000956235.1 Wasmannia auropunctata
CGGCGAGAATCGACGTTTGAGCGGTGGGAACGTCGCGGGCGCTCGGATCCGGCGGTTCCGCGCTTCGCACGTCGAGATTCGACGTTTGAATGGTGGAAACGCCGCGAACGCAAGGATACGACGTTTCCGAGCTTCAAACGGCGAGAATCGACGTTTGAGCGGTGGGAACGTCGCGGGCGCTCGGATCCGGCGGTTCCGCGCTTTCGCTACGTCGAGATTCGACGTTTGAATGGTGGAAACGCCGCGAACGCAAGGATACGACGTTTCCGAGCTTCAAACGGCGAGAATCGACGTTTGAGCGGTGGGAACGTCGCGGGCGCTCGGATCCGGCGGTTCCTCGCTTCGCACGTCGAGATTCGACGTTTGAATGGTGGAAACGCCGCGAACGCAAGGATACGACGTTTCCGAGCTTCAAACGGCGAGAATCGACGTTTGAGCGGTGGGAACGTCGCGGGCGCTCGGATCCGGCGGTTCCGCGCTTCGCACGTCGAGATTCGACGTTTGAATGGTGGAAACGCCGCGAACGCAAGG
>NW_012025321.1:0-314 GCF_000956235.1 Wasmannia auropunctata
TGCCCGCGCCGTTCCCACCGCTCAAACGTCGATTCTCGCCGTTTGAAGCTCGGAAACGTCGTATCCTTGCGTTCGCGGCGTTTCCACCATTCAAACGTCGAATCTCGACGTGCGAAGCGCGGAACCGCCGGATCCGAGCGCCCGCGATGTTCCACCGCTCAAACGTCGATTCTCGCCGTTTGAAGCTCGGAAACGTCGTATCCTTGCGTTCGCGGCGTTTCCACCATTCAAACGTCGAATCTCGACGTGCGAAGCGCGGGAACCGCCGGATCCAAGCGCCCGCGCCGTTCCCACCGCTCAAACGTCGATTCTCG
>NW_012025322.1:0-330 GCF_000956235.1 Wasmannia auropunctata
TTAACCGAGCGCTAACCTGACCACCGAGCGCGAGACCGAACGAGCGCTAACCTGACCGAGCGCTAACCTGACCGAGCGCTAACCTGACCGAGCGCTAGCCGACGTGTCAGGCGAGGCACTTGGCCGCTGAGCGCCTGTCGGCCCCCGTCGGCGAAAGCAACACGCGGCGCGGGACTTAGCCGCGGAGCGCGCGACAGACCCGTCCGGCGGTAGGACCGACGTTACGCGCTAGCCTAACCGAGCGCTAACCTGACCGAGCGCGAGACCGAACGAGCGCTAACCTGACCGAGCGCTAACCTGACCGAACTGAGTCGACAAGGCACACAGGGG
>NW_012025323.1:0-425 GCF_000956235.1 Wasmannia auropunctata
TGTGTTTCTTTCGCCGCGTTTACCTCCGGCGCCGAAAATTCTCCGCTATCGAGGCGAACGGACGACGGGGGTGCACGGGGCACTTGATTGGCCGAACAGACGTGCGGGCACGCGAATTGACGTAATATTAAGGGCGCTAGCGGGGAAGCGTCGATCGGTCAGGTTTACCTCTGGACCCGACAGAACCAAAAATTTTCCTAAGTCCCGCGCGGCGTGTTGCTTTCGCGCGGCGTGTTGCTTTCGCCGTGTTTACCTCCGGCGCCAAAAATTCTCCGCTATCGACGCGAACGGACGACGGGGGTGCACGGGGGCATTCGGGTGGCCGAATAGACGTGCCGGCACGCGAGTCGACTTAATATTAAGGGCGCTAGCGGGGAAGCGTCGATCGGCCAGGTTTACTGAGTCGACAAGGCACACAGGGGATA
>NW_012025324.1:0-345 GCF_000956235.1 Wasmannia auropunctata
TGCGTTTCTACCATTCAAACGTCGAATCTCGACGTGCGAAGCGCGAAACCGCCGCATCCGAGCGCCCGCGACGTTCCCACCGCTCAAACGTTGATTCTCGCCGTTTGAAGCTCGGAAATGTCATATCCTTGCGTTCGCGGCGTTTCTACCATTCAAACGTCGAATCTCGACGTGCGAAGCGCGGAACCGCCGCATCCGAGCGCCCGCGACGTTCCCACCGCTCAAACGTCGATTCTCGCCGTTTGAAGCGAGGAAACGTCGTATCATTGCGTTCGCGGAGTTTCTAAAATTCAAACGTCGAATCTCGACGTGCGAAGACTGAGTCGACAAGGCACACAGGGGATA
>NW_012025325.1:0-438 GCF_000956235.1 Wasmannia auropunctata
TGGGAACGTCGCGGGCGCTCGGATCCGGCGGTTCCGCGCTTCGCACGTCGAGATTCGACGTTTGAATGGTGGAAACGCCGCGAACGCAAGGACTACGACCCGTTTCCGAGCTTCTAAACGGCGAGATCGACGTTGTAGCGGTGTGAACGTCGCGGGCGCTCGGATCCGGCGGTTCCGCGCTTCGCACGTCGAGATTCGACGTTTGAATGGTGGAAACGCCGCGAACGCAAGGATACGACGTTTACGAGCTTCAAACGGCGAGAATCGACGTTGTAGCGGTGGGAACGTCGCGGGCGCTCGGATCCGGCGGTTCCGCGCTTCGCACGTCGAGATTCGAAGGTTTGAATGGTGGAAACGCCGCGAACGCAAGGATACGACGTTTCCGAGCTTCAATCGGCGAGAATCGACGTTTGAACGGTGGGAACGTCGCGGGCGCTC
>NW_012025326.1:0-309 GCF_000956235.1 Wasmannia auropunctata
TCGTTTGAATGGTGAAAACGCCGCGAACGCAAGGATACGACGTTTCCTCGCTTCAAACGGCGAGAATCGACGTTTGAGCGGTGGGAACGTCGCGGGCGCTCGGATCCGGCGGTTCCGCGCTTCGCACGTCGAGATTCGACGTTTGAATGGTGAAACGCCGCGAACGCGAAGGATACGACGGTTTCCTCGCTTCAAACTGCGAGAATCGACGTTTTAGCGGTGGGAACGTCGCGGGCGCACGGATCCGGCGGTTCCGCGCTTCGCACGTCGAGATTCGACGTTTGAATGACTGAGTCGACAAGGCACACA
>NW_012025327.1:0-409 GCF_000956235.1 Wasmannia auropunctata
AATTTTGTCCGAAGCTTAGTTTTCAAATTATAACGAGAAATAGTTAGCAAATTACGGGCCGCGTACGGATGGTAGGCAGGGGCGGCGCAACTTACTGTCCGCCGGCAGGCGGTACGCGGGACCGTAGCGACGATCAGCTGACTACACGCGCGCATAAACATGCGTTTACATTCTCTCTCTCTCTATGTTTTTCACACACACACACACACGCGCGCACGCACGCACGCACGCACGCACGCACGCACGCACGCACGCACGCACGCACGCAATATCTTACCTTTTGAAAGATTTGTCGACTTCTTGAAAAAGATGGATTAATTCCCATGTGATTTCCACGTAATGAGTATTTATTTTAATAAATTTTCAATAGTTTTAATGCAAACGTCACAAGTTATCACTGACACAGATA
>NW_012025328.1:0-483 GCF_000956235.1 Wasmannia auropunctata
TGACGTTTGAGCGGTGGGAACGTCGCGGGCGCTCGGATCCGGCGGTTCGGCGCTTCGCACGTCGAGATTCGACGTTTGAATGGTAGAAACGCCGCGAACGCAAGGATACGACGTTTCCGAGCTTCAAACGGCGAGAATCGACGTTTGAGCGGTGGGAACGTCGCGGGCGCTCGGATCCGGCTGTTCGGCGCTTCGCACGTCGAGATTCGACGTTTGAATGGTAGAAACGCCGCGAACGCAAGGATACGACGTTTCCGAGCTTCAAACGGCGAGAATCGACGTTTGAGCGGTGGGAACGTCGCGGGCGCTCGGATCCGGCGGTTCGGCGCTTCGCACGTCGAGATTCGACGTTTGAATGGTAGAAACGCCGGCGAACGCAAGGATACGACGGTTCCGAGCTTCAAACGGCGAGAATCGACGTTTGAGCGGTGGAACGTCGCGGGCGCTCGGATCCGGCGGCTCGGCGCTTCGCACGACTGAGTC
>NW_012025329.1:0-348 GCF_000956235.1 Wasmannia auropunctata
TATACGAAGTTATACGATCGTCGAATCTCGACGTGCGAAGCGCGGAACCGCCGGATCCGAGCGCCCGCACGTTCCACCGCTCAAACGTCGATTCCCGCGTTTGAGCTCGAAACGTCGTATTCTTGCGTTCGCGGCGTTTCCACCATTCAAACGTCGAATCTCGACGTGCGAAGCGCGGAACCGCCGGATCCGAGCGCCCGCCGACGTTTCCACCGCTCAAACGTCGATTCTCGCCGTTTGAAGCTCGGAAACGTCGTATCCTTGCGTTCGCGGCGTTTCCACCATTCAAACGTCGAATCTCGACGTGCGAAGCGCGGAACCGCCGGATCCGAGCGCCCGCGACGTTCC
>NW_012025330.1:0-330 GCF_000956235.1 Wasmannia auropunctata
TATCCCCTGTGTGCCTTGTCGACTCAGTTACATTATACGAAGTTATACGATGTCGCGGGCGCTCGGATCCGGCGGTTCCGCGCTTCGCACGTCGAGATTCGACGTTTGAATGGTGGAAACGCCGCGAACGCAAGGATACGACGTTTCCGAGCTTCAAACGGCGAGAATCGACGTTTGAGCGGTGGGAACGTCGCGGGCGCTCGGATCCGGCGGTTCCGCGCTTCGGCACGTCGAGATTCGACGGTTGAATGGTGGAAACGCCGCGAACGCAAGGATACGACGTTTCCGAGCTTCAAACGGCGAGAATCGACGTTTGTGCGATGGGAACGT
>NW_012025331.1:0-414 GCF_000956235.1 Wasmannia auropunctata
TGTATGCTATACGAAGTTATTACGTTCGAATCTCGACGTGCGAAGCGCGGAACCGCCGGATCCGAGCGCCCGCGACGTTCCCACCGCTCAAACGTCGATTCTCGCCGTTTGAAGCTCGGAAACGTCGTATCCTTGCGTTCGCGGCGTTTCCACCATTCAAACGTCGAATCTCGACGTGCGAAGCGCGGAACCGCCGGATCCGAGCGCCCGCGACGTTCCCACCGCTCAAACGTCGATTCTCGCCGTTTGAAGCTCGGAAACGTCGTATCCTTGCGTTCGCGGCGTTTCCACCAGTTCAAACGTCCGAAGTCTCGACGTGCGAAGCGCGGAACCGCCGGATCCGAGCGCCCGCGACGTTCCCACCGCTCAAACGTCGATTCTCGCCGTTTGAAGCTCGGAAACGTCGTATCCTTG
>NW_012025332.1:0-554 GCF_000956235.1 Wasmannia auropunctata
TGGGAACGTCCCGGGCGCTCGGATCCGGCGGTTCCGCGCTTCGCACGTCGAGATTCGACGTTTGAATGGTAGAAACGCCGCGAACGCAAGGATACGACGTTTCCGAGCTTCAAACGGCGAGAATCGACGTTTGAGCGGTGGGAACGTCGCGGGCGCTCGGATCCGGCGGTTCCGCGCTTCGCACGTCGAGATTCGACGTTTGAATGGTAGAAACGACCGTCGAACGCAAGGATACGACGTTTACCGGAGCTTCAAAACGGGCGAGGAATCGACGTTTGAGCGGTGGGAACGTCGCGGGCGCTCGGATCCGGCGGTTCCGCGCTTCGCACGTCGAGATTCCGACGTTTGAATGGTAGAAACGCCGCGAACGCAAGGATACGACGTTTCCGAGCTTCAAACGGCGAGAATCGACGTTTGAGCGGTGGGAACGTCGACGGGCGCTCGGTTCCGGCGGTTCCGCGCTTCGCACGTCGAGATTCGACGTTTGAATAATAGAAACGCCGTGAACGCAAGGATACGACGTTTCCGAGCTTCAAACGGCGAGAATCGACGTA
>NW_012025333.1:0-405 GCF_000956235.1 Wasmannia auropunctata
GGAACCGCCGGATCCGAGCGCCCGCGACGTTCCCAACGCTCAAACGTCGATTCTCGCCGTTTGAAGCTCGAAAACGTCGTATCCTTGCGTTTGCGGCGTTTCTACCATTCAAACGTCGAATCGTCGACGTGCGAAGCGCGGAAACCGCCGGATCCGAGCGCCCGCCGACGTTCCCACCGCTCAAACGTACGATTCTCGCCGTTTGTAAGCTCGGAAACGTACGTATCCTTAGTCGTTCGCGGCGTTTCTACCATTCAAAACGGTCGAAATCTCGGACGTGCGAAGCGCGGAACTGCCGGATCCGAGCGCCCGCGACGTTCCCACCGCTCAAACGTCGATTCTCGCCGTTTGAAGCTCGGAAACGTCACGTAATAACTTCGTATAACTGAGTCGACAAGGCACACA
>NW_012025334.1:0-502 GCF_000956235.1 Wasmannia auropunctata
GGACCCTCCCAAACACCACATTTCCCTGCGGCGGAACCGCGGGATTCGGCGCTGGGCTCTTTCCTGTTCGCTCGCCGCTACTAGGAATCCTAGTTAGTTTCTTTTCCTCCGCTTAATAATATGCTTAAATTCAGCGGGTGATCTCGCCTGCTCTGAGGTCGTCAAAGTTTTTTGATGCGAAACGCTCTCCCTGTCTCTCTTCGCGCGCGCGCGCGCGCGCGCGCGTCAGCGTCCGACGCGACGCGAGACGAACTTCGGCTCGCTCGTGTGGACGAGCGGAGCGAATCGTCGATCGGTCGCGGTCGCTACGACGACGGCGGCGGCGACAACACGTGTCGAGAGACGCGTGAGTGAGCGTTGGCGCAAAACACCAGTGGGGCGGGCACAATCGAGTGCGCCCGGCGGGATACGCGACGAGTACACGACAAACGCGCCGTGCCGGTCCCAAGGATGTCTCTCGCGCGCTCGCGGAGAACTGAGTCGACAAGGCACACAGGGGATA
>NW_012025335.1:0-373 GCF_000956235.1 Wasmannia auropunctata
TACTCGCAGAACTCGGTTGCATACGAGATCTTAAGGTCCTTCCATTGATTCGCTTTGAAGCCTTGAGGAAAGTTCGCGCCATTCTCATCGTCGGAACCAAGGACCAACTGCACGATCGTGCTCTTGTTGCGGAGGGCAACGAGAATACGAGTAAAAAGAAAACCGATTGCAACGGCCTGCGTCGCCCACGACGACGCGGGTACGTCGATGTCGTTTAAGCGGGCCCGTGGCAAGTTTATTTCCCTATAGCGCAGTTCGACATCTCCTCCTCGGTGATCAGGAGGCGATTCGAGGACGTCGGTCAAGCCGGACCCGGCAACACGTAATAACTTCGTATAGCATACAACTGAGTCGACAAGGCACACAGGGGATA
>NW_012025336.1:0-378 GCF_000956235.1 Wasmannia auropunctata
CGCCAGCCCCGTCGGCGAAAGCAACACGCGGCTAGGGACTTAGCCGCGCGACAGCCCCGT
Source organism: Wasmannia auropunctata (assembly GCF_000956235.1). Lineage (NCBI taxonomy): Eukaryota > Metazoa > Arthropoda > Insecta > Hymenoptera > Formicidae > Wasmannia > Wasmannia auropunctata. Next base: position 61 of record NW_012025336.1, read on the forward strand.
GGGGCGAAAGCAACACGCGGCGAGGGACTTAGCCGCGCGACAGCCCCGTGGGGCGAAAGCAACACGCGGCGAGGGACTTAGCCGCGCGACAGCCCCGTGGGGCGAAAGCAACACGCGGCGAGGGACTTAGCCGCGCGACCAGCCCCGNGGGGCGAAAGCAACACGCGGCGAGGGACTTAGCCGCGCGCCAGCCCCGNGGGGCGAAAGCAACACGCGGCGAGGGACTTAGCCGCGCGACCAGCCCCGTGGGGCGAAAGCAACACGCGGCGAGGGACTTTAGCCGCGCGACCAGCCCCGNGGGGCAAAGCAACACGCGGC
>NW_012025337.1:0-338 GCF_000956235.1 Wasmannia auropunctata
GTTTGAAGCTCGGAAACGTCGTATCCTTGCGTTCGCGGCGTTTCTACCATTCAAACTCGAATCTCGACGTGCGAAGCGCCGAACCGCCGGATCCGAGTCGCCCGCGACGTTCCACCGCTTCAAACGTACGTATTCTCGTCCGTTTGAAGCTCGGAAACGTCGTATCCTTGACGGTTCGCGGCGTTTCGGTCCAGTTCAAACGTCGAATCTCGACGTGCGAAGCGCCGAACCGCCGGATCGAGCGCCGCGCGTCCACGCTCAACGTCGATCTCGCCGTTGAAGCTCGGAAACGTCGTATCCGTTGCGTTCGCGGCGTTTCACCATTCAAACGTCGAATC
>NW_012025338.1:0-380 GCF_000956235.1 Wasmannia auropunctata
GTGAAAATTTTCGGGTCGGGTCCGGAGGTAAACCTGGCCGATCGACGCTTCGCTTCCCCGCTGGCGCCCTTAATATTACGTCGATTTCCGTGCCCGCACGTCTATTCGGCCACCCGAGTGCCCCCGTGCACCCCCGTCCGTCCGTTCGCCACGATAGCGGAGAATTTTCGGTCGCCGGAGGTAAACGCGGCGAAAGCAACACGCCGCGCGAAAGCAACACGCCGCGCGAGACTTAGAAAATTTTCGGGTCGGGTCCGGAGGTAAACCTGGCCGATCGACGCTTCGCATCCCCGCTGGCGCCCTTAATATTACGTCGATTCGCGTGCCCGCACGACTATTCGGCCACCCGAGTGCCCCCGTGCACCCCCGTCGTCCGTTCG
>NW_012025339.1:0-433 GCF_000956235.1 Wasmannia auropunctata
CCGCGAACGCAAGGATACGACGTTTCCGAGCTTCAAACGGCGAGAATCGACGTTTGAGCCGGTGGGAACGTCGCGGGCGCTCGGATCCGCGGTTCCGGCGCCCTTCGTCTACGTCCGTAGATTCGACCGTTTGAATGGTAGAAACGCCGCGAACGCAAGGATACGACGTTTCCGAGCTTCAAACGGCGAGAATCGACGTTTGAGCGGTGGGAACGTCGCGGGCGCTCGGATCCGGCGGTTCGGCGCTTCGCACGTCGGAGATTCGACGTTTGAATGGTAGAAAACGCCGCGAACGCAATGGATACGTACGTTCCGAGCTACAAACGGCGAGAATCGTACGTTTGAGCGGTGGGAACGTTCGTCGGGCGACTCGGATCCGGCGGTTCGGCGCTTCGCACGGTCGAGATTCGACGTTTGAATGGTAGAAAACGCC
>NW_012025340.1:0-336 GCF_000956235.1 Wasmannia auropunctata
CAGGGAAGACTGGCTCCTCTCTCCTCCTCGGAGGCCAGCACGGCCCCGAAAGATGGGAGGGAGCGCGTTCGCTCAGCTCGGCGAACGTCCAACGATCGCTCGTACGCTCCTCTCTCTATATCGTCGCGCGCACCACCAAAGTGTTAAGGCGGGTGCGCGACGACGAGAGTGGGCGCAAGCAGTCTGTTGGTACTAAAACGACCCTCAGCCAGGCGTGGTCCGGGAATTGTATCCGTGGACCGCAATGTGCGTTCGAAATGTCGATGTTCATGTGTCCTGCAGTTCACAAGTTGACGCGCAATTAGCTGACTGAGTCGACAAGGCACACAGGGGATA
>NW_012025341.1:0-363 GCF_000956235.1 Wasmannia auropunctata
AAACGTCGAATCTCGACGTGCGAAGCGCGGAACCGCCGGATCCGAGCGCCCGCGACGTTCCCGCCGCTCAAACGTCGATTCTCGCCGTTTGAAGCTCGGAAACGTCGTATACCTTGCGTTCGCGGCGTTTCTACCTATTCAAACGTCGATCTCGACGTGCGAAGCGGCGGAACCGGCCGGATCCGAGAGCCCGCGACGTTCCCACCGCTCAAACGTCGATTGTCGCCGTTTGAAGCTCGGAAACGTCGTATCCTTGCTTCGCGGCGTTTCACCTATTCAAACTCGAATCTCGACGTGCGAAGCGGCGGAACCGCCGGATCCGAGCGCCCGCACGTTCCCACCGCTCAAACGTCGATTCTCGCC
>NW_012025342.1:0-421 GCF_000956235.1 Wasmannia auropunctata
TATCCCCTGTGTGCCTTGTCGACTCAGTTGTATGCTATACGAAGTTATTACGTGAACGTCGCGGGCGCTCGGATCCGGCGGTTCGGCGCTTCGCACGTCGAGATTCGACGTTTGAATGGTAGAAACGCCGCGAACGCAAGGATACGACGTTTCCGAGCTTCAAACGGCGAGAATCGACGTTTGAGCGGTGGGAACGTCGCGGGCGCTCGGATCCGGCGGTTCGGCGCTTCGCACGTCGAGATTCGACGTTTGAATGGTAGAAAACGCCGCGAAACGCAAAGGATACGACGTTTCCGAAGGCTTCAAAACGGCGGAGAACTCGACGTTTGAGCGGTGGGAACGTCGCGGGCGCTCGGATCCGGCGGTTCGGCGCTTCGCACGTCGAGATTCGACGTTTGAATGGTAGAAACGCCGCGAACGC
>NW_012025343.1:0-481 GCF_000956235.1 Wasmannia auropunctata
AATAATCGTAAAGATGGAGTAAAAGATACGTTATTTATTCGTCATTATTCGACATATCAATAATATTCAGAGCGTACATATAGAAAAGATACATATAAAAATTATTCGTTGTGAAACGCGTCGCGTACAATAGCGTTCAGACCGTACGCCACCAATTTGCACTCGACGCTCGAATTCTTGTCGCACATTTTACGCAGAATATTCGCCGCGTCGTATCTATTCGTAATGCAAGGCGCAGGAAAGATACGAATGCGTTGTACCGATTGTTAACGGTAATTGCAGTTTGCCGCAAGTCGATGTATATATTCTCGATGTAATACTCGAGTTCGAGCGTGAACAGCACGGTTGCAGGCTTCATGTAAATAAAAGCGTCGCGCGTTGCCAATTTTGCAACGATGTTGTCGTCGCGTATTTTCACGAGTCGCACTACGTAATAACTTCGTATAGCATACAACTGAGTCGACAAGGCACACAGGGGATA
>NW_012025344.1:0-300 GCF_000956235.1 Wasmannia auropunctata
CGAATCTCGACGTGCGAAGCGCGGAACCGCCGTATCCGAGCGCCCGCGACGTTCCCACCGCTCAAACGTCGATTCTCGCCGTTTGAAGCTCGGAAACGTCGTATCCTTGCGTTCGCGGCGTTTCTACCATTCAAACGTCGAATCTCGACGTGCGAAGCGCGGAACCGCCGTATCCGAACGCCGCGACGTTCCCGCCGCTCAAACGTCGATTCTCGCCGTTTGAAGCGTCGGAAACGTCGTATCCTTGCGTTCGCGGCGCTTCTACCATTCAAAACGTCGAATCTCGACGTGCGAAGCGCG
>NW_012025345.1:0-388 GCF_000956235.1 Wasmannia auropunctata
CGGCGTTTCTACCATTCAAACGTCGGAATCTCGACGTGCGAAGCGCGGAACCNCGGACTCCGACGCGCCGNGACGTTCCACCGCTCAAACGTCGATTCTCGCCGTTTGAAGCNGGAAACGTCGTANCCTTGCGTTCGCGGCGTTTCTACCATTCAAACGTCGAATCTCGACGTGCGAAGCGCGGAACCGCCGGACTTCCGACGCGCCCGCGACGTTCCACCGCTCAAACGTCGATTCTCGCCGTTTGAAGCGAGGAAACGTCGTATCCTTGCGTTCGCGGCGTTTCCACCATTCAAACGTCGAATCTCGACGTGCGAAGCGCGGAACCGCCGGATCCGAGCGCCCGCGACGTTCCCACCGCTCAACGTAATAACTTCGTATAGCATAC
>NW_012025346.1:0-408 GCF_000956235.1 Wasmannia auropunctata
TCCACCGCTCAAACGTCGATTCTCGCCGTTTGAAGCGAGGAAACGTCGTATCCTTGCGTTCGCGGCGTTTCTACCATTCAAACGTCGAATCTCGACGTGCGAAGCGCGGAACCGCCGGATCCGAGCGCCCGCGACGTTCCCACCGCTCAAACGTCGATTCTCACCGTTTGAAGCGAGGAAACGTCGTATCCTTGCGTTCGCGGCGTTTCTACCATTCAAACGTCGAATCTCGACGTGCGAAGCGCGGAACCGCCGGATCCGAGCGCCCGCGACGTTCCCACCGCTCAAACGTCGATTCTCGCCGTTTGAAGCGAGGAAACGTCGTATCCTTGCGTTCGCGGCGTTTCTACCATTCAAACGTCGAATCTCGACGTGCGAAGCGCGGAACCGCGGACTGAGTCGACAAGG
>NW_012025347.1:0-432 GCF_000956235.1 Wasmannia auropunctata
TTTCCCTCGCGAGTGGCGTTGATCCCGGAGGATCCCACTCTCCCCCGTCGACTCTCCGTGCCTCCTCGCGCGCTGCCCGCGCGCCGAGAGAGTGGCCGAGTGGAAGACGAGGAGAGAGAGATGGTGAAGCCCCGGCGAGAGATGGCCACGAGAGAGAGGAGTGAAGCAAATACCGAAACATGTTTGACAGCGTTGCGAAAGCACGCAAGATGAACGATTACCCTGAACGGTGGATCACTTGGCTCGTGGGTCGATGAAGAACGCAGCTAATTGCGCGTCAACTTGTGAACTGCAGGACACATGAACATCGACATTTCGAACGCACATTGCGGTCCACGGATACAATTCCCGGACCACGCCTGGCTGAGGGTCGTTTTAGTACCAACAGACTGCTTGCGCCCACTCTCGTCGTCGCGCACCCGCTTAACACGT
>NW_012025348.1:0-376 GCF_000956235.1 Wasmannia auropunctata
TTCTTGCCCGGCGTCAATACGGGATAATACCGCGCCACTTAGCAGAACTTTAAAAGTGCTCATCATTGGAAAACGTTCTTCGGGGCGAAAACTCTCAAGGATCTTACCGCTGTTGAGATCCAGTTCGATGTAACCCACTCGTGCACCCAACTGATCTTCAGCATCTTTTACTTTCACCAGCGTTTCTGGGTGAGCAAAAACAGGAAGGCAAAATGCCGCAAAAAAGGGAATAAGGGCGACACGGAAATGTTGAATACTCATACTCTTCCTTTTTCAATATTATTGAAGCATTTATCAGGGTTATTGTCTCATGAGCGGATACATATTTGAATGTATTTAGAAAAATAAACTGAGTCGACAAGGCACACAGGGGATA
>NW_012025349.1:0-329 GCF_000956235.1 Wasmannia auropunctata
TACGAAGTTATTACGTTTTCTACCATTCAAACGTCGAATCTCGACGTGCGAAGAGCGGAACCGCCGTATCCGAGCGCCCGCGACGTTCCCACCGCTCAAACGTCGATTCTCGCCGTTTGAAGATCGGAAACGTCGTATCCTTGCGTTCGCGGCGTTTCTACCATTCAAACGTCGAATCTCGACGTGCGAAGCGCGGAACCGCCGTAATACGAGCGCCCGGCGACGTTCCCACCGCTCAAACGTCGATTCTCGCCGTTTGAAGCTCGGAAAACGTCGTATCCTCGCGTACGCGGCGTTTCTACCATTCAAAAGTCGAATCTCGACATGAC
>NW_012025350.1:0-372 GCF_000956235.1 Wasmannia auropunctata
ACGTAAACGCGGCGAAAGCAACACGCCGCGCGAAAGCAACACCCCGCGCGAGAGGAACACGCCGCGCGGGACTTAGAAAATTTTCGGGTCGGGTCCGGAGGTAAACCTGACCGATCGACGCTTCGCTTCCCCGCTGGCGCCCTTAATATTACGTCGATTCGCGTGCCCGCACGTCTATTCGGCCACCCGAGTGCCCCCGTGCACCCCCGTCGTCCGTTCGCCTCGGTAGCGGAGAATTTTCGGCGCCGGAGGTAAACGCGGCGAAAGCAACACGCCGCGCGAAAGCAACACCCCGCGCGAGACTTAGAAAATTTTCGGCTCTGTCGGGTCCGGAGGTAAACCTGACTGAGTCGACAAGGCACACAGGGGATA
>NW_012025351.1:0-366 GCF_000956235.1 Wasmannia auropunctata
TCTCTTAGGACCCGTCTTGTAACACGGACCAAGGAGTCTAACATGTACGCGAGTCATTGGGACTCAGCGGATACCTAAAGGCGCAATGAAAGTGAAGGTCGGCCCTGGTTGTCGACCGAGGGAGGATGGGCCGCGTCGCGATGCGGCTCCGCACTCCCGGGGCGTCTCGTTCTCATCGCGAGAAGAGGCGCACCCAGAGCGTACACGTTGGGACCCGAAAGATGGTGAACTATGCCTGGTCAGGACGAAGTCAGGGGAAACCCTGATGGAGGTCCGTAGCGATTCTGACGTGCAAATCGATCGTCGGAACTGGGTATAGGGGCGAAAGACTAATCGAAACTGAGTCGACAAGGCACACAGGGGATA
>NW_012025352.1:0-387 GCF_000956235.1 Wasmannia auropunctata
ATGTATAATACTTTTATGTACAAAGTTTTTGTAGCTTTTTTTAAATTCTTATTGCATATACTTTTAAGTACTTAATATAATATTTGTTTCGTAGGATGAAGACCGAGAGGCAGGAGAAGCGGACAACGCCAAAGGGCAAGAAGATTTTTTAATTTTTGTCAACATGTGCGACAACTATAACAAACACTATTTCGGAGAAAGAGGAAGAGAAAGAGGAAGAGGAAGAGGAAGAGGAAGAAATTATAATTTATTTTTATTTCTTAAAAAAATAGTTTTACTATGTTCTGTTATTTATTTTAAAATGTTAAATGTTGTTAAAAAATGTTGTTAAATGTTTACAAATAAATTAATAAATTATAACTGAGTCGACAAGGCACACAGGGGATA
>NW_012025353.1:0-391 GCF_000956235.1 Wasmannia auropunctata
TAAAGATAACGTATCGTAGTTTTTCTAGTTGCGTCGCAGTCTTCACAGCCCATGAATGCTTGGTAGTGCTCTGCAACAAGGGGTACTCGTACAGATCCCACGAGCGAAAACTCACGCTCAGATATCGGCCGCTTTCCAAAGCTCGTAGCATGGACAGTTTATTGACCTCGTTTAACATGACGTGAGGCATTCGCCATTGCATCTTGTGTATTTCAACTTTAGGCTCAGTCGCAGCATCTCCCACGAGACAATTTTTATCATTGCGCGCTCGTATCAAAATCAATTCGTGTCGAGCGTTAACAATCACACGTTTGTAATCCTCACAAAAGCCCAGCAACATGTTGAGCGGCACGCAAAAGTTAAACTGAGTCGACAAGGCACACAGGGGATA
>NW_012025354.1:0-379 GCF_000956235.1 Wasmannia auropunctata
GCGCTTCGCACGTCGAGATTCGACGTTTGAATGGTGGAAACGCCGCGAAGGCAAGGATACGACGTTTCCGAGCTTCAAACGGCGAGAATCGACGTTTGAGCGGTGGGAACGTCGCGGGCGCTCGGATTCGGCGGTTCCGCGCTTCGCACGTCGAGATTCGACGTTTGAATGGTGGAAACGCCGCGAACGCAAGGATACGACGTTTCTCGCTTCAAACGGCGAGAATCGACGTTTGAGCGGTGGGAACGTCGCGGACGCTCGGATCCGGCGGTTCCGCGCTTCGCACGTTCGAGAGTCGACGTTTGAATGGTGGAAAACGGCCGCGGAACGCAAGGATACGACGTTTCCGAGCTTCAAACGGCGAGAATCGACGTTTGAA
>NW_012025355.1:0-476 GCF_000956235.1 Wasmannia auropunctata
ACCGAGAGAGTCGGAATTCCCGCGAGTCACAGTGTTCAGACACCGTGAATAATCGGAGAAGAGCCAGACCCTGACCCCAGGCCCAAAGAAACCCCGCGAGGGAATCAAGGACACCAAGAGAGTCGGAATTCTCACGAGAATCAAAGTGTTGAAACATCGTGAGTGATCCGGTAACCGCGCGGAGGTAATCCGGAGAGCTCGACCCTGACCCCGGGCCCAAAGAAACCCCGAGAGGGAATAAGGACACCGAGAGAGTCGGAACATCCTCACCCAACCTATGACTTTCCGGCACCTTCACAAACGCGACTGCCCAGACGTCCTCGAGCATTAGGACAACGCAACCGCCAAGGACGGCCGCTAGGAGTTATGGCTCCAAACAACATTGACCAGCCCGGCGCACTGGACTTCGTAAAGCCAGGACACCTGATCCACCTTCATTGCAAGGGCAACTGAGTCGACAAGGCACACAGGGGATA
>NW_012025356.1:0-325 GCF_000956235.1 Wasmannia auropunctata
ATACCGGCGGTTACCGCGCTTCGCACGTTCGAGATTTCGAACTTTTGAATGGTAGAAACGACGCGAACGCAAGGATACGACGTTTCCGAGCTTCAAACGGCGAGAATCGACGTTTGAGCGGTGGGAACGTCGCGGGCGCTCGTATACGGCGGTTTTGCGCTTCGCACGTCGAGATTCGACGTTTGAATGGTAGAAACGCCGCGAACGCAAGGATACGACGTTTCCGAGCTTCAAACGGCGAGAATCGACGTTTGAGCGGTGGGAACGTCGCGGGCGCTCGTATACGGCGGTTCCGCGCTTCGCACGTCGTGATTCGACGTTTGAA
>NW_012025357.1:0-417 GCF_000956235.1 Wasmannia auropunctata
GCCCGCGACGTTCCCACCGCTCAAACGTCGATTCTCGCCGTTTGAAGCTCGGAAACGTCGTATCCTTGCGTTCGCGGCGTTTCCACCATTCAAACGTCGAATCTCGACGTGCGAAGCGCGGAACCGCCGGATCCGAGCGCCCGCGACGTTCCCACCGCTCAAACGTCGATTCTCGCCTTGAGCTCGGAACGTCGTATACCTTGGCGTTCGACGGCGTTTCTACCATTCAAAACGTCGAATCTACGACGTGCGAAGCGCCGAACCGCCGGATCCGAGCGACCCGCGACGTTCCCACCGCTCAAACCGTCGATTCTCGCCGTTTGAACGCTCGGAAACGTCGTATCCTTGCGTTCGCGGCGTTTCTACCATTCAAAACGTCGAATCTCGACGTGCGAAGCGCCGAACCGCCGGATCCGA
>NW_012025358.1:0-350 GCF_000956235.1 Wasmannia auropunctata
GGGCGCTCGGATCCGGCGGTTCCGCGCTTTGCACGTCGAGATTCGACGTTTGAATGGTGGAAAACGCCGCGAACGCAAGAGTACGACGTTTCCGAGGGCTTTCGAAACGGCGAGAATCGAACGTTTTGAGCGGTGGGAACGTCGCGGGCGCTCGGGATCCGGCGGTTCCGCGCTTTCGCACGTCGAGATTCGACGTTTGAATGGTGGAAAACGCCGCGAACGCAAAGGATACGACGTTTCCGAGTTTCAAACGGCGACGAATCGACGTTTGAGCGGTGGGAACGTCGCGGGCGCTCGGATCCGGCGGTTCCGCGCTTTCGCAACGTCGAGATTCGACGTTTGAATGGTGG
>NW_012025359.1:0-305 GCF_000956235.1 Wasmannia auropunctata
TCCGCTAGCGCCCTTAATATTACGTCGATTCGCGTGCCCGCTCGTCTATTCGGCCACCCGAGTGCCCCCGTGCACCCCCGTCGTCCGTTCGCCTCGATAGCGGAAAATTTTCGGGCGCCGGAGGTAAACGCGGCGAAAGCAACACGCCGCGCGAAAGCAACACGCCGCGCGGGACTTAGAAAATTTTCGGGTCGGGTCCGGAGGTAAACCTGGCCGATCGACGCTTCGCTTCCCCGCTGGCGCCTTTAATATTACGTCGATTTCCGTGCCCGCACGTCTATTCGGCCACCCGAGTGCCCCCGTGC
>NW_012025360.1:0-420 GCF_000956235.1 Wasmannia auropunctata
TATCCCCTGTGTGCCTTGTCGACTCAGTCGGGACTTGAAAAATTTCGGCTCGGTCGGATCCGGAGGTAAACCTGGCCGATCTACGCTTCCCCGCTAAAGCCCTTAATGTTACGTCGATTCGCGTGCCCGCACGTTTATTCGGCCACCCTAGTGCCCCCGTGCACCCCCGTCGTCCGTTCGCCTCGATAGCGGAGAATTTTCGGCGCCGGAGGTAATCGCGGCGAAAGCCAACACCGCCGCGCGAACGTCAACACGCCGCGCGGGACTTAGAAAAATTTCGGCTCGGTCGGATCCGGAGGTAAACCTGGCCGATCTACGCTTCCCCGCTAAAGCCTTAATGTACGTCGATACGTCGTGCCCGCACGTTTATTCGGCCACCCTAGTGCCCCCGTGCACCCCCGTCGTCCGTTCGCCTCGATA
>NW_012025361.1:0-360 GCF_000956235.1 Wasmannia auropunctata
AGTCGAGATTTCGACGTTTGAATGGTAGAAACGCCGCGAACGCAAGGATACGACGTTTCCGAGTCTTCAACGGCGAGAATCGACGTTTGAGCGGTGGAAACGTCGCGGGCGTCTCGGATCCGGCGGTTCACGCTTCGCACGTCGAGATTCGACGTTTGAATGGTAGAAACGCCGCGAACGCAAGGATACGACGTTTCCGAGCTTCAAACGGCGAGAATCGACGTTTGAGCGGTGGGACGTTGCCGGGCGCTCGAATACGGCGGTTCCGCGCTTCACACGTCGAGATTTGACGTTTGAATGGTAGAAACGCCGCGAACGCAAGGATACGACGTTTCCGAGCTTCAAACTGCAAGAATCGAA
>NW_012025362.1:0-353 GCF_000956235.1 Wasmannia auropunctata
AATCTCGACGTGCGAAGCGCCGAACCGCCGGATCCGAGCGCCCGCGACCGTTCCCACCGCTACAAACGTCGATTCTCGCCGTTTGAAGCTCGGAAACGTCGTATCCTTGCGTTCGCGGCGTTTTCTACCATTTCAAACGTCGAATCTCGACGTGCGAAAGCGCCGAACCGCCGGATCCGAGCGCCCGCGACGTTTCCCACCGCTCAAAACGTCGATTCTCGCCGTTTTGAAGCTCGGAAACGTCGTATCCCTTGCCGTTCGCGGCGTTTCCACCATTCAAACGTCGAATCTCGACGTGCGAAGCGCGGGAACCGCCGGATCCGAGCGCCCGCGACGTTCCCACCGCTCAAAAA
>NW_012025363.1:0-401 GCF_000956235.1 Wasmannia auropunctata
TAAACTTTGACGACCTCAGAGCAGGCGAGATCACCCGCTGAATTTAAGCATATTATTAAGCGGAGGAAAAGAAACTAACTAGGATTTCTTAGTAGCGGCGAGCGAACAGGAAAGAGCCCAGCGCCGAATCCCGCGGTTCCGCCGCAGGGAAATGTGGTGTTTGGGAGGGTCCGTTTATCCCGAGGTGCCGCGTCGCGTCCAAGTCCATCTTGAATGGGGCCACTTACCCGCAGAGGGTGCCAGGCCCGTAGCGACCGGTGCGCGTCTCGGGAGGATCTCTCCTTAGAGTCGGGTTGCTTGAGAGTGCAGCTCTAAGTGGGTGGTAAACTCCATCTAAGGCTAAATACGACCACGAGACCGATAGCGAACAAGTACTGAGTCGACAAGGCACACAGGGGATA
>NW_012025364.1:0-358 GCF_000956235.1 Wasmannia auropunctata
GAAGCGTCGATCGGCCAGGTTTACCTCCGGACCCGACCCGAAAATTTTCTAAGTTTCGCGCGGCGTGTTCCCCTCGCGCGGCGTGTTGCTTTCGCCGCGTTTACCTCCGGCGCCGAAAATTCTCCGCTATCGAGGCGAACGGACGACGGAGGTGCACGGGGGCAACTCGGGTGTCGAATAGACGTTGCGGGCACGCGAATCGACGTAATATTAAAGGCTCTAGCAGGGAANCGTCGATCGGCCAGGTTTACCTCCGGACCCGACAGAGCTGAAAATTTTTCTAAGTCCCGCGCGGTGTGTTGCTTTTTGCGCGGTCGTGTTGCTTTCGCCGCGTTTACCTCCGGCGCCGAGAATTCTC
>NW_012025365.1:0-359 GCF_000956235.1 Wasmannia auropunctata
GATTTTCCTTTGCAAAAATTTGTGCGGAGCTTAGTTTTCAAGTTATAAAGAGAAATAGTTAACGCATTACGGGCCGCGTACGGAAGGTAGACAGGGGCGGCGCAACTTACTGTCCGACGGCAGGCGGTACGCGAGACCCTCGCGACGATCAGCTGACTATACACGCGCGTATAAACATGCGTTTACATTTTCTCTCTCTCTCTTTTTCACTACGCACGCACGCACGCACGCACGCACGCACGCACGCACGCACGCACAAAACCTTACCTTTTAAAGATTTGTCGACTTCTGTAGCTTCTCGAAAAAGATAGATGAATTCTCATTTCGATGTGATTTCCACGTAATGAGTGTTTATTTTA
>NW_012025366.1:0-370 GCF_000956235.1 Wasmannia auropunctata
TGGAACCGCCGTATTCAAGCGCCCGCGACGTTCCCACCACTCAAACGTCGATTCTCGCCCTTTGAAGCTCGGAAACGTCGTATCCTTGCGTTCGCGGCCTTTCTACCATTCAAACGTCGAATCTCGACGTGTGAAGAGCGGAACCGCCGTATACGAGCGCCCGCGACGTTCCCACCACTCAAACGTCGATTCTCGCCGTTTGAAGCTCGGAAACGTCGTATCCTTGCGTCCGCGGCGTTTCTACCATTCAAACGTCGAATCTCGACGTGTGAAGCGCAGAACCGCCGTATCGAGCGCCCGCGACGTTTCCACCACTAAAAGGTCGATTCTCGCCGTTTGAAGCTCGGAGACGTCGTATCCTTGCGTTCGC
>NW_012025367.1:0-397 GCF_000956235.1 Wasmannia auropunctata
GGCGTTTCCACCATTCAAACGTCGAATCTCGACGTGCGAAGCGCGGAACCGCCGGATCCGAGCGCCCGCGACGTTCCCACCGCTCAAACGTCGATTCTCGCCGTTTGAAGCTCGAAAACGTCGTATCGTTGCGTTCGCGGCGTTTCCACCATTCAAACGTCGAATCTCGACGTGCGAAGCGCGGAACCGCCGGATCCGAGCGCCCGCGACGTTCCCACCGGCTCAAACGTCGATTCTCGCCGTTTGAAGCTCGGAAACGTCGTATCCTTGCGTTCGCGGCGTTTCCACCATTCAAACGTCGAATCTCGACGTGCGAAGCGCGGAACGCCGATCGNGCGCCGGCGACGTTCCCACGGGCTCGAAACGTCGATTCTCGCCGTTTGAAGCTCGGAAACGT
>NW_012025369.1:0-357 GCF_000956235.1 Wasmannia auropunctata
TTGAGTGGTGGGAACGTCGCGGGCGATCGAATACCGCGGTTCCGCGCTTCACACGGCGAGAATCGACGTTTAAANGGTAGAAACGCCGCGAACGCAAGGATACAACGTTTCCGAGCTTCAAACGGCGAGAATCGACGTTTGGGTGGTGGAAACGTCGCGGGCGCTCGAATACCGTGGTTCCGCGCTTCACACGACGAGAATCGACGTTTGAGTGGTGGGAACGTTGCGGGAGCTCGAATACCGCGGTTCCGCGCTTCACACGACGAGAATCGACGTTTGAATGGTAGAAACGCCGCGAACGCAAGGATACGACGTTTCCGAGCTTCAAACGACTGAGTCGACAAGGCACACAGGGGA
>NW_012025370.1:0-305 GCF_000956235.1 Wasmannia auropunctata
CGGATCCGAGCGCCCGCGACGTTCCCACCGCTCAAACGTCGATTCTCGCCGTTTGAAGCTCGGAAACGTCGTATCCTTGCGTTCGCGGCGTTTCCACCATTCAAACGTCGAATCTCGACGTGCGAAGCGCGGAACCGCCGGATCCGAGCGCCCGCGACGTTCCCACGACTTCAAACGTCGATTCTCGCCCTTTAGAAAGCTCGGGAAACCGTCGTAAGTCCCTTAGCGTTACGGGCGCGGTTTCCACCATTCAAACGTCGAATCTCGACGTGCGAAGCGCGGAACCGCCGGATCCGAGCGCACGA
>NW_012025371.1:0-312 GCF_000956235.1 Wasmannia auropunctata
TCGTTTGAATGGTAGAAACGCCGCGAACGCAAGGATACGACGTTTCCTCGCTTCAAACGGCGAGTATCGACGTTTGGAGCGGTGGGAACGTCGCGGGCGCTCGGATCCGGCGGTTCCGCGCTTCGCACGTCGAGATTCGACGTTTGAATGGTGGAAACGCCGCGAACGCAAGGATACGACGTTTCCTCGCTTCAACGGCGAGGACTACGACGTTTGGGAGCGGGTGGGAACGTCGCGGGCGCGTCGGATCCGGCGGTTCCGCGCTTCGCACGTCGAGATTCGACGTTTGAATGGTAGAAACGCCGCGAACGC
>NW_012025372.1:0-360 GCF_000956235.1 Wasmannia auropunctata
TAACGTCGCGGGCGCTCGGATCCGGCGGTTCCGCGCTTCGCACGTCGAGATTCGACGTTTGAATGGTGGAAACGCCGCGAACGCAAGGATACGACGTTTCCGAAGCGTTCAAACGGCGAGAATCGACGTTTGAGCGGTGGGAACGTCGCGGGCGCTCGGATCCGGCGGTTCCGCGCTTCGCACGTCGAGATTCGACGTTTGAATGGTGAACGCGCGACGCAAGGNTACGACGTTCGGAGCGTTCAAAGGCGAGAATCGACGTTTGAGCGGTGGGAACGTCGCGGGCGCTCGGATCCGGCGTTCCGCGCTTCGCACGTCGAGATTCGACGTTTGAATGGTGACTGAGTCGACAAGGCACAC
>NW_012025373.1:0-314 GCF_000956235.1 Wasmannia auropunctata
TCTCCGGCGCCAAAAATTTTCCGCTATCGAGGCGAACGGTCGACGGGGTGCACGGGGCACTCGGGTGGCCGAATAGACGTGCGGTCACGCGATTCGACGTATATTAAGGGCGCCAGCGGGAAGCGAAGCGTCGATCGGCCAGGTTTACCTCCGGATCCGACCCGAAAATTTTCTAAGTCCCGCGCGGCGTGTTGCTTTTCGCGCGGCGTGTTGCGTTTCGCCGCGTTTACCTCCGGCGCCGAAAATTTTCCGTTATCGAGGCGAACGGACGACGGGGGTGCACGGGGGTCACTCGGGTGGCCGAATGACGTGCG
>NW_012025374.1:0-359 GCF_000956235.1 Wasmannia auropunctata
GTCGAATCTCGACGTGCGAAGCGCGGAACCGCCGGATCCGAGCGCCCGCGACGTTCCCACCGCTCAAACGTCGATTCTCGCCGTTTGAAGCTCGGAAACGTCGTATCCTTGCGTTCGCGGCGTTTCCACCATTCAAACGTCGAATCTCGACGTGCGAAGCGCGGAACCGCCGGATCCGAGCGCCCGCGACGTTCCACGCTCAAACGTTCGATTCTCGCCGTTTGAAGCTCGGAAACGTCGTATCCCTTGCGTTTCGCGGCGTTTTCACCATTCAAACGTCGAATCTCGACGTGCGAAGCNCGGAACCGCCGGGATCCGAGCGCCCGCGACGTTTCCCACCGCTCAAAACGGTCGATTCT
>NW_012025375.1:0-304 GCF_000956235.1 Wasmannia auropunctata
TAAGCCCTTAATGTTACGTCGATTCGCGTGCCCGCACGTTTATTCGGCCACCCTAGTCGCCCCGTGCCACCCCGTCGTCCGTTCGCCCGATAGCGAAGAATTTACGGCGCCGGAGGTAAGTCGCGGCGAAAGCAACACGCCGCGCGAAAGCAACACGCCGCGCGGGACTTAGAAAATTTTCGGCTCGGTCGGGTCCGGAGGTAAACCTGGCCGTTCGACGCTTCCCCGCTAGCGCCCTTAATGTTACGTCGATTCGCGCGCCCGCACGTTTATTCGGCCACCCTACACCCCCGTGCACCCCCGT
>NW_012025376.1:0-451 GCF_000956235.1 Wasmannia auropunctata
TCGGGTCCGGAGGTAAACCTGGCCGATCGACGCTTCGCTTCCCCGCTGGCGCCCTCAATATTACGTCGAATCGCGTGACCGTACGTCTATTCGGCCACCCGAGTGCCCCCGTGCACCCCCGTCGACCGTTCGCCTCGATAGCGGAAAATTTTTGGCGCCGGAGGTAAACGCGGCGAAAGCAAACGCCGCGCGAAAGCAACACGCCGCGCGGGACTTAAAAATTTCGGCTCTGTCGGGTCCGGAGGTAAACATGGCCGATCGACGCTTCCCCTCTAGCGTCCTTAATATTACGTCGATTCGCGTGCCCGCACGTCTTTTTTGGCCACCCGAGTGCCCCCGTGCACCCCCGTCGTCCGTTCGCCTCGATAGCGAAAAATTTTAGGCGCCGTAAGTAAACGCGGCGAAAGAAACACGCCGCGCGAAACTGAGTCGACAAGGCACACAGGGGATA
>NW_012025377.1:0-303 GCF_000956235.1 Wasmannia auropunctata
TCGGTTGCGCGCTTCGCACGTCGAGATTCGACGTTTGAATCTTGGAAACGCCGCGAACGCAAGGATACGACGTTTCCGAGCTTCAAACGGCGAGAATCGACGTTTGAGCGGTGGGAACGTCGCGGGCGCTCGGATCCGGCGGTTCCGCGCTTCGCACGTCGAGATTCGTACGTTTGAATGGTGAACGCCGCGAACGCTAAGGATACGACGTTTCCGAAGGCTTCAAAACGGCGAGAATCGAACGGTTTGAGCGGTGGGGAACGTCGGCGGGCGCTCGGATCCGGCGGTTCCGCGCTTCGCACA
>NW_012025378.1:0-344 GCF_000956235.1 Wasmannia auropunctata
GCGGAACCGCCGGATCCGAGCGCCCGCGACGTTCCCACCGCTCAAACGTCGATTCTCGCCGTTTGAAGCGAGGAACGTCGTATCCTTGCGTTCGCGGCGTTTCCACCATTCAACCGTCGAATCTCGACGTGCGAAGCGCGGAACCGCCGGATCCGAGCGCCCGCGACGTTCCCACCGCTCAAACGTCGATTCTCGCCGTTTGAAGCGAAGAACGTCGTATCCTTAGCGTTCGCGGCGTTTCCACCGATTCAAACGTCGAATCTCGACGTGCGAGGCGCGGAACCGCCGGATCCGAGCGCCCGCGACGTTCCCACCGCTCAAACGTCGATTCTCGCCGTTTGAAG
>NW_012025379.1:0-327 GCF_000956235.1 Wasmannia auropunctata
GTTCCGCGCTTCGCACGTCGAGATTCGACGTTTGAATGGTAGAAACGCCGCGAACGCAAGGATACGACGTTTCCTCGCTTCAAACGGCGAGAATCGACGTTTGAGCGGTGGGAACGTCGCGGGCGGCTCGGATCCGGCGGTTCCGCGCTTCGCACGTCGAGATTCGACGTTTGAATGGTAGAAACGCCGCGAACGCAAGGATACGACGTTTCCTCGCTTCAAACGGCGAGAATCGACGTTTGAGCGGTAGGGAACGTCGCGGGCGGCTCGGGATCCGGCGGTTCCGCGCTTCGCACGTCGAGATTCGACGTTTGAATGGTAGAAACG
>NW_012025380.1:0-340 GCF_000956235.1 Wasmannia auropunctata
CAGCTAGCGATCCGCCGAAGTTCCTCCGATGACTCGGCGGGCAGCTTCCGGGAAACCAAAGCTTTTGGGTTCCGGGGAAGTATGGTTGCAAAGCTGAAACTTAAAGGAATTGACGGAAGGGCACCACCAGGAGTGGAGCCTGCGGCTTAATTTGACTCAACACGGGAAACCTCACCAGGCCCAGACACCGGAAGGATTGACAGATTGATAGCTCTTTCTTGATTCGGTGGGTGGTGGTGCATGGCCGTTCTTAGTTGGTGGAGCGATTTGTCTGGTTAATTCCGATAACGAACGAGACTCTAGCCTGCTAAAACTGAGTCGACAAGGCACACAGGGGATA
>NW_012025381.1:0-410 GCF_000956235.1 Wasmannia auropunctata
TTTTCGCCCCTATACCCAGTTCCGACGATCGATTTGCACGTCAGAATCGCTACGGACCTCCATCAGGGTTTCCCCTGACTTCGTCCTGACCAGGCATAGTTCACCATCTTTCGGGTCCCAACGTGTACGCTCTGGGTGCGCCTCTTCTCGCGATGAGAACGAGACGCCCCGGGAGTCGGAGCCGCATCGCGACGCGGCCCATCCTCCCTCGGTCGACAACCAGGGCCGACCTTCACTTTCATTGCGCCTTTAGGTATCCGCTGAGTCCCAATGACTCGCGTACATGTTAGACTCCTTGGTCCGTGTTTCAAGACGGGTCCTAAGAGTACCCAAAGCAGTAGCGTCGCCGACCGGTATCCGTCGCCACGCGCGACCCCCGCGAACTGAGTCGACAAGGCACACAGGGGATA
>NW_012025382.1:0-312 GCF_000956235.1 Wasmannia auropunctata
TTGTATGCTATACGAAGTTATTACGTAGCGGTGGGAACGTCGCGGGCGCTCGGATCCGGCGGTTCCGCGCTTCGCACGTCGAGATTCGACGTTTGAATGGTGGAAACGCCGCGAACGCAAGGATACGACGTTTCCTCGCTTCAAACGGCGAGAATCGACGTTTGAGCGGTGGGAACGTCGCGGGACGCTCGGAAGTCCGGCGGTTCCGACGGCTTCGGCACGTCGAGATTCGACGTTTGAATGGTAGAAACGCCGCGAACGCAAGGATAACGAGGTTTCCTCGCTTCAAACGGCGAGAATCGACGTTTGAGC
>NW_012025383.1:0-447 GCF_000956235.1 Wasmannia auropunctata
TAATGTTTTTTACAGTTGTCTCTCCAGTTAAAATTGTGTCTCCTGTACGTTTCACCTGCTCATTCAGCACAAGCATCTCACGTTATCGCGGTCGTCTCCGTACGTGCAGCCTCACAGTGATTTCTTCTCCGCGAAAATCGAGCAATCGACCGTATTGATCCACAACGCGGATAGTCAGATCCGATATGCTCCGTGCGATGATCGGAAGGTAAATGATCTGTGCCGGCGTTTTCCGATATCTTATATCCTGGCGGCACGCTCGGTGAAAACTCGTGTATCGTATGTACACACTTGTCGTTACTATACGCATCCGCGGTCATGTTACACTCTATGCGAATGATGTTTACATTCATGATATTTATCGGTACGTTCGATTCGTGCCATTGACGTGGTTCCAACGTGCGATTTGATGAAAATCCCAACAGCGATCCGACGTTACAGGATTTT
>NW_012025384.1:0-310 GCF_000956235.1 Wasmannia auropunctata
TTTCTCGCCGTTTGAAGCTCGGAAACGTCGTATCCCTGCGTTCGCGGCGTTTCCCCCATTCAAACGTCGAATCTCGACGTGCGAAGCGCGGCACCGCCGGATCCGAGCGCCCGCGACGTTCCCACCGCTCAAACGTCGATTCTCGTCCGTTTGAAGTTCGGAAACGTCGTATCCTTGCGTTCGCGGCGTTTCCACCATTCAAACGTCGAGTCTCGACGTGCGAAGCGCGGAACCGCCGGATCCGAGCGCCCGCGACGTTCCCACCGTTCAAACGTCGATTCTCGCCGTTTGAAGCTCGGACGTAATAACT
>NW_012025385.1:0-333 GCF_000956235.1 Wasmannia auropunctata
TGATGTAGGAAAACTGAAAGTATATAAAAATATTTTTCAGATTTTTCGACTCTCTCCCCGATTGTTAAAAAATTGTTGAAAAGTTTATTGTTAAATAAACAATGGAAAACAAAACATTTTTGGAATCTTCAATTTTTTCTCGTAAACTAGAACATTTTTCGCGTATTTTGAAAAAAAAGCAATCAGCTAGCATTATTATTAACAGAGCTATGAATTTTTGAAAAAATAAAGCAGTCTAATTTTTAATGTTTATATCTCGATTAATTTTGCAATAAGAAAAAAATCCTTTGGCACAAAAATTCTATCTCTCAAAAGTACTATCTTTGTGCAAAA
>NW_012025386.1:0-342 GCF_000956235.1 Wasmannia auropunctata
TACGCCGCGAACGCAAGGATACGACGTTTCCGAGCTTCGAACGGCGAGAATCGACGTTTGAGCGGTGGGAACGTCGCGGGCGCTCGGATCCGGCGGTGCCGCGCTTCGCACGTCGAGATTCGACGTTTGAATGGTAGAAACGCCGCGAACGCAAGGATACGACGTTTCCGAGCTTCAAACGGCGAGAATCGACGTTTGAGCGGTGGGAACGTCGGCGGGCGCTCGGATCCGGCGATGCCGCGCTTCGCACGTCGAGATTCGACGTTTGAATGGTGGATACGCCGCAAACGCAAATCGTATAACTTCGTATAATGACTGAGTCGACAAGGCACACAGGGGATA
>NW_012025387.1:0-345 GCF_000956235.1 Wasmannia auropunctata
TCTTCAAACGGCGAGAATCGACGTTTGAGCGGTGGGAACGTCGCGGCGCTCGGATACCGGCGGTTACCGCGCGTTCGCGACGTCGAGATTCGACGTTTGAATGGTGGTAACGCCGCGAACGCAAGGATACGACGTTTCCGAGCTTCAAACGGCGAGAATCGACGTTTGAATGGTAGAAACGCCGCGAACGCAAGGATACGACGTTTCCGAGCTTCAAACGGCGTGAATCGACGTTTGAACGGTGGGAACTTCGCGGGCGCTCGGATCCGGCGGTTCCGCGCTTCGCACGTCGAGATTCGACGTTTGAATGGTAGAAAACTGAGTCGACAAGGCACACAGGGGATA
>NW_012025388.1:0-301 GCF_000956235.1 Wasmannia auropunctata
TACGAAGTTATACGATTTGAATGGTAGAAACGCCGCGAACGCAAGGATACGACGTTTCCGAGCTTCAAACGGCGAGAATCGACGTTTAAGTGGTGGGAACGTCGCGGGCGCTCAAATAAGGCGGTTCCGCGCTTCACACGTCGAGATTCGACGTTTGAATGGTAAAAACGCTGCGAACGCAAGGATACGACGTCTCCGAGCTTCAAACGGCGAGAATCGACCTTTTAGTGGTGGGAACGTCGCGGGCGCTTGAATACGGCGGTTCTGCGCTTCACACGTCGAGATTCGACGTTTGAATGGT
>NW_012025389.1:0-352 GCF_000956235.1 Wasmannia auropunctata
GAAAGCAACACGCGGCGAGGGACTTAGCCGCGCGACAGCCCCGTGGGGCGAAAGCAACACGCGGCGAGGGACTTAGCCGCGCGACCAGCCCCGTGGGGCGAAAGCAACACGCGGCGAGGGACTTAGCCGCGCGCCAGCCCCGNGGGGCGAAAGCAACACGCGGCGAGGGACTTAGCCGCGCGCCCAGCCCCGNGGGACAAAGCAACACGCGGCGAGGGACTTAGCCGCGCGCCCAGCCCCGTGGGGCAAAGCAACACGCGGCGAGGGACTTAGCCGCGCGCCCAGCCCCGTGGGGCAAAGCAACACGCGGCGAGGGACTTAGCCGCGCGCCCAGCCCCGTGGAAGCGAAAGC
>NW_012025390.1:0-323 GCF_000956235.1 Wasmannia auropunctata
TAAACTTGATCTATAAATACAAATAGTCATATAATGCGTGCATAAACTATACTGGTCCAAAAAATTAAAGGATCACCTGTTCTATCCTCTAAAAAATAGGCAAACTTCAAAAATAGAGCAACTTCGTCAAAAATGATCGAATCGAGATGTTCAAAAAAAGCATTTTACAGCTTGAAATCTCTACTTTCCAAATCGGTACTTGAGAAAACGATTCTAATTGAATCTTTCATGGAATTACACGGATAGAAAAGGGAGACCCGACGAATCTCAAAAATTTTTTTACGAACTTTGACAAGTTCCATGGCGCGAATAAAAAATCGCAT
>NW_012025391.1:0-448 GCF_000956235.1 Wasmannia auropunctata
TTACACCGATTTTATTTTAGTCGGTTCTAGCCCGTATAATTGTTTCGCTACGGGGTGCTAGCGCGTATTTTGCAAATGCCGTTTCGGGATGTAACTTGAGAACCGTGTCTCCGATGCGCACGTTTTTGTTTTTAAGATCGCATTTGGCTGCGTGCTTCATTAAAAAGTCTATGCCAAGTATTCCTTCGTAATTAGTCGGAAAATCATCCCGTACTACATACATAGTGTGCTTAATTTTTTGCTCTCCGAGTCGTACTGTCGCTCGTATTTTTCCGATCGTGTATATTTGATGGCCTGTGACTCCCTTTAAAACCATTCGTTCGTCACGGACTATTACCTCGTCTTTTAGACTTCCTACTTTAATCAATGTCAGCGTAGCTCCTGTATCCAGTAGCAAATGCATTTTACCTTTTCGGCTTCCTCTATGGGCAACGTTACCATGTGTAAC
>NW_012025392.1:0-374 GCF_000956235.1 Wasmannia auropunctata
CGTCGCGGGCGCTCGGATCCGGCGGTTCCGCGCTTCGCACGTCGAGATTCGACGTTTGAATGGTAGAAACGCCGCGAACGCAAGGATACGACGTTTCCGAGCTTCAAACGGCGAGAATCGACGTTTGAGCGATGGGAACGTCGCGGGCGCTCGGATACGGCGGTTTAGCGCTTCGCACGTAGAGATTCGACGTTTGAATGGTAGAAACGCCGCGAACGCAAGGATACGACGTTTCCGAGGTTCAAACGGCGAGAATCGACGTTTGAGCGGTGGGAACGTCGCGGGCGCTCGGATCCGGCGGTTCCGCGCTTCGCACGTCGAGATTCGACGTTTGAATGGTAGAAACGCCGCGAACGACGAAGGATACGTACGTT
>NW_012025393.1:0-379 GCF_000956235.1 Wasmannia auropunctata
TGCCGGCGGACAGTAAGTTGCGCCGCCCCTGTTACCATCCGTACGCGGCCCGTAATTTGCTAACTATTTCTCGTTATAATTTGAAAACTAAGCTTCGGACAAAATTTTTGTAAAGGAAAAATCGTCTTAGAATTGAGTCAAGAATACGTCTTTTCAAGGACGAGGGGTTGTTCTGAATCACCCTGTATATAATACAATATAAAATAAATATTCTTTTAAGTTACAAGGTTGCTAATTTTCCTATTTTTTTGTAGATATTTAGCAAGTGGAGATAATAATAACGTCTATGTCATACCAATACCTTGTTAGTTTGACTGCAATCTCAATTATCGTATAACTTCGTATAATGTAACTGAGTCGACAAGGCACACAGGGGATA
>NW_012025394.1:0-323 GCF_000956235.1 Wasmannia auropunctata
TTCGCCGTTTGAAGCTCGGAAACGTCGTATCGTTGCGTTCGCGGCGTTTCCACCATTCAAACGGTCGAAGTCTCGACGTTGCGAAGCGCGGAACCGCCGGATCCGAGCGCCCGCGACGTTCCCACCGCTCAAACGTCGATTCTCGCCGTTTGAAGCTCGGAAATCGTATCCTTCGTCGTTCGCGGCGTTTCCTACCACTTCATACGTCGAATCTCGACGTGCGAAGCGCGGAACCGCCGGATCCGAGCGCCCGCGACGTTCCCACCGCTCAAACGTCGATTCTCGCCGTTTGAAGCTCGGAAACGTCGTATCCCTTGCGTTCA
>NW_012025395.1:0-453 GCF_000956235.1 Wasmannia auropunctata
TTCGGCCACACGAGTGCCCCCGTGCACCCCCGTCGACCGTTCGCCTCGATAGCGGAGAATTTTCGGCGTCGGAGGTAACGCGGCGAAAGCAACACGCCGCGCGAAAGCAACACGCCGCGCGAGACTTAGTAAAGTTTCGGGTCGGGTCCGGAGGTAACCTGGCCGATCGTACGCTTCGCATCCCCGCTGGCGTCCTTAATATTACGTCGATTCGGCGTGCCCGCACGTCTATTCGGCTACCCGAGTGCCCCCCGTGCACCCCCCGTCGTCCGTTCGCCACGATAGCGGAAAATTTTCGGCGCCGGAGGTAAACGCGGCGAAAGCAACACGCCGCGCGAAAGCAACACGCCGCGCGGGACTTAGAAAATTTTCGGGTCGGGTCCGGAGGTAAACCAGGCCGACGTAATAACTTCGTATAGCATACAACTGAGTCGACAAGGCACACAGGGGATA
>NW_012025396.1:0-404 GCF_000956235.1 Wasmannia auropunctata
TTCGAATGTTCAAGTAGGGTTCTATCACGTATCCTAAAGGCAAGATTAAATTGTTTATATTAAATCTAATTGTAAGCTCATTAAAACTATTAAATAGCAAGGATATACATAATTGTATCACTTTATTGAAACATAAGAAGTGTGATTGTTATATTGTTGTATAATTTCTGTTGTATATTACTTGAAAGCCAAGGCTGCCCTAAATATAATATAAATTAAAATATTTACGTATTTTTTAATTATTAGAAATCTAATATAATTTCATTAATTTCAATGAGCTCAATTTTCAATGCTGTAGACACTGTAGAAAATGCTCATATGTTGCATTTCTATTATATCACAAGAAATGTAAAAAGATCATATTTTGTGTCTGCAGCATTGAACGTAATAACTTCGTATAGCAT
>NW_012025397.1:0-302 GCF_000956235.1 Wasmannia auropunctata
AGGAGCCGACCCTGGTGTGTGGATCGCGCGAGCCGACCGCGCGCGTGTCCGAGTCCAACGAAAGCGATTCTCTCCGCGAAGCGTCGCGAAGAGACCATCCTTGGGACCGGCACGGCGCGTTTGCATGTACTCGTCGCGTATCCCGCGGGCGCACTCGATTGTGCCCGCCCACTGGTGTTTGCGCCAACGCTCACTCACGCGTCTCTCGACTACGTCGTTGTCGCCGCCGCTGTCGTCGTAGCGACCGCGACCGATCGACGATTCGCTCCGCTCGACTGAGTCGACAAGGCACACAGGGGATA
>NW_012025398.1:0-321 GCF_000956235.1 Wasmannia auropunctata
AATCTCGATGTGCGAAGCGCGAAACCGCCGCATCTGAGCACCCGCGACGTTCCCACCGCTCAAACGTCGATTCTCGCCGTTTGAAGCTCGGAAATGTCGTATCCTTGCGTTCGCGGCGTTTCTACCATTCAAACGTCGAATCTCGACGTGCGAAGCGCGGAACCGCCGTATGGGAGCGCCCGCGACGTTCCACCGCTCAACCATCGATTCTCGCCGTTTGAAGCTCGGAAACGTCGTATCCTTGCGTTCGCGGCGTTTCTACCATTCAAAACGTCGAATCTCGACGTGCGAAGACTGAGTCGACAAGGCACACAGGGGATA
>NW_012025399.1:0-355 GCF_000956235.1 Wasmannia auropunctata
TTTTTCGGGTCGGGTCCGGAGGTAAATCTGGCCGATCGACGCTTCGCTTCCCCGCTGGCGCCCTTAATATTACGTCGATTTCCGTGCCCGCACGACTATTCGGCCACCCGAGTGCCCCCGTGCCACCCCGCCGTCCGTTCGCCACGATAGCGGAGAATTTTCGGCGCCGGAGGTAAACGCGGCGAAAGCAACACTCCGCGCGAAAGCAACACGCCGCGCGGGTACTTAGAAAAGTTTTCGGGTCGGGTCCGGAGGTAAACCAGGCCGATCGACGCTTCCCCGCTAGCGCCCTTAATATTACGTCGATTCGCGTGCCCGCACGTCTATTCGGCCACGCGAGTGCCCCCGTGCACAC
>NW_012025400.1:0-360 GCF_000956235.1 Wasmannia auropunctata
GGATCCGGCGGTTCCGCGCTTCGCACGTCGAGATTCGACGTTTGAATGGTGGAAACGCCGCGAACGCAAGGATACGACGTTTCCGAGCTCAACGGCGAGAATCGACGTTTGGAGCGGTGGGAACGTCGCGGGCGCTCGGATCCGGCGGTTCCGCGCTTCGCACGTCGAGATTCGACGTTTGAATGGTGAAACGCCGCGACGCAAGGATACGACGTTTCCGAGCTTCAACGGCGAGGATACGACGTTTGGAGCGGGTGGAACGTCGCGGGCGCTCGGATCCGGCGGTTCCGCGCTTCGCACGTCGAGATTCGACGTTTGAATGGTTGAAACGCCGCGAACGCAAGGATACGACGTTTCCAC
>NW_012025401.1:0-506 GCF_000956235.1 Wasmannia auropunctata
GCGGTTCCGCGCTTCGCACGTCGAGATTCGACGTTTGAATGGTGGAAACGCCGCGAACGCAAGGATACGACGTTTCCGAGCTTCAAACGGCGAGAATCGACGTTTGAGCGGTGGAACGGTCGCGGGCGCTCGGATCCGGCGGTTCCGCGCTTCGCACGTCGAGATTCGACGTTTGAATGGTGGAAACGCCGCGAACGCAAGGATACGACGTTTCCGAGCTTCAAACGGCGAGAATTCGACGTTAGGACGACGGTGGGAACGGTCGACGGGGCGCTCGGATCCGGCGGTTCCGCGCTTCGCACGTCGAGATTCGACGTTTGAATGGTGGAAACGCCGCGAACGCAAGGATACGACGTTTCCGAGCTTCAAACGGCGAGAATCGACGTTTGAGCGGTAGGAACGGTCGCGGGCGCTCGGATCCGGCGGTTCCGCGCTTCGCACGTCGAGATTCGACGTTTGAATGGTGGAAACCGCCGCGAACGCAAGGATACGACGTTTCCGAGCTT
>NW_012025402.1:0-434 GCF_000956235.1 Wasmannia auropunctata
CTTCAAACGGCGAGAATCGACGTTTGAGCGGTGGGAACGTCGCGGGCGCTCGGATCCGGCGGTTCCGCGCTTCGCACGTCGAGATTCGACGTTTGAATGGTAGGAATCGCCGCGAACGCAAGGATACGACGTTTCCGAGCTTCAAACGGCGAGAATCGACGTTTGAGCGGTGGGAACGTCGCGTGGCGCGTCGGATCCGGGCGGTTCCGCGCTTCGCACGTCGAGATTCGACGTTTGAATGGTAGAAACGCCGCGAACGCAAGGATACGACGTTTCCGAGCTTCAAACGGCGAGAATCGACGTTTGAGCAGTGGGAACGTCGAGGGCGCTCGGATCCGGCGGTTCCGCGCGTTCGCACGTCGAGACTTGGACGTTTGAATAGAGAACGCCGCGAACGCAAGGATACGACGTTTCCGAGCTTCAAACGGCAGAAT
>NW_012025403.1:0-505 GCF_000956235.1 Wasmannia auropunctata
TCAGGCGAGGCACTTGGCCGCTGAGCGCCTGTCGGCCCCGTCGGCGAAAGCAACACGCGGCGCGGGACTTAGACCGCGGAGCGCGCGTACAAGTACCCGCCGGCGGTAGGCCCCGACGTACGTCGCTAGCCTAACCGAGCGCTAAACCTGTACCACCGAGCGCGAGACCGAACGAGCGCTAACCTGACCGAGCGCTAACCTGACCGAGCGCTAACCTGACCGAGCGCGAGCCCGACGGGTCAGGCGAGGTACTTGGCCGCGGAGCGCCTGTCGGCCCCGTCGGCGAAAGCAACACGCGGCGAGAAAGCAACACGCCGCGAGGGACTTAGAAAATTTTCGGCTCGGTCGGGTCCGGAGGTAAACCTGGCCGATCTACGCTTCCCCGCTAAAGCCCTTAATGTTACGTCGATTCGCGTGCCCGCACGTTTATTCGGCCACCCTAGTGCCCCCGTGCACCCCCGTCGTCCGTTCGCCTCGATAGCGGAGAATTTTCGGCGCCGGAGGA
>NW_012025404.1:0-705 GCF_000956235.1 Wasmannia auropunctata
GTTTCCGCGCTTCGCACGTCGAGATTCGACGTTTGAATGGTGGAAACGACCGCGAACGCAAGGATACGACGTTTCCGAGCTTCAAACGGCGAGAATCGACGTTTCGAGCCGTGGGAACGTCGCGGGCGCTCGGATCCGGCGGTTCCGCGCTTCGCACGTCGAGATTCGACGTTTGAATGGTGGAAACGCCGCGAACGCAAGGATACGACGTTTCCGAGCTTCAAACGGCGAGAATCGACGTTTGAGCGGTGGGAACGTCGCGGGCGCTCGGATCCGGCGGTTCCGCGCTTCGCACGTCGAGATTCGACGTTTGAATAATGGAAACGCCGCGAACGCAAGGATACGACGTTTCCGAACTTCAAACGGCGAGAATCGACGATTGAGCGGTGGGAACGTCGCGGGCGCTCGGATCCGGCGGTTCCGCGTTTCGCACGTCGAGATTCGACGTTTGAATTGTGGAAACGCCGCGAACGCAAAAATACGACGTTTCCGAGCTTCAAACGGCGAGAATCGACGTTTGAGCGGTGGGAACGTCGCGGGCGCTCGGAATCCCGGACGGTTCCGCGCTTCGACGACGTCGAGATCGACGTTTGAATGGTGGAAACGCCGCGAACGCAAGGATTAACGACGTTTCCGAGCTTCAAACGGCAGAATCGACGTTTGAGCGGTGGGAACGTCGACTGAGTCGACAAGGCACACAGGGGA
>NW_012025405.1:0-432 GCF_000956235.1 Wasmannia auropunctata
AATCGACGTTTGAGCGGTGGGAACGTCGCGGGCGCTCGTATACGGCGGTTCCGCGCTTCGCACGCCGAGATTCGACGTTTGAATGGTAGAAACGCCGCGGAAACGTCAAGGATACGACGTTTCCGTAGCTTCAAACGGCGAGAATCGACGTTTGAGCGGTGGGAACTGTCGCGGGCGCTCGTATACGGCGGTTCCGCGCTTCGCACGCCGAGATTCGACGTTTGAATGGTAGAAACGCCGCGAATGCAAGGATACGTACGTTTCCGAGCTTACAAACGGCGACAATCGACGTTTGAGCGGTGGGAACGTCGCGGGCGCTCGTATACGGCGGTTCCGCGCTTCGCACGCCAAGATTCGACGGTTTGAATGGTAGAAACGCCGCGAACGCAAGGATACGACGTTTCCGAGCTTCAAACGGCGCGAATCGACGTT
>NW_012025406.1:0-317 GCF_000956235.1 Wasmannia auropunctata
CCACCATTCAAACGTCGAATCTCGACGTGCGAAGCGCGGGACCGCCGGATCCGAGCGCCCGCGACGTTTCCCACCGCTCAAACGTCGATTCTCGCCGTTTGAAGCCTCGGAAACGTCGTATCCTTGCGTTCGCGGCGTTTCCCACCATTCAAACGTCGAATCTCGACGTGCGAAGCGCGGGACCGCCGGATCCGAGCGCCCGCGACGTTCCCACCGCTCAAACGTCGATTCTCGCCGTTTGAAGCTCGGAAACGTCGTATAGTCCTTAGACGTTAGGGCGTACGGTTTCCACCATTCAAACGTCGAATCTCGACGTG
>NW_012025407.1:0-418 GCF_000956235.1 Wasmannia auropunctata
TTTCGGCTCGGTCGGATCCGGAGGTAAACCTGGCCGATCTACGCTTCCCCGCTAAAGCCCTTAATGTTACGTCGATTCGCGTGCCCGCACGTTTATTCGGCCACCCTAGTGCCCCCGTGCACCCCCGTCGTCCGTTCGCCTCGATAGCGGAGAATTTTCGGCGCCGGAGGTAATCGCGGCGAAAGCAACTCGCGCGCAAAGGCAACACGCGGGACGCGGGACTTAGAAAATTTCGGCTCGGTCGGATCCGGAGGTAAACCTGGCCGATCTACGCTTCCCCGCTAAAGCCCTTAATGTTAACGTCGATTCGCGTGCCCGCACGTTTATTCGGCCACCCTAGTTGCCCCCGTGCACCCCCGTCGTCCGTTCGCCTCGATAGCGGGAGAATTTTCGGCGCCGGAGGTAATCGCGGCGAAAG
>NW_012025408.1:0-357 GCF_000956235.1 Wasmannia auropunctata
ATTGTTTTAACAAAATAAATTTATTGCATAGTATTATAATTTTGTACGAATATTACGAAAACTTCTGTTGTCATCACCATTACTCTTATCGCACGTGAATATTTTATTCTCACAATTCCGCGACAATAAGCATTGACTTAAATGATAATTATTCTTGTGAAGACAATGCGCTTTCATCTAACAGTTACATGAATGAATAAAGTAGTTCGATTAGTATGATGATATTAATTATCGATGATATTAATTCTATTACTAATCGAAAAAAGTTATTTTGATTAGTATGATGATATTAATTATCGTTACATTAATTATCATTACAAATTATTTTGACTGAGTCGACAAGGCACACAGGGGATA
>NW_012025409.1:0-386 GCF_000956235.1 Wasmannia auropunctata
AACGTCGAATCTCGACGAGCGAAGCGCAGAACCGCCGTATCCGAGCGCCCGCGACGTTCCCACCTCTCAAACGTCGATTCTCGCCGTTTGAAGCTCGGAAACGTCGTATCCTTGCGTTCGCGGCGTTTCTACCATTCAAACGTCGAATCTCGACGTGCGAAGCGCGGAACCGCCGAATCCGAGCGCCGCGACGTTCCACCGCTCAAACGTCGATTCTCGCCGTTTGAAGCTCGGAAACGTCGTATCCTTGCGTTCGCGGCGTTTCTACCATTCAAACGTCGAATCTCGACGTGCGAAGCGCCGAACGCGGATCCGAGCGCCTGCGACGTTCCACCGCTCAAACGTCGATTCTCGCCGTTTGAAGCTCGGAAACTCGTATCCTTGCG
>NW_012025410.1:0-321 GCF_000956235.1 Wasmannia auropunctata
GCTCGGATCCGGCGGTTCCGCGCTTCGCACGTCGAGATTCGACGTTTGAATGGTGGAAACGCCGCGAACGCAAGGATACGACGTTTCCGAGCTTCAAACGGCGAGAATCGACGTTTGAGCGGTGGGAACGTCGCGGGCGCTCGGATCCGGCGGTTCCGCGCTTCGCACGTCGAGATTCGACGTTTGAATGGTGGAAACGCCGGCGAACGGCCAGGATACGACGTTTCCGAGCTTCAAACGGCGAGAATCGACGTTTGAGCGGTGGGAACGTCGCGGGACGCTCGGATCCGGCGGTTCCGCGCTTCGCAACGTCACTGAGTC
>NW_012025411.1:0-348 GCF_000956235.1 Wasmannia auropunctata
AAATGGGCAGGCCTCCCCGTGGTCCCCGTGGGCGTGTCGCGTGCGCCCTGGGCTTAGGCCCGGGACGTCCGCCTCACGGCTAAACTGCTCATCTTGCACAAGCGAACCGTGCAAGCGCTGCTGGATTTTTCCATCGCCACTCTCGGGGCGGCTGGTTTTGCGAAAGTAGTGGATGGTAGTTTGTAGCGTATGCCCGTCTGGGCGAGGTAGCATGTGGGCGGCCGCTTCGGTGGTCGTCTCACTCACAATAATAACTGTCCCTATCTACTATCTAGCGAAACCACTGCCAAGGGAACGGGCTTGGAAAAATTAAGCGGGGAACTGAGTCGACAAGGCACACAGGGGATA
>NW_012025412.1:0-302 GCF_000956235.1 Wasmannia auropunctata
CGTCGTATCCTTGCGTTCGCGGCGTTTCTACCATTCAAACGTCGAATCTCGACTTGCGAAGCGCGGAACCGCCGGATCCGGAGCGCCCGCGACGTTCCCACCGCTCAAACGTCGGTCTCGCCGTTCGTAAGCTCGGAAACGTACGTATCCTTCGCGTTCGCGGCGTTTCTACCATTCAACGTACGAATCTCGAGTGCGAAGCGACGGAACCGCCGGATCCGAGGGCCCGCGACGTTCCCACCGCTCAAACGTCGATTCTCGCCGTTTGAAGCTCGGAAACGTCGTATCCTTGCGTTCGCGGC
>NW_012025413.1:0-620 GCF_000956235.1 Wasmannia auropunctata
ACGTTTGAATGGTGGAAACGCCGCGAACGCAAGGATACGACGTTTCCGAGCTTCAAACGGCGAGAATCGACGTTTGAGCAGTGGGAACGTCGCGGCGCTCGGATCCGGCGGTTCCGCGCTTCGCACGTCGAGATTCGACGTTTGAATGGTGGAAACGCCGCGAACGCAAGGATACGACGTTTCCGAGCTCAAACGGCGAGAACCGACGTTTGAGCGGTGGGAACGTCGCGGGCGCTCGGATCCGGCGGTTCCGCGCTTCGCACGTCGAGATTCGACGTTCGAATGGTGGAAACGCCGCGAACGCAAGGATACGACGTTTCCGAGCTTCAAACGGCGAGAATCGACGTTTGAGCGGTGGGAACGTCGCGGGCGCTCGGAATCCGGCGGTTCCGCGTCTTCGCACGTCGAGATTCGACGTTTGAATGGTAGAAACGCCGCGAACGCAAGGATACGACGTTTCCGAGCTTCAAACGGCGAGAATCGACGTTTGAGCCGGTGGGAACTCGCGGGCGTCTCGGAATCCGGACGGTTCCGCGGGCTTTCGACACGTCGAGATTCGACGTTTGAATGGTAGAAACGCCGCGAACGCAAGGATACGACGTTTCCGAGCTTCAAACGGC
>NW_012025414.1:0-324 GCF_000956235.1 Wasmannia auropunctata
TTCCGCGCTTCGCACGTCGAGATTCGACGTTTGAATGGTGGAAACGCCGCGAACGCAAGGATACGACGTTTCCGAGCTTCAAACGGCGTAGAATCGACGTTTGTAGCGGTGGGAACGGTCGCGGGCGCTCGGAGTCCGGCGGTTCCGCGCTTCGCACGTCGAGATTCGACGTTGAATGGTGGAAACGACCGCGAACGCGAAGGGATACGACGTTTCCGAGCTTCAAAGCGGCGAGAATCGACGTTTGAGCGGTGGGAACGTCGCGGGCGCTCGGATCCGGCGGTTCCGCGCTTCGCAACGTCGAGATTCGAACTGAGTCGACAA
>NW_012025415.1:0-317 GCF_000956235.1 Wasmannia auropunctata
TATCCCCTGTGTGCCTTGTCGACTCAGTTTATGCTATACGAAGTTATTACGTCGCGGGCGCTCGGATCCGGCGGTTCCGCGCTTCGCACGTCGAGATTCGACGTTTGAATGGTAGAAACGCCGCGAACGCAAGGATACGACGTTTCCGAGCTTCAAACGGCGAGAATCGACGTTTGAGCGGTGGGAACGTCGCGGGCGCTCGGATCCGGCGGTTCCGCGCTTCGCACGTCGAGATTCGACGTTTGAATGGAACGGCNCGACGCAGNTACGACGTTCGAGCTTCAAACGGCGAGAATCGACGTTTGAGCGGTGGGGAC
>NW_012025416.1:0-312 GCF_000956235.1 Wasmannia auropunctata
GTTGATCCTGCTAGTAGTCATATGCTTGTCTCAAAGATTAAGCCATGCATGTCTCAGTGCATGCCGAATTAAGGTGAAACCGCGAATGGCTCATTAAATCAGTTATGGTTCATTAGATTGTACCCACATTTACTTGGATAACTGTGGTAATTCTAGAGCTAATACATGCAAAACAGAGTCCCGACCAGTGATGGAAGGGACGCTTTTATAGATCAAAACCAATCGGTGGCGGCGGTCTCCGTCCGTCCACCGTTTATTTGGTGACTCTGAATAACTTGTGCTGATCGACTGAGTCGACAAGGCACACAGGGG
>NW_012025417.1:0-308 GCF_000956235.1 Wasmannia auropunctata
TCGCCGTTTGAAGCTCGGAAACGTCGCATCCTTGCGTTCGCGGCGTTTCTACCATTCAAACGTCGAATCTCGACGTGCGAAGCGCCGAACCGCCGGATCCGAGCGCCCGCGACGTTCCCACCGCTCAAACGTCGATTCTCGCCGTTTGAAGCTCGGAAACGTCGTATCCTTAGCGTTCGCGGCGTTTCTACCATTCTAAACGTCGAATCTCGACGTGCGAAGCGCGAACCGCCGGATCCGGAGCGCCCGCGACGTTCCCACCGCTCAAACGTCGATTCTCGCCGTTTGAATCTCGGAAACGTCGTATA
>NW_012025418.1:0-350 GCF_000956235.1 Wasmannia auropunctata
CTCGGATCCGGCGGTTCCGCGCTTCGCACGTCGAGATTCGACGTTTGAATGGTGGAAACGCCGCGAACGCAAGGATACGACGTTTCCGAGCTTCAAACGGCGAGAATAGACGTTGAGCGGTAGGGAACGTCGCGGGACGGCTCGGATCCGGCGGTTCCGCGCTTCGCACGTCGAGATTCGACGTTTGAATGGTGGAAACGCCGCGAACGCAAGGATACGACGTTTCCGAGCTTCAAACGGCGAGAATCGACGTTAGAGCGTAGGGAACGTCGCGGAGGCTTCGGGATCCGGCGGTTCCGCGCTTCGCACGTCGAGATTCGACGTTTGAATGGTGGAAAACGCCGCGAACG
>NW_012025419.1:0-385 GCF_000956235.1 Wasmannia auropunctata
TTGAAGCTCGGAAACGTCGTATCCTTGCGTTCGCGGCGTTTCTACCATTCAAACGTCGAATCTCGACGTGCGAAGCGCGGAACCGCCGGATCCGAGCGCCCGCGACGTTCCCACCGCTCAAACGTCGATTCTCGCCGTTTGAGCTACGGAACGTCGTATCCTTGCGTTCGCGGTCGTTTCTACCATTCAAACGTCGAATCTCGACGTGCGAAGCGCGGAACCGACGGATCCGAGCGCCCGCGACGGTTCCACCGCTCAAACGTCGATTCCCGCCGTTTGAAGCTCGGAAACGTCGTATCCTTGCGTTCGCGGCGTTTCTACCATTCAAACGTCGAATCTCGACGTGCGAAGCGCGGAACTGAGTCGACAAGGCACACAGGGGATA
>NW_012025420.1:0-394 GCF_000956235.1 Wasmannia auropunctata
AGAACCGTAACTAGAATTGTAACTAACTCGGGCAACCCCGTCCGTAATTCAAAACGCTGCATCTTTCTTTTGCAACGCCGTATGTAACGAAATAAGGTATGACAATATATAAAAAATTTTAACAATCTAATTATTTTTTTCTTTAGACTTTAAGTATACGTTTTACAAAGTACAAATTTTATTTTTAAACTAATCTAAGATTTAATATTGTTTGTTAAGGAAGTTTTTATTTCTAACGAAAAAACAGGTGCTTATACATAAATCTTCTCTCACAAAGCAGATAATTACAAAAATTTCAAAAATTATAGGAAAAATAAAATTATAAATAATTAAAAAATTATTGTTTTAGACGAAGATTGCATAGAAAGACGTAATAACTTCGTATAGCATACAA
>NW_012025421.1:0-400 GCF_000956235.1 Wasmannia auropunctata
TAGCGCCTGTCGGCCCCGTCGGCGAAAGCAACACGCGGCGAGAAAGCAACACGCCGCGAGGGACTTAGAAAAATTTTCGGCTCGGTCGGGTCCGGAGGTAAACCTGGCCGATCTACGCTTCCCCGCCTAAAGCCCTTAACTGTTACGTCGATTCGCGTGCCCGCACGTTATTCGGCCACCCTAGTGCCCCCGTGCACCCCCGTCGTCCGTTCGACCTTCGATAGCGGAGAATTTACGGCGCCGGAGGTAAGTCGGCGGCGAAAGCAACACGTCGCGCGAAAGCAACACGCCGCGCGGGACTTAGAAAAATTTCGGCTCGGTCGGATCCGGAGGTAAACCTGGCCGATCTACGCTTCCCCGCTAAAGCCCTTAATGTTACGTCGATTCGCGTGCCCGCACA
>NW_012025422.1:0-354 GCF_000956235.1 Wasmannia auropunctata
TATCCCCTGTGTGCCTTGTCGACTCAGTCTATACGAAGTTATTACGTGACGTTTCCGAGCTTCAAACGGCGAGAATCGACGTTTGAGCGGTGGGAACGTCGCGGGCGCTCGGATCCGGCGGTTCCGCGCTTCGCACGTCGAGATTCGACGTTTGAATGGTAGAAACGCCGCGAACGCAAGGATACGACGTTTCCGAGCTTCAAACGGCGAGAATCAACGTTTGAGCGGTGGAACGTCGCGGGCGCTCGGATCCGGCGGTTCCGCGCTTCGCACGTCGAGATTCGACGTTTGAATGGTAGAAACGCCGCGAACGCAAGGATACGACGTTTCCGAGCTTCAAACGGCGAGAATCGA
>NW_012025423.1:0-384 GCF_000956235.1 Wasmannia auropunctata
TTTCCACCATTCAAACGTCGAATCTCGACGTGCGAAGCGCGGAACCGCCGGATCCTTGCGTTCGCGGCGTTTCCACCATTCAAACGTCGAATCTCGACGTGCGAAGCGCGGAACCGCCGGATCCGAGCGCCCGCGACGTTCCCACCGCTCAAACGTCGATTCTCGCCGTTTGAAGCTCGGAAACGTCGTATCCTTGCGTTCGCGGCGTTTCCACCATTCAAAACGTCGAATCTCGACGTAGCGAAGCGCGGAACCGCCGGAATTCCGAGCGCCCGNGACGTTCCCACCGCGTCAAACGTCGAGTTCTCGGCCGTTTGAAGCGAGGAAACGTCGTATCCTTGCGTTCGCGGCGTTTCCACCATTCAAAATCGTATAACTTCGTAT
>NW_012025424.1:0-311 GCF_000956235.1 Wasmannia auropunctata
CGACGTTCCCACCGCTCAAACGTCGATTCTCGCCGTTTGAAGCTCGGAAACGTCGTATCCTTGCGTTCGCGGCGTTTCCACCATTCAAACGTCGAATCTCGACGTGCGAAGCGCGGAACCGCCGGATCCGAGCGCCCGCGACGTTCCACGCTCAACGTCGATCTCGCCGTTTGAAGACTTCGGAAACGTCGTATCCTTGCGTTACGGCGGCGTTTCCACCGGATTCGAAACGTCGAATCTCGACGTGCGAAGCGCGGAACCGCCGGATCCGAGCGCCCGCGACGTTACGTAATAACTTCGTATAGCATACA
>NW_012025425.1:0-770 GCF_000956235.1 Wasmannia auropunctata
GTTCCCACCGCTCAAACGTCGATTCTCGCCGTTTGAAGCTCGGAAACGTCGTATCCTTGCGTTCGCGGCGTTTCCACCATTCAAACGTCGATCTCGACCGTGCGAAGCGCGGAACCGCCGGATCCGAGCGCCCGCGACGTTCCCACCGCTCAAACGTCGATTCTCGCCGTTTTGAAGCGAGACAAACGTCGTATCCTTGCGTTCGCGGTCGTTTCCACCATTACAAACGTCGAATCTCGACGTGACGAAGCGACGGAACCGCCGGATCCGAGCCGCCCGCGACCGTTCCCACCGCTACAAACCGTCGTATTTCGCCGTTTGAAGCTCGGAAACGTCGTATCCTTGCGTTCGCGGCGTTTCCACCATTCAAACGTCCGAATCCTCGACGTGCCGTAAGCGCGGAACCGCCGGATCCGAAGTCGCCCGACGACGTTCCCACCGCTCAAACGTACGTATTCTCGCCGTTTGAAGCTCGGAAACGTCGTATCCTTGCGTTCGCGGCGTTTCCACCATTCAAACGTCGAATCTCGACGTGCGAAGCGCGGAACCGCCGGATCCGAGCGCCCGCGACGTTCCCACCGCTCAAACGTCGATTCTCGCCGTTTGAAGCTCGGAAACGTCGTAGTCCTTGCGTTCGCGGCGTTTCCACCATTAAAACGTCGAAATCTCGACGTGCGAAGCGCGGAACCGCCGGATCCGAGCGCCCGCGACGTTCCCACCGCTCAAACGTCGATTCTCGCCGTTTGGAAGCTCGGAAACGTATCGTATAA
>NW_012025426.1:0-354 GCF_000956235.1 Wasmannia auropunctata
CGAGACTCGTCGCCTTGCAATCGGTTCGGTCGGTTAGTCACGCTGATTGAGTAGTCTCGGATTTCGTCGCACCAGATTTCGTCGTACCAGATTTCGTCGCAAGCTTGTCGAGATGGAGAAGTGTGTTATGTCGTTTCTGACATATAGTGCAATTCGAGAATTTGCACGGACTGTCTCGGTGAGAACGTAGGCAATTATAACATACCTTCGCTTGCTTGACTGTTTCAATACGTTTAGGGACGGACAACTGTTTAAAGGCGTCGCACAAAAAAGTGGGTGTCGTTTAGTCTTACATGCTATACAATTGCGTGTCGTGTTTAATAATAACGCTTGATTCCACGAATTGTTTTTCTT
>NW_012025427.1:0-374 GCF_000956235.1 Wasmannia auropunctata
GTAAATTCTCGTAATCATATCGAATCATTCCTTCGTGTCCCGGATGTGTAGGTAGACACCAATATATTTCATAGATGGATATACAACAAAAGAACGCCGTTTCCTCTTCGGAGAGACCACTCCGAGAGATTAGTATGCTCGTATCTGCATGCCGCAAGATCGTATCTGCCATGAGCGCGGTCCTTTGTGGGTTTTTGTTTGCG
Organism: Wasmannia auropunctata; assembly: GCF_000956235.1. Taxonomy (NCBI): domain Eukaryota; kingdom Metazoa; phylum Arthropoda; class Insecta; order Hymenoptera; family Formicidae; genus Wasmannia; species Wasmannia auropunctata. The sequence goes on from NW_012025427.1 coordinate 204, forward strand.
TTGCGTACGTATTTATGTGAGCGCCCTTCCTCTTCTTTTCGGCCTTTCCTCCTTCCTCCTTCCCTCCAACTGTTTCTTCCTTTTCTTCTTCATGCTTCTTTTCTTCTTCTTCTTCTTCTACGTAATAACTTCGTATAGCACAACTGAGTCGACAAGGCACACAGGGGGATA
>NW_012025428.1:0-411 GCF_000956235.1 Wasmannia auropunctata
TTTTCTTTTTGTTAATTTACACGTTTTTAACTGTTTGACGAATTTTATCTTTATTAAACGTATCTGACATTACATAACAATATGTAACGTATAATTATAAAAGAACACATGAGATATGCGCATGCACAAATGTATAACAGATTTATATATACATGTATTGAATATTGTAATCGTGTATTCTTACATGCTTGTATATGTTTATAAATTCTATAATATATACATATGCATATGCATACGCACACGCACCATACACACACACACACACACACGCACGCACGCACGCACACACACGCACGCACGCACACACACGCACACGCACGCACGCACATACACCACACACGCACATGCACGTGTACGCGCACACGCACGCGCACGCGCACACGCACACGCACACGCCACGCACACGCAACG
>NW_012025429.1:0-442 GCF_000956235.1 Wasmannia auropunctata
GAGCGCAACGCAATTAATGTGAGTTAGCTCACTCATTAGGCACCCCAGGCTTTACACTTTATGCTTCCGGCTCGTATGTTGTGTGGAATTGTGAGCGGATAACAATTTCACACAGGAAACAGCTATGACCATGATTACGCCAAGCTTGCATGCCTGCAGGTCGACTCTAGAGGATCCCCGGGTACCGAGCTCGAATTCACTGGCCGTCGTTTTACAACGTCGTGACTGGGAAACCCTGGCGTTACCCAACTTAATCGCCTTGCAGCACATCCCCCTTTCGCCAGCTGGCGTAATAGCGAAGAGGCCCGCACCGATCGCCCTTCCCAACAGTTGCGCAGCCTGAATGGCGAATGGCGCCTGATGCGGTATTTTCNCCTTACGCATCTGTGCGGTATTTCACACCGCATATGGTGCACTCTCAGTACAATCTGCTCTGATGCCG
>NW_012025430.1:0-429 GCF_000956235.1 Wasmannia auropunctata
GGCATTTATATTTTATTGCAGATGTACCACATCTTTTGAAAAATTTAAAAGAATCCCAATCAGCAAAATGTTGACAGACCGGCAGCAGATTAAATCAGAAAATGTTAGCAGCATGAACTCATCTGAGGTCGCATTCTGCTTATATTCTGTCAACAGAATCTGCTTACACAATTTGATAGCAGATTGGCAACAGAAATCGAGCAGATTGTGCTGACAAACTTTAACATCAAATTGACGGCAGAAACCGAACAGAATCTGCGCAACACAATCTGATAGCAGACTGAGAACAAAATTGAGCACTCTTTGCAGTTTTATAGTAAGCATTTAAATTGTCATTGGTACTGAAATTTAACAAAATGGCTTTTATTTTTTCTAAATTTTATTTTAAAGAAATAATTTTAAATTGTTTTATTAATAAAAATTAATATA
>NW_012025431.1:0-431 GCF_000956235.1 Wasmannia auropunctata
TGTATATACGTATACTTTCATGGTGATCACATAGCGTGAAAAGAGACGAGTAAATAGCAAAAAGAATGAAAAAGGAAAATGAGAAAGTTAGCTGGAGGAGAGGGAAAGATGGTGGAGAGAAAGAGAAAATAACAAGGTAGAGAGAAAAAGAAAGGAGAACGTGGCAGAAGAGGTAAATCACCTGTAACCAAATCATTACTAACCACGTTTTTACATACAGCAGTAGGAGTTAGCAGAGTTATCCAATGTAGTAAAGCGAAAAGCGAACTGATTGGTTGGCGTAGGAACTTTTAAGCGACACAATCTATTGCACTGGCAGCTAAAACAAAATTCAACCAAAAGGCGTATTATATAAATAAGCGGCGCAGCATTGTTAAGCGACGTAATAACTTCGTATAGCATAACTGAGTCGACAAGGCACACAGGGGATA
>NW_012025432.1:0-439 GCF_000956235.1 Wasmannia auropunctata
AAACGTCGTATCCTTGGGTTCGCGGCGTTTCCACCATTCAAACGTCGAATCTCGACGTGCGAAGCGCGGAACCGCCGGATCCGAGCGCCCGCGACGTTCCCACCGCTCAAACGTCGATTCTCGCCGTTTGAAGCTCGGAAACGTCGTATCCTTGCGTTCGCGGCGTTTCCACCATTCAAACGTCGAATCTCGACGTGCGAAGCGCGGAACCGCCGGATCCGAGCGCCCGCGACGTTCCCACCGCTCAAACGTCGATTCTCGCCGTTTGAAGGCTCGGAAACGTCGGTATCCTTGCGTTCGCGGCGTTTCCACCATTCAAACGTCGAATCTCGACGTGCGAAGCGCGGAACCGCCGGATCCGAGCGCCCGGCGACGTTCCCACCGCTCAAAACGTCGATTCTCGCCGTTTGAAGCTCGGAAACGTCGTATTCTGTCGTCG
>NW_012025433.1:0-538 GCF_000956235.1 Wasmannia auropunctata
TTTCGCCGCGTTTACCTCCGGCGCCGAAAATTCTCCGCTATCGAGGCTAACGGACGACGGGGTGCGACGGGAGCACTCGCGGTGGCCGGAATAGACGTGCGGGTACGCGAATCGACGTAATATTAAGGGCGCTAGCGGGGAAGCGAAGCGTCGATCGGCCAGGTATACCTCCGGACTCGACCCGAAAATTTTCTAATTCCCGCGCGGCGTGTCGCTTTCGCGCGGCGTTTGATTTCGCCGCGTTTACCTCCGGCGCCAAAAATTTTCCGCTATCGAGGCGAACGGTCGACGGGGGTGCACGGGGGCACTCGGGTGGCCGAATAGACGTGCGGGCACGCGAATCGACGTAATATTAAGAGCGCCAGCGGGGATGCGAAGCGTCGATCGGCCAGGGTTTACCNCGGACCGACCGAAATTTTCAAGTCTCGCGCGGCGTGTTGCTTTCGCGCGGCGTGTTGCTTTCGCCGCGTTTACCTCCGGCGCCAAAAATTCTCCGCTATCGAGGCGAACGGCGACGGGGGTGCACGGGGGGCACGTC
>NW_012025434.1:0-427 GCF_000956235.1 Wasmannia auropunctata
TCAAACGGCGAGAATCGACGTTTGAGCGGTGGGAACGTCGCGGGCGCTCGGATCCGGCGGTTCCGCGCTTCGCACGTCGAGATTCGACGTTTGAATGGTGGAAACGCCGCGAAAGCAAGGATACGACGTTTCCGAGCTTCAAACGGCGAGAATCAACGTTTGAGCGGTGGGAACGTCGCGGGCGCTCGGATCCGGCGGTTCCGCGCTTCGCACGTCGCAATTCGACGTTTGAATGGTGGAAACGCCGCGAACGCAAGGATACGACGTTTCCGAGCTTCAAACGGCGAGAATCGACGTTTGAGCGTGGGGAACGTCGCGGGCGCTCGGATCCGGCGGTTCCGCGCTTCGCACGTCGAGATTCGACGTTTGAATGGTGGAAAACCGCCGTCGAACGCAAGGATCGACGTTTTCCGAGCTTTCAAAACGG
>NW_012025435.1:0-352 GCF_000956235.1 Wasmannia auropunctata
TCGCGGGCGCTCGGATCCGGCGGTTCCGCGCTTCGCACGTCGAGATTCGACGTTTGAATGGTGGAAACGCCGCGAACGCAAGGATACGACGTTTCCGAGCTTCAAACGGGCGAGAATCGACGTTTGAGCGGTGGGAACGTCGCGGGCGCTCGGATCCGGCGGTTCCGCGCTTCGCACGTCGAGATTCGACGTTTGAATGGTGGAAACGCCGCGAACGCAGGATACGACGTTACCGGAGCTTCAAACGGGGCGAGGAATCGACGTTTGAGCGGTGGGAACGTCGCGGGCGCTCGGATCCGGCGGTTCCGCGCTTCGCACGTCGAGATTCGACGTTTGAATGGTGGAAACATCG
>NW_012025436.1:0-340 GCF_000956235.1 Wasmannia auropunctata
TTCGCCGTTTGAAGCTCGGAAACGTCGTATCCTTGCGTTCGCGGCGTTTCCACCATTCAAACGTCGAATCTCGACGTGCGAAGCGCGGAACCGCCGGATCCGAGACGTCCCGCGACGTTCCCACCGACTCTAAACGTCGAATTCTCGCCGTTTGAAGCTCGGAAACGTCGTATCCTTGGCGTTCGGCGGCGTTTCCACCATTCAAACGTCGAATCTCGACGTGCGAAGCGCGGAACCGCCGGATCCGAGACGTCCGCGACGTTCCCACCGCTCAAACGTCGAATTCTCGCCGTTTGAAGCTCGGAAACCGTTCGTATCCTTGCGTTCGACGGCGTTTCCA
>NW_012025437.1:0-418 GCF_000956235.1 Wasmannia auropunctata
ACGTTCCCACCGCTCAAACGTCGATTCTCGCCGTTTGAAGCTCGGAAACGTCGTATCCTTGCGTTCGCGGCGTTTCCACCATTCAAACGTCGAATCTCGACGTGCGAAGCGCGGAACCGCCGGATCCGAGCGCCCGCGACGTTCCACGACTTCAACGTCGATCTCGCCGTTTTGAAGACGTAGGAACGTCGTANCCTTGCGTTACGGCGGACGTTTCCACCGGATTTCGAAACGTCGAATCTCGACGTGCGAAGCGCGGAACCGCCGGATCCGAGCGCCCGCGACGTTCCCACGCTCAAACGTCGATTCTCGCCGTTTGAAGCTCGGAAACGTCGTATCCTTGCGTTCGCGGCGTTTCCACCATTCAAACGTCGAATCTCGACGTGCGAAGCGCGGAACCGCCGGATCCGAGCGCCCG
>NW_012025438.1:0-448 GCF_000956235.1 Wasmannia auropunctata
TTTCGCCCCGCGGGGCTGGGCGCGCGGCTAAAGTCCCTCGCCGCGTGTTGCTTTCGCCCCGCGGGGCTGGGCGCGCGGCTAAAGTCCCTCGCCGCGTGTTGCTTTCGCCCCGCGGGGCTGGCGCGCGGCTAAGTCCCTCGCCGCGTGTTGCTTTTCGCCCCGCGGGGCTGTCGCGCGGCTAAAGTCCCTCGCCGCGTGTTGCTTTCGCCCCACGGGGCTGTCGCGCGGCTAAAGTCCCTCGCCGCGTGTTGCTTTCGCCCCACGGGGCTGTCGCGCGGCTAAAGTCCCTCGCCGCGTGTTGCTTTCGCCCCACGGGGCTGTCGCGCGGCTAAAGTCCCTCGCCGCGTGTTGCTTTCGCCCCTACGGGGACTGTCGCGCGGCTAAGTACCCTCGCCGCGTAGTTGCTTTCGCCGAACGGGGCTGGCGCGCGCGCGTGGGGTCTCGTCTA
>NW_012025439.1:0-347 GCF_000956235.1 Wasmannia auropunctata
TTACCACCCCCGTGCACCCCCGTCGTCCGTTCGCCCCGATAGCGAAGAATTTTCGGCGCCGGAGGTAATCGCGGCGAAAGTCAACACGCCGCGCGAAAGCAACACGCCGCGCGGACTAGAAATTTCGCGTCGTCGGTCCGAGGTAAACCTGGCCGATCGACGCTTCCCGCTAGCCCCCTTAATATTACGCCGATTCGCGTGCCGCTACGTTTACTTCGGCCACCTACCACCCCGTGCACCCCGTCGTCCGTTCCGCCCGATAGACGAAGTAATTTCGGCGCCGGAGGGTAATCGCGGCGAAAGCAACACGCCGCGCGAAAGCAACACGCCGCGCGGGACTTAGAAAA
>NW_012025440.1:0-424 GCF_000956235.1 Wasmannia auropunctata
TGTCGCGCCGCGAGTCTCTCCGTTATCTCGGGAGCAAGAAGGACTCCGCGTGCGCGCGCGCGAGTGTGCGTCGAGGCCGTCGCAAGCGCGCGCCACGGTACACGGACGTTCACGGACCTAGCGCCGTCGCCGTGCCTGGCCCGCTGTTGGTCGTGCGGTAAATATCTTAACCTTCGACAGGCCTGCAAAACGTTCGCCGCGCGCGCGCCTCTTCGCGGGGTCACGCGTGGCTACGGATACCGGTCGGTGACGCTACTGCTTTGGGTACTCTTAGGACTCGTCTTGAAACACGGACCAAGGAGTCTAACATGTACGCGAGTCATTGGGACTCAGCGGATACCTAAAGACGCAATGAAAGTGAAGGTCGGCCCTGGTTGTCGACCAAGGGAGGATGGGACTGAGTCGACAAGGCACACAGGGGATA
>NW_012025441.1:0-392 GCF_000956235.1 Wasmannia auropunctata
TAAAGCAACACGCCGCGCGAAAGCAACACGCCGCGCGGGACTTAGAAAATTTTCGGGCTCGGTCGGGTCCGGAGGTAAACCTGGCCGATCGACGCTTACCCCGCTAGCCCCCTTAATATTACGTCGATTCGCGTGCCCGCACGTTTATTCGGCCACCCTACCACCCCCGTGCACCCCGTCGTACCGTTCGCCCCGATTAGCGAAGAATTTTCGGCGCCGGAGGTAATCGCGGCGAAAGCAACACGCCGCGCGAAAGCAACACGCCGCACCGGACTTGAAATTTTCGGTCTCGGTCGGTCCGAGGTAACCTGGCCGATCGACGTCCTCCCGCTAGCCCCCTTAATATTACGTCGATTCGCGTGCCCGCACGTTTATTCGGCCACCTACCACCC
>NW_012025442.1:0-389 GCF_000956235.1 Wasmannia auropunctata
TCGTTTGAAGCTCGGAAACGTCGTATCCTTGCGTTCGCGACGTTCCCACCGCTCAAACGTCGATTCTCGCCGTTTGAAGCTCGGAAACGTCGTATCCTTGCGTTCGCGGCGTTTCCACCATTCAAACGTCGAATCTCGACGTGCGAAGCGCGGAACCGCCGGATCCGAGCGCCCGCGACGTTCCCACCGCTCAAACGTCGATTCTCGCCGTTTGAAGCTCGGAAACGTCGTATCCTGACGGTTCGCGGCGTTTCGGACCTAGTTCAAACGTCGAATCTCGACGTGCGAAGCGCGGAACCGCCGGATCCGAGCGCCCGCGACGTTCCACCGCTCAAACGTCGATTCTCGCCGTTTGAAGCTCGGAACTGAGTCGACAAGGCACACAGGGG
>NW_012025443.1:0-431 GCF_000956235.1 Wasmannia auropunctata
GTCGATTCTCGCCGTTTGAAGCTCGGAAACGTCGTATCCTTGCGTTCGCGGCGTTTCCACCATTCAAACGTCGAATCTCGACGTGCGTAGCGCGGAACCGCCGGATCCGAGCGCCCGCGACGTTCCCACCGCTCAAACGTCGATTCTCGCCGTTTGAAGCTCGGAAACGTCGTATCCTTGCGTTCGCGGCGGTTTCTACCATTCAAACGTCGAATCTCGACGTGCGAAGCGCGAACGCCGGATCCGAGCGCCGCGACGTTCCACCGCTAAACGTCGATTCTCGCCGTTTGTAAGCTCGAACGTCGTATCCTGCGTTCGCGCGTTCGTACCATTCAACGTCGAATCTCGACGTGCGAAGCGCAGAACCGCCGGATCCGAGCGCCGCGACGTTCCCACCGCTCAAACGTCGATTCTCGCCGTTTAGAAGCTAC
>NW_012025444.1:0-476 GCF_000956235.1 Wasmannia auropunctata
TACACGCGGCGCGGGACTTAGCCGCGGAGCGCGCGACAGACCCGCCGGCGGTAGGACCGACGTACGCGCTAGCCTAACCGAGCGCTAAACCTGACCGTAGCGCGAGACCGAACGAGTCGCTAAACCTTGACCGAGCGCTAACCTGACCGAGGCGCTAACCTGACCGAGCGCTAGCCCGACGTGTCAGGCGAGGCACTTGGCCGCTGAGCGCCTGTCGGCCCCGTGGCGAAAGCAACACGCGGCGCGGGACTTAGCCGCGGAGCGCGCGACAGACCCGCCGGCGGTAGGCCCGACGTACGCGCTAGCCTAACCGAGCGCTAACCTGGACCGAGCGCGAGCCGAACGAGCGCTAACCTGACCGAGCGCTAACCTGACCCGAGCGCTAACCTGACCGAGCGCTAGCCCGACGTTGTCAGGCGAGGCACTTTGGCCGCTGAGCGCCTGTCGGCCCCCGTGGCGAAAGCAACACGCGGCGC
>NW_012025445.1:0-363 GCF_000956235.1 Wasmannia auropunctata
TTCGGAAACGTCGTATCCTTGAGTTCGCGGCGTTTCTACCATTCAAACGTCGAATCTCGACGTGCGAAGCGCGGAACCGCCGTATACGAGCGCCCGCGACGTTCCCACCGCTCAAACGTCGATTCTCGCCGTTTGAAGCTCGGAAACGTCGTATCCTTGCGTTCGCGGCGTTTCTACCATTCAAACGTCGAATCTCGACGTGCGAAGCGCGGAACCGCGTACTACGACGCGCCGCGACGTTACCGACCGCTCAAACGGTCGAGTTCTCGCCGTTTGAAGCTCGGAAACGTCGTATCCTTGCGTTCGCGGCGTTTCTACCATTCAAACGTCGAATCTCGACGTGCGAAGCGCGGAACAGCCGAT
>NW_012025446.1:0-312 GCF_000956235.1 Wasmannia auropunctata
GACGTTTGAATGGTGGAAACGCCGCGAACGCAAGGATACGACGTTTCCGAGCTTCAAACGGCGAGAATCGACGTTTGAGCGGTGGGAACGTCGCGGGCGCTCGGATCCGGCGGTTCCGCGCTTCGCACGTCGAGATTCGACGTTTGAATGGTGGAAACGCCGCGAACGCAAGGATACGACGTTTCCGAGCTTCAAACGGCGAGAATCGACGTTTGAGCGGTGGGAACGTCGCGGGCGCTCGGTATCCGGCGGTTCCGCGGACTTCGCGACGTCGAGATTCGACGTTTGAATGGTGGAAACGCCGCGGAACGC
>NW_012025447.1:0-481 GCF_000956235.1 Wasmannia auropunctata
TTGGCCGAATAGACGTGCGGGCACGCGAATTGTCGTAATATTAAAGGCGCTAGCGGGGAAGCGAAGCGTCGATCGGCCAGGTTTACCTCCGGACCCGACAGATCCAAAAATTTTCTAAGTCCCGCGCGGCATGTTGCTTTCGCGCGGCGTTTAGCTTTCGCCGCGTTTACCTCCTGCGCCTAAAATTCTCCGCTATCGAGGCGAACGGACGACGGGGGTGCACGGGGGCACTCGGGTGGACGAATAGACGTGCGGGCACGCGAATCGACGTAATATTAAAGGCGCTAGCAGGGATGCGTCGATCGGCCAGGTTTACCTCCGGACCCGACAGAGCCGAAAATTTTCTAAGTCCCGCGCGGCGTGTTGCTTTCGCGCGGCGTGATGCTTTCGCCGCGTTTACCTCCGGCGCCGAAAATTCTCCGCTATCGAGGCGAACGAACGACGGGGGTGCACGGAGTTACTCGGGTGACCGAATAGACGT
>NW_012025448.1:0-403 GCF_000956235.1 Wasmannia auropunctata
TCCGTTTGAAGCTCGGAAACGTCGTATCCTTGCGTTCGCGGCGTTTCCACCATTCAAACGTCGAATCTCGACGTGCGAAGCGCGGAACCGCCGGATCCGAGCGCCCGCGACGTTCCCACCGCTCAAACGTCGATTCTCGCCGTTTGAAGCGAGGAAACGTCGTATCCTTGCGTTCGCGGCGTTTCCACCATTCAAACGTCGAATCTCGACGTGCGAAGCGCGAAACCGCCGGATCCGAGCGCCCGCGACGTTCCGCGCTCAAACGTCGATTCTCGGCCGTTTGGAAGCGAGGAAACGTCGTATCCTTGCGTTCGCGGCGTTTCCACCATTCAAACGTCGAATCTCGACGTGCGAAGCGCGGAACCGCCGGATCCGAGCGCCCGCGACTGAGTCGACAAGGCAC
>NW_012025449.1:0-331 GCF_000956235.1 Wasmannia auropunctata
TAAGCAACACGCCGCGCGAAAGCAACACGCCGCGCGGGACTTAGAAAATTTTCGGGTCGGGTCCGGAGGTAAACCTGGCCGATCGACGCTTCGCTACTCCCGCTGGCGTCCTTAAGTATTACGTCGAGTTCGCGGTGCCCGCACGTCTATTCGGCTACCCGAGTGCCCCCGTGCACCCCCGTCGTCCGTTCGCCACGATAGCGGAAAATTTTCGGCGCCGGAGGTAAACGCGGCGAAAGCAACACGCCGCGCGAAAGCAACACGCCGCGCGGGACTTAGAAAATTTTCGGGTCGGGTCCGGAGGTAAACCTGGCCGATCGACGCTTCGCTT
>NW_012025450.1:0-319 GCF_000956235.1 Wasmannia auropunctata
GCGTTTCCACCATTCAAACGTCGAATCTCGACGTGCGAAGCGCGGAACCGCCGGATCCGAGCGCCCGCGACGTTCCCGCCGCTCAAACGTCGATTCTCGGCCGTTTGAAGCGAGGAAACGTCGTATCCTTGCGTTCGCGGCGTTTCCACCATTCAAACGTCGAATCTCGACGTGCGAAGCGCGGAACCGCCGGATCCGAGCGCCCGCGACGTTCCCACCGCTCAAACGTCGATTCTCGCCGTTTGAAGCGAGGAAACGTCGTATCCTTGCGTTCGCGGCGTTTCTACCATTCAAACGTCGAATCTCGACGTGCGAAGCG
>NW_012025451.1:0-376 GCF_000956235.1 Wasmannia auropunctata
TGGATGCGAAGCGTCGATCGGCCAGGTTTACCTCCGGACCCGACCCGAAAATTTTCTAAGTCTCGCGCGGCGTGTTGCTTTCGCGCGGCGTGTTGCTTTCGCCGCGTTTACCTCCGGCGCCAAAAATTCTCCGCTATCGAGGCGTACGGACGACGGGGGTGCACGGGGGCACTCGGGTGGCCAAATAGACGTGCGGGCAAGCGAATCGACGTAATATTAAGGACGCTATCGGGGAAGCGTCGATCGGCCAGGTTTACCTCCGGACCCACAGAGCCAAAAATTTTCTAAGTCACGCGCGGCGTGTTGCTTTCGCGCGGCGTGTTTCTTTCGCCGCGTTTACATCCGGCGCCAAAAATTCTCCGCTATCGAGGCGAAC
>NW_012025452.1:0-319 GCF_000956235.1 Wasmannia auropunctata
GCGGGCGCTCGGATCCGGCGGTTCGGCGCTTCGCACGTCGAGATTCGACGTTTGAATGGTAGAAACGCCGCGAACGCAAGGATACGACGTTTCCGAGCTTCAAACGGCGAGAATCGACGTTTGAGCGGTGGGAGCGTCGGCGGGCGCGTCGGACGTCCGGCGGTTCGGCGCTTACGACACGTCGAGATTCGACGTTTGTAATGGTAGTAAACGCCGCGAACGCAAGGATAACGGACGTTTCCGAGCGGTTCAAACGGGCGAGAATCGACGTTTGAGCGGTGGGAACGTCGCGGGCGCTCGGATCCGGCGGTTCGGCGCA
>NW_012025453.1:0-391 GCF_000956235.1 Wasmannia auropunctata
GAATCGACGTTTGAGCGGTGGGAACGTCGCGGGCGCTCGGATCCGGCGGTTCCGCGCTTCGCACGTCGAGATTCGACGTTTGAATGGTGGAAACGCCGCGAAACGCAAGGATACGACGTTTCCGAGCTTCAAACGGCGAGAATCGACGTTTGAGCGGTGGGAACGTCGCGGGCGCTCGGATCCGGACGGTTCCGCGCTTCGGCACGGTCGAGATTCGACGTTTGAATGGTGGAAACGCCGCGAACGCAAGGATACGACGTTTCCGAGCTTCAAACGGCGAGAATCGACGTTTGAGCGGTGGGAACGTGCGGCGNTCGGATCCGGAGGTTCCGCGCTTGGCAGGTCAGATTCGACGTTTGAATGGTGGAAACGCCGCAAACGCACGGATACG
>NW_012025454.1:0-330 GCF_000956235.1 Wasmannia auropunctata
TGATCGACGCTTCGCTTCCCCGCTGGCGCCCTTAATATTACGTCGATTCGCGTGCCCGCACGTCTATTCGGCCACCCGAGTGCCCCCCGTGCACCCCCGTCGTCCGTTACGACCTCGGTAGCGGAGAATTTTCGGCGCCGGAGGTAAACGCGGCGAAAGCAACACTCCGCGGCAAAAGCAACACACCGCGCGGAACTTAGAAAATTTTTCGGGTCGGGTCCGGAGGTAAACCTGGCCGATCGAAGCTTCCCTGCTAGCGCCTTTAATATTACGTCGATTCGCGTGCCCGCACGTCTATTCGACCACCCGAGTGCCCCCCGTGCACCCACA
>NW_012025455.1:0-355 GCF_000956235.1 Wasmannia auropunctata
TTTGAAGCTCGGAAACGTCGTATCCTTGCGTTCGCGGCGTTTCCACCATTCAAACGTCGAATCTCGACGTGCGAAGCGCGGAACCGCCGGATCCGAGCCGCCCGCGACGTTCCCACCGCTCAAACGTCGATTCTCGCCGTTTGAAGCTCGGAATCGTCGTATCCTTGCGTTCGCGGCGTTTCCACCATTCAAACGTCGAATCTCGACGTGCGAAGCGCGGAACCGCCGGATCCGAGCGCCCCGCGACGTTCCCACCGCTACAAACGTCGATTCTTGCCGTTTGAAGCTCGGAAACGTCGTATCCTTGGCGTTCGCGGCGTTTCCACCATTCAAACGTCGAATCTCGACGTGCGAA
>NW_012025456.1:0-364 GCF_000956235.1 Wasmannia auropunctata
TCAGCGTGGTAACTGCTCTACCGAGTACAACACCCCGCCAGGTACCTAAGTCGTCTACAGACGATTCCGAGTCTCGACATCGAACTCGCGAAACTCATGTTGACCGTTTGACGCCGTGCCGTCGTAGCGGTGAGATCCCGACGACGGGCGATGGCGCCGTACGGCAAACCGGGCTCGTGCGACGACCGGCCCGTGGACCGGCCGCCTAGTAGGTAAGTGTCACATTGTTTTGAGCCTTTCGACTCACGAGACTCCTAGAGATATCATTGCCACCTTTGACTAGAGAGGATACGGCCTTAGAGGCGTTCAGGCATAATCCCACGGATGGTAGCTTCGACTGAGTCGACAAGGCACACAGGGGATA
>NW_012025457.1:0-345 GCF_000956235.1 Wasmannia auropunctata
CTGCTAGAGGTTTCCAGGGAACTCGAACGCTTATACTAGAAAAGAAAACTCTTCCCGGATCTACCCGACGGCGTCTCCAGGTCATTTTGGGTTACCCCGACGAACACTCTTACGAGGGCCCGAATTGTATGCGGTTCCGCTGCCGGGTTCCGGAATAGGAACCGGATTCCCTTTCGCCCGACGGGCGTGTGTCGTTCGCTCTATCTCTCTCTTACTTTTACAGTAATCGATCATTTTGGCTAGGACAACACTAGAGTATAGTACGCCGTCATTGACATAGGATTTCTCCTAGGGCTTAGGATCGACTGACTCGTGTGACTGAGTCGACAAGGCACACAGGGGATA
>NW_012025458.1:0-388 GCF_000956235.1 Wasmannia auropunctata
TATCCCCTGTGTGCCTTGTCGACTCAGTCACGGGGGCACTGAGTGGCCGAACAGACGTGCGGGCACGCGAATCGACGTAATATTAAGGGCGCTAGCGGGGAAGCGTCGATCGGCCTGGTTTACCTCCGGACCCGCCCGAAAAATTTTCTAAGTCCCGCGCGGTGTGTTGCTTTCGCGCGGCGTGTTGCTTTCGCGCGGAGTGTTGCTTTCGCCGCGTTACCTCCGGCGCCGAAAATTCTCCGCTATCGAGGCGAACGGTCGACGGGGTGCACGGGGGCACTTGAGTGGCCGAACAGACGTGCGGGCACGCGAATCGACGTAATATTAAGGGCGCTAGCGGGGAAGCGTCGATCGGCCAGGTTTTACCTCCGGACCCGACCCGAAAATA
>NW_012025459.1:0-378 GCF_000956235.1 Wasmannia auropunctata
TGTCGATCGGCCAGGTTTACCTCCGGACCAGACCCGAAAATTTTCTAAGTCCCGCGCGGCGTGTTGCTTTCGCGCGGCGTTTGCTTTCGTACGCGTTTACCTCCGGCGCCATAAATTTCGCTATCAAAACGAATCGTCGACGGGGGTGCGACGGGGGCACTCGGGTGGCCGAATAGACGTGCGGTCACGCGATTCGACGTAATATTAAGGGCGCCAGCGGGAAAAGCGAAGCGTCGATCGGGCCAGGTTTACCTCCGGACCCGACCTGAAAAATTTTCTAAAGTCCCGCGCGGCGTGTTGCTTTCGCGCGGCGTGTTGCTTTCGCCGCGTTTACCTCCGGCGACCAAAAAATTCTCCGCTATCGAGGCGAAACGGACG
>NW_012025460.1:0-345 GCF_000956235.1 Wasmannia auropunctata
TAGGATCGGGAGAGAACGCACGCCAGAGTGCCACCACTGCGCGGCCGGTCTGGACTCCGCGCGGCACACGCTGGAAATGTGTCCGGCGTGGGTTGCCGAGCGCGGGCCCTGACCGCAGTGGTGGGGGACGATCTCTCGCTCCCGGCACTTGCACGCAAGATGGTCGGAGCGAGGAATCGTGGAGGGCCGTCTCCTCCTTCTGCGAAGCAGTGATGCGGCAGAAGGAGAGGCGGAGAGGGAGAGGGAGAGAGGGAGACTCCCTCTCGGTGGAAGGGGTCGTGCCGGGCGGGGGACGTAATAACTTCGTATAGCATACAACTGAGTCGACAAGGCACACAGGGGATA
>NW_012025461.1:0-493 GCF_000956235.1 Wasmannia auropunctata
TGTGTGCCTTGTCGACTCAGGATACGACGTTTCCGAGCTTCAAACGGCGAGAATCGACGTTTGAGCGGTGGGAACGTCGCGGGCGCTCGTATACGGCGGTTCCGCGCTTCGCACGTCGAGATTCGACGTTTGAATGGTAGAAACGCCGCGAATGCAAGGATACGACGTTTCCGAGCTTCAAACGGCGAGAATCGACGATTGAGCGGTGGGAACGTCGCGGGCGCTCGTATACGTCGGTTCCGCGCTTCGCACGTCGAGATTCGACGTTTGAATGGTAGAAACGCCGCGAACGCAAGGATACGAAGTTTCCGAGCTTCAAACGGCGAGAATCGACGTTTGAGCGGTGGGAACAGTCGCGGGGCGCTCGTATACGGCGGTTCCCGCGTTTCGCACGTCGAGATTCGACGTTTGAATGGTAGAAACGCCGCGAACGCAAGGATACGACGTTTCCGATCTTCAAACGGCTAGAATCGACGTTTGAGCGGCGGGAACG
>NW_012025462.1:0-373 GCF_000956235.1 Wasmannia auropunctata
ATACGAAGTTATACGATGACGTTTGAATGGTGGAAACGCCGCGAACGCAAGGATACGACGTTTCCGAGCTTCAAACGGCGAGAATCGACGTTTGAGCGGTGGGAACGTCGCGGGCGCTCGGATCCGGCGGTTCCGCGCTTCGCACGTCGAGATTCGACGTTTGAATGGTGGAAACGCCGCGAACGCAAGGATACGACGTTTCCGAGCTTCAAAGTGGCGAGAATCGTACGTTTGAGCGGTAGGGAACGTCGCGGGCGCTACGGATCCGGCGGTTCCGGCGGCTTCGCACGTCGAGATTTGACGTTTGAATGGTGGAAACGCCGCGAACGCAAGGATTACGACGTTTCCGAGCTTCAAACGGCGTGAATCGGAC
>NW_012025463.1:0-379 GCF_000956235.1 Wasmannia auropunctata
TAAAATTTTCGGCGCCGGAGGTAAACGCGGCGAAAGCAACACGCCGCGACGAAAGGCAACGACGCCGCGTGGGACTTAGAAAATTTTCGGGTCGGGTCCGGAGGTAAACCTGGCCGATCGACGCTTCCGCATCCCCGCTAGGCGCCCTTAATATTACGTCGATTTCCGTGCCCACACGTCTATTCGGCCACCCGAGTCGCCCCCGTGCCACCCCCGTCGACCGTTCGCCTCGATAGCGGAAAATTTTGGCGCCGGAGGTAAACGCGGCGAAAGCAAACGCCGCGCGAAGCAACACGCTGCGCGGGACTTAGAAAATTTACGGTCGGTCGGAGGTAACCAGGCCGATCGACGCGTTCCCCGCTAGCGCCCTTAATATTAC
>NW_012025464.1:0-447 GCF_000956235.1 Wasmannia auropunctata
CAGTTTACCAATGCTTAATCAGTGAGGCACCTATCTCAGCGATCTGTCTATTTCGTTCATCCATAGTTGCCTGACTCCCCGTCGTGTAGATAACTACGATACGGGAGGGCTTACCATCTGGCCCCAGTGCTGCAATGATACCGCGAGACCCACGCTCACCGGCTCCAGATTTATCAGCAATAAACCAGCCAGCCGGAAGGGCCGAGCGCAGAAGTGGTCCTGCAACTTTATCCGCCTCCATCCAGTCTATTAATTGTTGCCGGGAAGCTAGAGTAAGTAGTTCGCCAGTTAATAGTTTGCGCAACGTTGTTGCCATTGCTACAGGCATCGTGGTGTCACGCTCGTCGTTTGGTATGGCTTCATTCAGCTCCGGTTCTCAACGATCAAGGCGAGTTACATGATCCCCATGTTGTGCAAAAAAGCGGTTAGCTCCTTCGGTCCTCCGAT
>NW_012025465.1:0-340 GCF_000956235.1 Wasmannia auropunctata
TAAACGCGGCGAAAGCAACACGCCGCGCGAAAGCAACACGCCGCGCGGGACTTAGAAAATTTTCGGGTCGGGTCCGGAGGTAAACCTGGCCGATCGACGCTTCGCTTCCCCGCTGGCGCCCTTAATATTACGTCGATTTCCGTGCCCGCGCGTCTATTCGGCCACCCGAGTGCCCCCGTGCACCCCCGTACGTCCGTTCGCCACGATAGCGGAGAATTTTCGGCGCCGGAAGGTAAACGCGGCGAAAGCAACACGCCGCGCGAAAGCAACACGCCGCGCGAGACTTAGAAAATTTTCGGGTCGGGTCCGGAGGTAAACCTGGCCGATCGACGCTTCGCTA
>NW_012025466.1:0-455 GCF_000956235.1 Wasmannia auropunctata
TAACAAATTTTACGGCACGGAGCGGCACACTCGCGTCCGATATTTTCCGCGGCGCGGCGGTATGCGTTCGTTTCCCTCGAAGCCGTGGGTATATACGGCGCGAACGCGACGAGAGAGCCGGTCGAGCGTTTACGGCCGTGTCGATATTCATGACTCCGTCGTTTGGCCGACGACTGAAGGGGCAGGAGGGAGGGAAGAGGGATTGGTGTTGGCGGCGGTTTGCGGAGGTGGCATTGCCACTCGGTATATCCGAGTTAATAATGCGCGGCCTTCCCCCCCCCTTCCCACCCCCACCGATCGTATCGGGATATCTACAGCGCGCCGAACGTGCATATACACGTGTGTCACTCGAAATCATTACCTCGTGTACACCGTCCACCGTCCATACTTCGTGTAACCGCCACGTAATAACTTCGTATAGCATACAACTGAGTCGACAAGGCACACAGGGGATA
>NW_012025467.1:0-397 GCF_000956235.1 Wasmannia auropunctata
TATCCCCTGTGTGCCTTGTCGACTCAGTTTTTCGAGCTTCAAACGGCGAGAATCGACGTTTGAGCGGTGGGAACGTCGCGGGCGCTCGGATACGGCGGTTCCGCGCTTCGCACGTCGAGATTCGACGTTTGAATGGTAGAAACGCCGCGTACGCGAGGATACGACGTTTCCGAGCTTCAAAACGGCGAGAATTGACGTTTGAGCGGTGGGAACGTCGCGGGCGCTCGGATACGGCGGTTCCGCGCTTCGCACGTCGAAATTCGACGTTTGAATGGTAGAAACGCCGCGTACGCGAGGATACGACGTTTCCGAGCTTCAAACGGCGAGAATCGACGTTTGAGCGGTGGGAACGTCGCGGGCGCTCGGATACGGCGGTTCCGCGCTTCGCACGTCGAGA
>NW_012025468.1:0-344 GCF_000956235.1 Wasmannia auropunctata
TGTATGCTATACGAAGTTATTACGTAACGCAAGGATACGACGTTTCCGAGCTTCAAACGGCGAGAATCGACGTTTGAGCGGTGGGAACGTCGCGGGCGCTCGGATCCGGCGGTTCGGCGCTTCGCACGTCGAGATTCGACGTTTGAATGGTAGAAACGCCGCGAAACGCAAGGATACGACGTTTCCGTAGCTTCAAACGGACGAGAATCGACGTTTGAGCGGTGGGAACGTCGCGGGCGCTCGGAGTCCGGCGGTTCGGCGCTTCGCACGTCGAGATTCGACGTTTTGAATGGTAGAAACGCCGCGAACGCATGGATACGACGTTTCCGAGCTTCAAACGGCGA
>NW_012025469.1:0-324 GCF_000956235.1 Wasmannia auropunctata
CGCGCTTCGGCCGTCGAGATTCGACGTTTGAATGGTAGAAACGCCGCGAACGCAAGGATACGACGTTTCCGAGCTTCAAACGGCGAGAATCGACGTTTGAGCGGTGGGAACGTCGCGGGCGCTCGTATACGGCGGTTCCGCGCTTCGCCCGTCGAGATTCGACGTTTGAATGGTAGAAACGCCGCGAACGCAAGGATACGACGTTTCCGAGCTTCAAACGGCGAGAATCGACGTTTGAGCGGTGGGAACGTCGCGGGCGCTCGTATACGGCGGTTTTGCGCTTCGCACGTCGAGATTCGACGTTATCGTATAACTTCGTATAAT
>NW_012025470.1:0-398 GCF_000956235.1 Wasmannia auropunctata
CGAAGCGTGCCGTCCAATATAATATTATATACAAACACAGCATTGCCACGAGTCGGTGTCGAGAGACCGAATGGCTCTTATGTGGCGCGCACATAGTGTTGGTCCCGCGATCTTCCCTCGTTCTCAGACGAACGTGATCGGATGAATCGTGGCGCTTACTGAACATCAACTCCACGTATACGAGTGCGACGGAAGTGCGAGATCCCTGGCGGATTTCTCTTCCCGCTTTACTTGTACGCCTTAGCGAAATTTTTCTACGTACTTTGAGTACGCACGTTCCTCGACGTCTGAGTATCGCATCGTCGATCTAGCGTCAGGGCTGAGCGGCTACGCGCCGCTATCATAGGGAGAATGAGAACAAAAATATACAACTGAGTCGACAAGGCACACAGGGGATA
>NW_012025471.1:0-407 GCF_000956235.1 Wasmannia auropunctata
TGACGTGCGGGCACGCGAATCGAGGTAATATTAAGGACGCTATCGGGGAAGCGTTGATCGGCCAGGTTTACCTCCGGACCCGACAGAGCCGAAATTTACTTAAGTCACGCGCGGCGTGTTGCTTTCGCGCGGCGTGTTTCTTTCGCCGACGTTTAACCTCCGGCGCCGAAAAATTCGTCCGCTATCGGAGGCGAACGACCGACGGGGGTGCACGGGGGCACTCGGATGGCCAAATAGACGTGCGGGCACGCGAATCGACGTAATATTAAGGACGCTATCGGGGAAGCGTCGATCGGCCAGGTTTACCTACGGACTCGACAGAGCCAAAAATTTTCAAGTCCCGCGCGGCGTGTTGCTTTCGCCGCGTTTACCTCCGGCGACTGAGTCGACAAGGCACACAGGGGATA
>NW_012025472.1:0-305 GCF_000956235.1 Wasmannia auropunctata
GTGAGTTACATCGTTCGACGTATTCGGCGACTCGTTCGATGAAACGTCCGGTGTTCGCTCGCGCTTGCCGAAGCGTGCCGTCCAATATAATATTATATACAAACACAGCATTGCCACGAGTCGGTGTCGAGAGACCGAATGGCTCTTATGTGGCGCGCACATAGTGTTGGTCCCGCGATCTTCCCTCGTTCTCAGACGAACGTGATCGGATGAATCGTGGCGCTTACTGAACATCAACTCCACGTATACGAGTGCGACGGAAGTGCGAGATCCCTGGCGGATTTCTCTTCCCGCTTTACTTGTAA
>NW_012025473.1:0-323 GCF_000956235.1 Wasmannia auropunctata
TCGCACGTTTATTTGGCCACCCGAGTGCCCCCGTGCACCCCCGTCGTACGTACGCCTCGATAGCGGAGAATTTTTGGCGCCGGAGGTAAACGCGGCGAAAGCAACACGCCGCGCGAAAACAACACGCCGCGCGAGACTTAGAAAATTTTCGGGTCGGGTCCGGAGGTAAACCTGGCCGATCGACGCTTCGCATCCCCGCTGGCGCCCTTAATATTACGTCGATTCGCGTGCCCGCACGTCTATTCGGCTACCCGAGTGCCCCCCGTGCACCCCCGTCCGTCCGTTCGCCACGATAACTGAGTCGACAAGGCACACAGGGGATA
>NW_012025474.1:0-318 GCF_000956235.1 Wasmannia auropunctata
CACGGGGGCACTCGGGTGGCCGAATAGACGTGCGGGCACGCGAATCGACGTAATATTAAGGGCGCCAGCGGGGATGCGAAGCGTCGATCGGCCAGGTTTACCTCCGGACCCAACCCGAAAATTTTCTAAGTCCCGCGCGGCGTGTTGCTTTCGCGCGGCGTTTGCTTTCGCCGCGTTTACCTCAGGCGCCAAAAATTTTCCGCTATTGTGGCGAACGGACGACGGGGGTGCACGGGGGCACTCGGGTGGCCGAATAGACGTGCGGGCACGCGAATCGACGTAATATTAAGACTGAGTCGACAAGGCACACAGGGGATA
>NW_012025475.1:0-391 GCF_000956235.1 Wasmannia auropunctata
TTCAAACGTCGAATCTCGACGTGCGAAGCGCGGAACCGCCGGATCCGAGCGCCCGCGACGTTCCCACCTCTCAAACGTCGAATTCTCGCCGTTTGAAGCTCGGAAACGTCGTATCCTTGCGTTCGCGGCGTTTCCACCTATTCAAACGTCGAATCTCGACGTGCGAAGCGCGGAACCGCCGGATCCGAGTCGACCCGCGATGTTCCACTGCTCAAACGTCGATTCTCGCCGTTTGAAGCGTCGGAAAACGTCGTATCCTTGCGTTCGCGGCGTTTCCACCCATTCAAACGTCGAATCTCGACGTGCGAGCGACGGAACGCCGGATCCGAGCGCCCGCGACGTTACCACCGCTCAAACGTCGATTCTCGCCGTATCGTATAACTTCGTATAA
>NW_012025476.1:0-305 GCF_000956235.1 Wasmannia auropunctata
TGCGCCAAACGCTCACTCACGCGTCTGTCGACACGTGTTGTCGCCGCCGCCGTCGTCGTAGCGACCGCGACCGATCGACGATTTCGCTCCGCTCGTCCACACGAGCGAGCCGAAGTTCGTCTCGCGTCGCGTCGGACGCTGACGCGCGCGCGCGCGCGCGCGCGCGAAGAGAGACAGGGAGAGCGTTTCGCATACAAAACTTTGACGACCTCAGAGCAGGCGAGATCACCCGCTGAATTTAAGCATATTATTAAGCGGAGGAAAAAGAAACTAACTAGGATTTTCCTAGTAGCGGCGAGCGAACA
>NW_012025477.1:0-360 GCF_000956235.1 Wasmannia auropunctata
CGCTCGGATCCGGCGGTTCCGCGCTTCGCACGTCGAGATTCGACGTTTGAATGGTGGAAACGCCGCGAACGCAAGGATACGACGTTTCGAGCTTCAAACGGCGAGAATCGGACGTTTGAGCGGGTCGGAACGGTCGCGGGCGCTCGGATTCCGGCGGTTCCGCGCTTCGCACGTCGAGATTCGACGTTTGAATGGTGGAAACGCCGCGAACGCAAAGGATTACGACGTTTACGAGCTTCAAACGGCGAGAATCGGACGTTTGAGCGGGTCGAACGGTCGCGGGCGCTCGGATTCGGCGGTTCCGCGCTTCGCACGTCGAGATTCCGACGTTTGAATGGTTGAAACGCCGCGAACGCAAAA
>NW_012025478.1:0-316 GCF_000956235.1 Wasmannia auropunctata
CGTCGATTCTCGCCGTTTAAATCTCGGAAACGTCGTATCCTTGCGTTCGCGGCGTTTCTACCATTCAAACGTCGAATCTCGACGTGTGAAGCGCGGAACCGCCGTATTCGAGCGCCCGCGACGTTCCCACCACTCAAACGTCGATTCTCGCCGTTTGAAGCTCGGAAACGTCGTATCCTTGCGTTCGCGGCGTTTCTACCAATCAAACGTCGAATCTCGACGTGTGAAGCGCGGAACCGCCGTATTCGAGCGCCCGCGACGTTCCCACCACTCAAACGTCGATTCTCGACTGAGTCGACAAGGCACACAGGGGATA
>NW_012025479.1:0-390 GCF_000956235.1 Wasmannia auropunctata
TATCCCCTGTGTGCCTTGTCGACTCAGTTTCGCCGCGTTTACCTCCGGCGCCGAAAATTATCCGCTATCGAGGCGAACGGACGACGGGGGTGCACGGGAGCACTCGCGTGGCCGAATAGACGTGCGGGCACGGAAATCGACGTAATATTAAGGGCGCCAGCGGGGAAGCGAAGCGTCGATCGGCCAGGTATACCTCCGGACCCGACCCGAAAATTTTCTAAGTCCCGCGCGGCGTGTTGCTTTCGCGCGGCGTAGTTGCTTTCGTCCGCGTTTACCTCCGGCGCCGAAAATTCGTCCGCTAGTCGAGGCGAACGGACGACGGGGTGCACGGGGGCACTCGCGTGGCCGAATAGATGTGCGGGCACGCGAATCGACGTAATATTAAGGGCA
>NW_012025480.1:0-309 GCF_000956235.1 Wasmannia auropunctata
TTGCTTTCGCTGCGTTTACCTCCGGCGCCGAAAATTCTCCGCTATCGAGGCGAACGGACGACGGGGTGCACGGGGCACTCGCGTGGCCGAATAGACGTGCGGGCACGCGAATCGACGTAATATTAAGGGCGCTAGCGGGGAAGCGTCGATCGGCCTGGTTTACCTCCGGACCCGACCCGAAAATTTTCTAAGTCCCGCGCGGCGTGTTGCTTTCGCGCGGAGTGTTGCTTTCGCCGCGTTTACCTCCGGCGCCGAAAATTCTCCGCTATCGTGGCGAACGGACTGAGTCGACAAGGCACACAGGGGATA
>NW_012025481.1:0-345 GCF_000956235.1 Wasmannia auropunctata
TGAGCTTCAAAACGGCGAGAATCGACGTTTGAGCGGTGGGAACGTCGCGGGCGCTCGGGATCCGGCGGTTCCGCGCTTCGCACGTCGAGAATCGACGTTTGAGCGGTTGGGAACGTCGCGAACGCAATGATACGACGTTTCCGAGCTTCAAACGGCGAGAATCGACGTTTGAGCGGTGGGAACGTCGCGGGCGCTCGGATCCGGCGGTTCCGCGCTTCGCACGTCGAGATTCGACGTTTGAATGGTAGAAACGCCGCAACGCAAGGTTACGACGTTTCCGAGCTTCAAACGGCGAGAATCGACGTTTGAGCGGTGGGAACGGTCGCGGGCGCTCGGATCCGGCGG
>NW_012025482.1:0-443 GCF_000956235.1 Wasmannia auropunctata
TGCTAAGGCGTACAAGTAAAGCGGGAAGAGAAATCCGCCAGGGATCTCGCACTTCCGTCGCACTCGTATACGTGGAGTTGATGTTCAGTAAGCGCCACGATTCATCCGATCACGTTCGTCTGAGAACGAGGGAAGATCGCGGGACCAACACTATGTGCGCGCCACATAAGAGCCATTCGGTCTCTCGACACCGACTCGTGGCAATGCTGTGTTTGTATATAATATTATATTGGACGGCACGCTTCGGCAAGCGCGAGCGAACACCGGACGTTTCGTCGAACGAGTCGCCGAATACGTCGAACGATGTAACTCACCCTCCGTGCGAGAGTCGACGACTTCTCCGCTTCAATAGCGAGAAGAACGACCGACGTGCATCGCAACGATCACGGTCCGTGTTTCATAGACGTTCGAGAAGCCGTACGAGACACGAGTAACGTGTACGA
>NW_012025483.1:0-370 GCF_000956235.1 Wasmannia auropunctata
CTCTTAAGTAGCCTAATTGGCGATACGTAGCCCAATCCGGTCACCCTGGCCTTAAGTGGAACTCACCCTTAAATGAAACCCCCACCACAGTATAACCAGTAGGTTATTCAACGAAACGGTCCATTCAACGAAAAAACTGTGGTTATACTGTGCCCCGCTACCGACATGCTCCTCCATGGAAGCATGAGAGCGGTTATCCCGGCGTTTTTCGCAACACCGGTAAAAGTTTTGACCTCCCCATACACTAGCCAATGGCTGTGTATGTATGTATACATACGTAGTTCCATCACGGTATAACCAGTAGGTCCACTTAGCGAAAAACTGAGTCTTCGTGCAGGTATCGCCGCGCAACTTTTGTTTTGGATTGGAT
>NW_012025484.1:0-424 GCF_000956235.1 Wasmannia auropunctata
ACGCGAATCGACGTAATATTAAGGGCGCCAGCGGGGATGCGAAGCGTCGATCGGCCAGGTTTACCTCCGGACCCGACCCGAAAATTTTCTAAGTCTCGCGCGGCGTGTTGCTTTCGCGCGGCGTGTTGCTTTCGCCGCGTTTACCTCCGGCGCCGAAAATTCTCCGCTATCGAGGCGAACGGTCGGACGGGGTGCACGGGGCACGTTGAGTGGCCGAACAGACGTGCGGGCACGGCGTAATCGACGTAATATTGAGGGCGCCAGCGGGAAGCGAAGCGTCGATCGGCCAGGTTTACCTCCGGACCCGACCCGAAATTTTCTAAGTCTCGCGCGGCGTGTTGCTTTCGCGCGGCGTGTTGCTTTCGCCGCGTTTACCTCCGGCGCCAAAAATTCTCCGCTATCGAGGCGTACGGACGACGGGGGT
>NW_012025485.1:0-517 GCF_000956235.1 Wasmannia auropunctata
TATCCCCTGTGTGCCTTGTCGACTCAGTTGTATGCTATACGAAGTTATTACGTTACCATTCAAACGTCGAATCTCGACGTGCGAAGCGCGGAACCGCCGGATCCGAGCGCCCGCGACGTTCCCACCGCTCCAAACGTCCGATTCTCGCCGTTTGAAGCTCGGAAACGTCGTATCCTTGCGTTCGCGGCGTTTCTACCATTCAAACGTCGAATCTCGACGTGCGAAGCGCGGAACCGCCGTATCCGAGCGCCCGCGACGTTCCCACCGTTCAAACGTCGATTCTCGCCGTTTGAAGCTCGGAAACGTCGTATCCTTGCGTTCGCGGCGATTCTACCATTCAAACGTCGAATCTCGACGTGCGAAGCGCGGAACCGCCGGATCCGAGCGCCCGCGACGTTCCCACCGCTCAAACGTCGATTCTCGCCGTTTGAAGCTCGGAAACGTCGTATCCTTGCGTTCGCGGCGTTTCTACGATTCAAACGTCAAATCTCGACGTGCGAATCGCGGAACCGCCGGA
>NW_012025486.1:0-352 GCF_000956235.1 Wasmannia auropunctata
GCACGGGGGGCACTCGGGTGGCCGAATAGTACGTGCGGGCACGCGATTCGACGTAATATTAAGGGCGCCAGCGGGGATGCGAAGCGTCGATCGGCCTAGGTTTACCTCCGGGACCCAACCCGAAAATTTTCTAAGTCCCGCGCGGCGTGTTGCTTTCGCGCGGCGTTTGCTTTCGCCGCGTTTACCTCAGGCGCCAAAAATTTTCCGCTATCGTGGCGAACGGACGACGGGGGTGCACGGGGGGCACTCGGGTGGCCGAATAGACGTGCGGGCACGCGAATCGACGTAATATTAAGGGCGCCAGCGGGGATGCGAACGTCGATTGGCCAGGTTTACCTCCGGACCCGACCCA
>NW_012025487.1:0-381 GCF_000956235.1 Wasmannia auropunctata
ACATTATACGAAGTTATACGATTTTGAATGGTAGAAACGCCGCGAACGCAAGGATACGACGTTTCCGAGCTTCAAACGGCGAGAATCGACGTTTGAGCGGTGGGAACGTCGCGGGCGCTCGGATCCGCGTTCGGCGCTTCGCACGTCGAGAGTTCGACGGTTTGAATGGTAGAAACGCCGCGAACGCAAGGATACGACGTTTCCGAGCTTCAAACGGCGAGAATCGACGTTTGAGCGGTGGGAACGTCGCGGGCGCTCGGATCCGGCGTTCGGACGCTTCGACGACGTCCGACGAGGTTCGACGGTTTGAATGGTAGAAACGCCGCGAACGCAAGGATACGACGTTTCCGAGCTTCAAACGGCGAGAATCGACGTTTGAGC
>NW_012025488.1:0-333 GCF_000956235.1 Wasmannia auropunctata
ATTTTACAGCTTGAAATCTCTACTTTCCAAATCGGTACTTGAGAAAACGATCCTACTGATGTTTCATGGAATTACACGGATAGAAAGGGAGACCCGACGAATCTCAAAATTTTTTACGAACTTTGACAAGTTCCACGGCGCGAATAAAAATTCGCATGCAAATGCAGTTTACAGCTTTCGAAAGAGTGAATCTTACCTTTAATTGCTTTTTTTTTGAGCGTTGTACGATTTTTTTTCACCGTAGTTAATTCAACATTAAAGCAAAAATGGTCCTTTTTGCTTCAATGTAGAATAACTCGGTGAAAAAAATCGTACAACGCTCAACAAAAAACG
>NW_012025489.1:0-502 GCF_000956235.1 Wasmannia auropunctata
TATTTCTTGACCTTACCGAAGAATATCGTTCTTCCGTATAGCTGCGATTCACGGTAATAACGCTATTGTAACGCCGGTGAGTGTATATATCGCGATTGTCCTCGCATCGGGCGGGTGAATGAACTCCTCATTCGGGAACGAGTACTACATACGCATTTGTAAACATACCACATTCTTGACGCACGTGGTATAAATGTGGCCTTTCACGTTTCTGCTGCCTATGTCGCGCAGATAAAATCCTTGCCCGTCGCCACCGCCGCACCGATATGTCGAACGGAACGAGTCGTTATTCAGAATCGGCCGCATTTGAATAAATCGTCGGGTTGTAAAGTTCGTTACGTACGAGCTCGCAGGATCTTAATAGTTTTTTTTTTAAATGGAAATAGAAGAGAGATCGATAACTGCGAAAATAAATTCCTCTCGGAGCGAAAACTTATCAAAAAGTGAAAATCGTATAACTTCGTATAATGTATGACTGAGTCGACAAGGCACACAGGGGATA
>NW_012025490.1:0-364 GCF_000956235.1 Wasmannia auropunctata
AGTTCCACGCCGCGTGTTGCTTTTCGCCCGACGGGGCTGGGCGCGCGGCTAAGTCCCCTCGCCGCGTGTTGCTTTTCGCCTTCGACGGGGCGTGGGCGCGCGGCTAACGTCCCTCGCCGCGTGTTGTCTTTCCGCCCCGGCGGGGCTGGGCGCGCGGCTAACGTCCCTCGCCGCGTGTTGCTTTCGCCCCGCGGGGCTGGGCGCGCGGCTAAGTCCCTCGCCGCGTGTTGCTTTCGCCCCGCGGGGCTGGGCGCGCGGCTAAGTCCCTCGCCGCGTGTTGCTTTCGCCCCGCGGGGCTGTCGCGCGGCTAAGTCCCTCGCCGCGTGTTGCTTTTCGCCCCCACGGGGGCTGTCGCGCGGCTAAG
>NW_012025491.1:0-438 GCF_000956235.1 Wasmannia auropunctata
ATTATACGAAGTTATACGATACGACGTTTCCGAGCTTCAAACGGCGAGAATCGACGTTTGAGCGGTGGGAACGTCGCGGGCGCTCGGATCCGGCGGTTCGGCGCTTCGCACGTCGAGATTCGACGTTTGAATGGTAGAAACGCCGCGAACGCAAGGATACGACGTTTCCGAGCTTCAAACGGCGAGAATCGACGTTTGAGCGGTGGGAACGGTCGCGGGCGCGGTCGGAGTCCGGCGGTTCGGCGCTTCGCACGTCGAGATTCGACGTTTGAATGGTAGAAACGCCGCGAACGCAAGGATACGACGTTTCCGAGCTTCAAACGGCGAGAATCGACGTTTGAGCCGGTGGAACGGTCGCGGGCGCGGTCGGAGTCCGGCGGTTCGGCGCTTCGCACGTCGAGATTCGACGTTTGAATGGTAGAAACGCCGCGAACGCAA
>NW_012025492.1:0-315 GCF_000956235.1 Wasmannia auropunctata
GTTTAATTAGACAGTCGGATTCCCCTAGTCCGTGCCAGTTCTGAGCTGAGCGTTGAATGGCGGCCGAAGAGGACGACCACGACGGCTCGCGCCGCCACGGAAGCCTCGCAGCAAGGAAGATCCGCGGGAGGCCAAGGCACGGGACCGAGCTCGGATCCCGTGTTCGGCGCGAGAACGCCGAGCGTTCACCTCGCCCAGGCCCGGCACGTCAGCCAGACCCGCTTCCCGACCAAGCCCGACACGCCCCGCTCCTCAGAGCCAATCCTTATTCCGAAGTTACGGATCCAACTGAGTCGACAAGGCACACAGGGGATA
>NW_012025493.1:0-318 GCF_000956235.1 Wasmannia auropunctata
GTTCCGCGCTTCGCACGTCGAGAATCGACGTTTGAATGTTGGAAACGCCGCGAACGCAAGGATACGACGTTTCCGAGCTTCAAACGGCGAGAATCGACGTTTGAGCGGTGGGAACGTCGCGGGCGCTCGGATCCGGCGGTTCCGCGCTTCGCACGTCGAGATTCGACGTTGAATGTGGAACGACGCGAACGCAAGGATACGACGTTCCGGAGCTTCAAACGGGGCAGGAATCGACGTTTGAGCGGTGGGAACGTCGCGGGCGCTCGGATCCGGCGGTTCCGCGCTTCGCACGTCGAGATTCGACACGTAATAACTTCG
>NW_012025494.1:0-558 GCF_000956235.1 Wasmannia auropunctata
AGTCCGAAAGAATTTTCGCAGTCGCGTCGTGTCCCGCGCCCCAGGGACTGCCTCCTTCGAATCAAACTTCGACACCCGAGACGCCATTAGTACCCAACGAGTCTGCAAGTTTTCTCGCTCTGTCGACGTGGTCGGGGTAAAGGAACGGAGAAGGGCTGCCGCGCGCGGCCTTTCCTCCCATTCTTTTCGAGGCTTTTCGGGAGTTAAAGAGGTCATCCCGCGCTACGCGCCCTCCCATTCCTTGCTGCCGGGTTTCCGAGGACCGCGCTACATATTCGAGCGGTATTTTACGTGTTAACACAGAACCGAGAATTCTCCCTGATGTTTCAGAACTGTCGAATTTTTTTTTTTTAGAAAAAAAATTGATGTCAAATTCAGTTTCAAAAAACCGTTATATTGACAGGAACATCGTTTGGAGTTTGTAAACATTTAATTTAATTTAATTTTAAATTGCGCCATGTATTTGAACAGGTGCGACGCGCGTGATGTAAAAAACCTAGCGAGCTGACGTAATAACTTCGTATAGCATAACTGAGTCGACAAGGCACACAGGGGATA
>NW_012025495.1:0-342 GCF_000956235.1 Wasmannia auropunctata
TTGATCATACATGAGAAAAATACAAGGGTTATTTCAAAATGCCGTAACTTTGTGAAAAAAAATCGTAGCGACTTGTTTTTTTTCAATTAAAGAGAAATATTTTAACTTTATGACACTGAAAACCGCATCCCCGAGAAAATTTTAGCAAGTCCGTGCATTCTGTCAAACTTTGCAATTTTTTCATGTATAATTGGCATTATCCGGTGTGCACTGTAGGTAGGTTGGCGATCGGGTTTTGCACATCGTGTATGTATGTGTGTATGTTTTACACACGCCCCGCACTCACACAAATGTGTAAAAATCCGTTTGCCAAACCTCCCCTATAGTGCACATCAGATAATG
>NW_012025496.1:0-340 GCF_000956235.1 Wasmannia auropunctata
CGTCGAATCTCGACGTGCGAAGCGCGGAACCGCCGGATCCGAGCGCCCGCGACGTTCCCACCGCTCAAACGTCGATTCTCGCCGTTTGAAGCTCGGAAACGTCGTATCCGTTGCGTTCGCGGCGTTTCCACCATTCAAACGTCGAATCTAGACGTGCGAAGCGCGGAACCGCCGGATCGAGTCGCCGNGACGTTCCACCGCTTCAAACGTCGTATTCTCGCCGTTTGAACGCTACGGGAAACGTCCGTAATCCGGTTAGCGGTTCGCGGCGTTTTCCACCATTCAAACGTCGAATCTCGACGTGCGAAGCGCGGAACCGCCGGAACGTAATAACTTCGTA
>NW_012025497.1:0-439 GCF_000956235.1 Wasmannia auropunctata
CGTCGCCGAAAATTCTTCGCTATCGGGGCGAACGGACGACGGGGTGCACGGGGGTGGTAGGGTGGCCGAATAAACGTGCGGGCACGCGAATCGGCGTAACAATAAGGGGCTAGCGGGGAAGCGTCGATCGGCCAGGTTTACCTCCGGACCCGACCGAGCCGAAAATTTTCTAAGTCCCGCGCGGCGTGTTGCTTTCGCGCGGCGTGTGCTTCGACGCGATTACCACGGGCGTCCGGAAATTCTTCGCTATCGGGGCGAACGGACGACGGGGGTGCACGGGGGTGGTAGGGTGGCCGAATAAACGTGCGGGCACGCGAATCGACGTAATATTAAGGGGCTAGCGGGAAGCGTCGATCGGCCAGGTTTACCTCCGGACCGACCGAGCCGAAAATTTTCAAGTCCCGCGCGGCGTGTTGCTTTCGCGCGGACTGAGTCGACA
>NW_012025498.1:0-356 GCF_000956235.1 Wasmannia auropunctata
TGGACTTAGAAAATTTTCGGCTCGGTCGGGTCCGGAGGTAAACCTGGCCGATCTACGCTTCCCCGCTAAAGCCCTTAATGTTACGTCGATTCGCGTGCCCGCACGTTTATTCGGCCACCCTAGTGCCCCCGTGCACCCCCGTCGTCCGTTCGCCTCCGATACCGCGGAGAATTTTTCGGTCGCCGGAGGTAATCGCGGCGAAAAGTCAACAACGCCGCGCGAAAGCAACACGTCCGTCGCGGGACTTAGAAAAATTTCGGCTCGGTCGGGTCCGGAGGTAAACCTGGCCGATCTACGCTTCCCCGCTAAGCCCTTAATGTTACGTACGATTCGCGTGCCCGCACGTTTTATTTCGG
>NW_012025499.1:0-355 GCF_000956235.1 Wasmannia auropunctata
TTGTATGCTATACGAAGTTATTACGTGCCGTTTGAAGCTCGGAAACGTCGTATCCTTGCGTTCGCGGCGTTTCCACCATTCAAACGTCGAATCTCGACGTGCGAAGCGCGGAACCGCCGGATCCGGAGCGGCCCGCGACGTTCCCACCGCTCAAACGTCGATTCTCGCCGTTTGAAGCTCGGAAACGTCGTATCCTTGCGTTCGCGGCGTTTCCACCATTCAAACGTCGAATCTCGACTGCGAGCGAGGACCGCCGATCGGAGCGGCCGCGACGTTCCACGCTCAACGTCGATTCTCGCCGTTTGAAGCTCGGAAACGTCGTATCCTTGCGTTCGCGGCGTTTCCACCATTCAAA
>NW_012025500.1:0-357 GCF_000956235.1 Wasmannia auropunctata
TTTGAGGGGTGGGAACGTCGCGGGCGCTCGGATCCGGCGGTTCGGCGCTTCGCACGTCGAGATTCGACGTTTGAATGGTAGAAACGCCGCGAACGCAAGGATACGACGTTTCCGAGCTTCAAACGGCGAGAATCGACGTTTGAGCGGTGGGAACGTCGCGGGCGCTCGGATCCGGCGGTTCGGCGCTTCGCACGTCGAGATTCGACGTTTGAATAGGTTAGAAACGCCGCGAACGACTAAGGTATACCGAACGTTTTCCGAGCTTCAAACGGCGAGAATACGGACCGTTTGAAGACGGGGTGGGAAACGGTCGCGGGCGCTCGGATCCGGCGGTTCGGCGCTTCGCACGTCGAGATT
>NW_012025501.1:0-361 GCF_000956235.1 Wasmannia auropunctata
TCGTCTATTTGGCCACCCGAGTGCCCCCGTGCACCCCCGTCGTCCGTTCGCCTTGATAGCGGAGAATTTTTGGCGCCGGAGTAAACGCGGCGAAAGAAACACGCCGCGCGAAAGCAACACGCCGCGCGTGACTTAGAAAATTTTTCGGCTCTGTCGGGTCCGGAGGTAAACCTGGCCGATCAACGCTTCCCCGATAGCGTCCTTAATATTACCTCGATTCGCGTGCCCGCAACGTCTATTCGGCGACCGAGGTGCCCCCGTGCACCCCCGTCGTCCGTTCGCCTCGATAGCGGAGAATTTTTTGGCGCCGGAGGTAAACGCGGCGAAAGAAACACGCCGCGCGAAAGCAACACGCCGCGCG
>NW_012025502.1:0-404 GCF_000956235.1 Wasmannia auropunctata
TTCTTCGTCCGACCAAGCTCCCGGTCTGGGAGCAAAATGGCGGAGTGGTGGGGCCCCGAGCGAGTACTTGGCCATTCGCGTCAGTCGTTTTCCGGGCCCACAGTCAGTGCGTCGTGTGTGCGAGTCTCGCTCGGGTTCGTGTTCGCGTCGCGGAACAGGAGAGAAAGGAAGAGAAAGAGAGAGAGAGAGAGGACGCGCGCGTCGCGTCGGGAGAGCGTCTTGCTCCGGTTATTTTTTCTCTCTCTCTCCGACGAGCGGAGCTGCTATTTTGTGTGTCTCCTTCTTTCGCGCACCGCTATTTTTTCAAGAAAATCGCAGGCGATCTCGAGGTCGATCGGATCGATCGATCGATCACTCGAGAAGAGATCCTTCCGTCCGTCTCTCCCGTGTGTCTCTCTCTCTCT
>NW_012025503.1:0-441 GCF_000956235.1 Wasmannia auropunctata
TTATTTCTAAATATTCAATAGAGTTTATATAATATTTCTTAACATTTGAGACTGACATAAAAAAATGGATTTTTACAATATTCCACAAATATTGATAAACAGTAACACTAATTGTAAAGTGAATAATTTATGTAAGATTTATACGTCTGCGCCCTGAAAACGTTATATTTGTGTTCTGAAAACGTTAGACTCTAAGTAAATTTTAGTTTTTGTTTATTTTTATGTATTTAAAATGGATAATATAACTTTCAATATGTAATAACACATTAAGAAAATGTGAGTTTATAGCTGTATCCTGCAAATATTAATTCTCAAAGAATTATTTTAACATTATACACTTCTCAACAAAATTAAAGCATCACTTACTTTACCCTCCAAAAATAGGCAAAATTCAAGAGAATGTAACTTCGTCAACTGAGTCGACAAGGCACACAGGGGATA
>NW_012025504.1:0-382 GCF_000956235.1 Wasmannia auropunctata
TATCCCCTGTGTGCCTTGTCGACTCAGTCGATAACTTCGTCAAAATGATCGTATCAAGATGTTCAAAAAGAATTTTACAGCTTGAAATCTCTACTTTTCAGATCGACACTTTAGAAAAGAATCCTATTTATTTTTATGGAATTACATAGGTCCAAATGAAATGCGTCAAATCTCCAAAAATGTGTACTAAATTTAAAAGGTTTCACGGCATAAACTAAAAATCGCACACAAATGCAGTTTACTGCATTCGAAAGAGTGAATCTTTACCTTTAATTTGCTTATTTGTGAGCGTTGTACGATTTTTTTTCACCGAGTTATTCAACATTGAAGCAAAAAAGGATACATTTTTGCTTTAATGTTGAATAACTTGATGAAAAAAAAT
>NW_012025505.1:0-457 GCF_000956235.1 Wasmannia auropunctata
TCCGTTTGAAGCTCGGAAACGTCGTATCCTTGCGTTCGCGGCGTTTCTACCATTCAAACGTCAAATCTCGACGTGCGAAGCGCAAAACCGCCGTATCCGAGCGCCCGCGACGTTCCCACCGCTCAAACGTCGATTCTCGCCGTTTGAAGCTCGGAAACGTCGTATCCTTGCGTTCGCGGCGTTTCCACCATTCAAACGTCGAATCTCGACGTGCGAAGCGCGGAACCGCCGGATCCGAGCGCCCGCGACACTTCCCACCGCTACAAACGTCGATTCTCGTCCGTTTAGAAGCTCGGAAACGTCGTATCCTTGCGTTCGCGGCGTTTCCACCATTCAAACGTCGAATCTCGACGTGCGAAGCGCGGAACCGCCGGATCCGAGCGCCCGCGACGTTCCCACCGCTCAAACGTCGATTCTCGCCGTTTGAAACTGAGTCGACAAGGCACACAGGGGATAA
>NW_012025506.1:0-450 GCF_000956235.1 Wasmannia auropunctata
TTCCGCGCTTCGCACGTCGAGATTCGACGTTTGAATGGTGGAAACGCCGCGAACGCAAGGATACGACGTTTCCGAGCTTCAAACGGCGAGAATCGACGTTTGAGCGGTGGGAACGTCGCGGGCGCTCGGATCCGGCGGTTCCGCGCTTCGCACGTCGAGATTCGACGTTTGAATGGTGGAAACGCCGCGAACGCAAGGATACGACGTTTCCGTAGCTTCAAACGGCGAGAATCGACGTTTGAGCGGTGGGAACGTCGCGGGCGCTCGGATCCGGCGGTTCCGCGCTTCGCACGTCGAGATTCGACGTTTGAATGGTGGAAACGCCGCGAACGCAAGGATACGGATGTTCCGAGCTTCAAACGGCGAGAATCGACGTTTGAGCGGTGGGAACGTCGCGGGCGCTCGGATCCGGCGGTTCCGCGCTTCGCACGTCGAGATTCGACGTTTGAA
>NW_012025507.1:0-342 GCF_000956235.1 Wasmannia auropunctata
TCGACGTAATATTAAAGGCGCTAGCAGGGAAGCTTCGATCGGCCAGGTTTACCTCCGGACCCGACCCGAAAATTTTCTAAGTTCCGCGCGGTGTGTTGCTTTTGCGCGGAGTGTTGCTTTCGCCGCGTTTACCTCCGGCGCCGAAAATTCTCCGCTACCGAGGCGAACGGACGACGGGGGTGCACGGGGGCACTCGGGTGGCCGAATAGACGTGCGGGCACGCGAATCGACGTAATATTAAGGGCGCCAGCGGGGAAGCGAAGCGTCGATCGGCCAGGTTTACCTCCGGACCCGACAGAGCCGAAAATTTTCTAACTGAGTCGACAAGGCACACAGGGGATA
>NW_012025508.1:0-311 GCF_000956235.1 Wasmannia auropunctata
TCGGGGTTTCTTTGGGCCCGAAGTATATATCTTTATTATTTTTATTTTTTATGCATATTATTTTTTGAAAAGCAATAAAAATTTCTATAAATATAATCTCTCACTTCGAACACTCGAGGACATGTATATAATGTTTTTAAAGCAAAGGAATAGTTCTGTAAAATGTAATCTGTTACTTCGAAGACTCGAGGACATCTATATAATTATTTTAAAGCAAATAAATATATCTAAAAATGCAATCTCTCACTTCGTAGACTCGAGGACCGGCACATAGTTTTATTAAACTGAGTCGACAAGGCACACAGGGGATA
>NW_012025509.1:0-419 GCF_000956235.1 Wasmannia auropunctata
TAAGTGGCATTATCTTCAATATATAACAATCACGGAAAATTATTTTGTAATTAATATACCCCGAAAATACTATTGTATCAAATTAAACAACAAAATCCAAGTTGTATTTATCTCTAACATAATTTCATGTTTTAAAAAAAATTTAATTTAATAAATTAAAAATATAACACTACCAAAAAGAAGTGAAATTAAAATATTATTTCAAGTATATTTATTGTAATTGAATTAAAACTAAAAAAATAATATACCTCGAAAAAAAATTGTATCAAATTAAACAATAAAATCCAAGTTGTATTATTTTCAATGTATACGTAAAAATAAAACAAGAAATGCATTAGATAGCATAATGAGGACCGCAGAATTAAAAGGGATTTCGATAACAAGTAACAATTACGTGACAGAAAATCAAAGATTGGAAA
>NW_012025510.1:0-347 GCF_000956235.1 Wasmannia auropunctata
TCATAGAAAATTTTCGGGTCGGGTCCGGAGGTAGACCTGGCCGATCGACGCTTCGCTTCCCCGCTAGCGCCCGTAATATTACGTCGATTCGCGTGCCCGCACGTAATTCGGCCACCCGAGTGCCCCCGTCGCACCCCCGTACGTCCGTTCGCCTCGATAGCGGAGAATTCTACGGCGCCGGAGGTAAACGCGGCGAAAGCAACACACCGCGCGGGACTTAGAAAATTTTCAGCTCTGTCGGGTCCGGAGGTAAACCTGGCCGATCGGCGCTTCCCTGCTAGAGCCTTTAATATTACGTCGATTCGCGTGCCCGCACGTCTATTCGACCACCCGAGTGCCCCCGTGCA
>NW_012025511.1:0-302 GCF_000956235.1 Wasmannia auropunctata
GTAAGTCCCGCGCGGCGTGTTGCTTTCGCGCGGCGTTTGCTTTCGCCGCGGTTACCTCAGGCGCCAAAAATTTTCCGCTATCGAGGCGAACGGTCGACGGGGTGCACGGGGCACTCGGGTGTCCGAATAGACGTGCGGTCACGCGATACGACGTAATATTAAGGGCGCCAGCGGGGCAGCGAAGCGATGATCGGCCAGGTTTACCTCCGGACCCGACCCGAAAATTTTCTAAGTCCCGCGCGGTGTATTGCTTTTGCGCGGCGTGTTGCTTTCGCCGCATTTACCTCCGACGCCGAAAATTA
>NW_012025512.1:0-376 GCF_000956235.1 Wasmannia auropunctata
TCCGCTATGGAGGCGAACGGACGACGGGGTGTGCGACGGGGGCACTCGGGTGGCCGAATAGACGAGCGGGCACGCGAATACGACGTAATATTAAGGGCGCTAGCGGGGAAGCGTGAAGTCGGCCAGGTTTACCTCCGGACCCGACCCGAAAATTTTCTAAGTTTCGCGCGGCGTGCTCCTTTCGCGCGGCGTGTTGCTTTCGCCGCGTTTACCTCCGGCGCCGAAAATTCTCCGCTATCGAGGCGAAAGGACGACGGGGGTGCACGGGGGCACTCGGGTGGCCGAATGGACGTGCGGGCACGCGAATCGACGTAATATTAAGGGCGCTAGCGGGGAAGCGTCGATCGGACTGAGTCGACAAGGCACACAGGGGATA
>NW_012025514.1:0-399 GCF_000956235.1 Wasmannia auropunctata
TTGGCGGGGAAGCGTCGATCGGCCTGGTTTACCTCCGGACCCGACCCGAAAATTTTCTAAGTCCCGCGCGGCGTGTTGCTTTCGCGCGGCGTTTGCTTCGTCCGCGTTTACCTTCCGGCGCCAAAACTTTTACCGTCCTATCGAGGCGAACGGTCGACGGGGGTGGCACGGGGCACTCGGGTGGACCGAAGTAGACGTGTGGGGCACGGGAAATCGACGTAATATTAAGGGCGCCAGCGGGGAAGCGAAGCGTCGATCGGCCAGGTTTACCTCCGGACCCGACCCTAAAATTTTTCAAGTCCCGCGCGGCGTGTTGCTTTCGCGCGGCGTGTTGCTTTCGCCGCGTTTACCTCCGGCGCCGAAATTTTCCGCTATCGTGGCGAACGGACGACGGGGGTG
>NW_012025515.1:0-345 GCF_000956235.1 Wasmannia auropunctata
AGCGGTGGGAACGTCGCGGGCGCTCGGATCCGGCGGTTCCGCGCTTCGCACGTCGAGATTCGACGTTTGAATGGTAGAAACGCCGCGAACGCAAGGATACGACCTTTCCGAGCTTCAAACGGACGAGAATCGACGTTAGAGCGGTGGGAACGTCGCGGGCGCTCGGATCCGGCGGTTCCGCGCTTCGCACGTCGAGATTCGACGTTTGAATGGTAGAAACTGCGTGGACGAACGCGAGGATACGACGTTTCCGAGCTTCAAACGGCGAGAATCGACGTTTGAGCGGTGGGAACGTCGCGGGCGCTCGGATCCGGCGGTGCCGCGCTTCGCACACTGAGTCGACAA
>NW_012025516.1:0-301 GCF_000956235.1 Wasmannia auropunctata
TATTTGAGAAGCAACCCTTTTGAGACGTAACATATCCTTGCGTTCGCGGCGTTTCTACCATTCAAACGTCGAAACTCGACGTGCGAAGCGCGGAACCGCCGGATCCGAGCGCCCGCGACGTTCCCACCGCTCAAACGTCGATTCTCGTCCGTTTGAAGCTCGGAAACGTCGTATCCTTGCGTTCGCGGCGTTTCTACCTATTCAAACGTCGAAATCTCGTACGTGACGAAGCGCGGAACCGCCGGAATCCGAGCGCCCGGCGACGGTTCCCACCGGTCAAACGTCGATTCTCGCCGTTTGA
>NW_012025517.1:0-424 GCF_000956235.1 Wasmannia auropunctata
TCCATTCAAACGTCGAATCTCGACGTGCGAAGCGCGGATCCGCCGGATCCGAGCGCCCGCGACGTTCCCACCGCTCAAACGTCGATTCTCGCCGTTTGAAGCTCGGAAACGTCGTATCCTTGCGTTCGCGGCGTTTCCACCATTCAAACGTCGAATCTCGACGTGCGAAGCGCGGAACCGCCGGATCCGAGCGCCCGCGACGTTCCCACCGTCTCAAACGTCGATTCTCGCCGTTTGAAGCTCGGAAACGTCGGTATCCTTGCGTTCGCGGCGTTTCCACCATTCAAACGTCGAATCTCGACGTGCGAAGCGCGGAACCGCCGGATCCGAGCGCCCGCGACGTTCCCACCGCTCAAACGTCGATTCTCGCCGTTTGAAGCTCGGAAACGTCGTATCCTTGCGTTCGCGGCGTTTCCACCATTCA
>NW_012025518.1:0-375 GCF_000956235.1 Wasmannia auropunctata
TCGACGTTTCCACCACTCAAACGTCGATTCTCGCCGTTTGAAGCTCGGAAACGTTGTATCCTTGCGTTCGCGGCGTTTCTACCATTTAAACGTCGATTCTCGCCGTGTGAAGCGCGGAACCGCGGTATTCGATCGCCCGCGACGTTCCCACCACTCAAACGTCGATTTTTGCCGTTTGAAGCTTGGAAACGTCGTATCTTTGCGTTCGCGGCGTTTCTACCATTCAAACGTCGATTCTCGTCGTGTGAAGCGCGGAACCGCGGAATTTGAGCGTCCGCGACGTTCCCACCACTCAAACGTCGATTCTCTCCGTTTGAAGCTCGGAAACGTCGTATCCTTGCGTTCGCGGCGTTTCACTGAGTCGACAAGGCACAC
>NW_012025519.1:0-550 GCF_000956235.1 Wasmannia auropunctata
AATGTGCGTTCGAAAATGTCGATGTTCATGTGTCCTGCAGTTCACAAGTTGACGCGCAATTAGCTGCGTTCTTCATCGACCCACGAGCCAAGTGATCCACCGTTCAGGGTAATCGTTCATCTTGCGTGCTTTCGCAACGCTGTCAAAACATGTTTCGGTATTTGCTTTCACTCCTCTCTCTCGTGGCCATCTCTCGCCGGGGCTTCACCATCTCTCTCTCCTCGTCTTCCACTCGGCCACTCTCTCGGCGCGCGGGCAGCGCGCGAGGAGGCACGGAGAGTCGACGGGGGAGAGTGGGATCCTCCGGGATCAACGCCACTCGCGAGGGAATGGGGGCCCTTCGATCAGCCTGGCCGCGCGTCCGAGCACGCGCGGACCGCCGCCCCGTTTGCAGGGGGCTACGGCACAACGTGAGACGACATCGTCGCGCGAGCGGAGCGTCTCTCGTCTCCAACCGGCGCGCGATCGCGCGGGGGAATGAGACGAGAGCCGGGGCGGAAATCTTTGAAAAACCATCGGGCGACGAAGACGAGAGAAACACCCGCCACCA
>NW_012025520.1:0-422 GCF_000956235.1 Wasmannia auropunctata
CGACGTTTCCGAGCTTCAAACGGCGAGAATCGACGTTTGAGCGGTCGGAACGTCGCGGGCGCTCGGATCCGGCGGTTCCGCGCTTCGCACGTCGAGATTCGACGTTTGAATGGTGGAAACGCCGCGAACGCAAGGATACGACGTTTCCGAGCTTCAAACGGCGAGAATCGACGTTTGAGCGGTCGGAACGTCGCGGGCGCTCGGATCCGGCGGTTCCGCGCTTCGCACGTCGAGATTCGACGTTTGAATGGTGGAAACGCCGCGAACGCAAGGATACGACGTTTCCGAGATTAAACGGCGAGAATCGACGTTTTGAGCGGTGGGAACGTCGCGGGCGCTCGGATCCGGCGGTTTCCGCGCTTTCGCCCGTCGAGATTCGACGTTTGAATGGTGGAAACGGCCGCGAACGCAAGGATACGACG
>NW_012025521.1:0-492 GCF_000956235.1 Wasmannia auropunctata
TACGGGGGCACTCGGGTGGCCAAATAGACGTGCGGGCAAGCGAATCGAACGTAATATTAAGGACGCTATCGGGAAGACGTACGTGATCGGCCAGGTTTACCTCCGGACCCCACAGAGCCAAAAATTTTCTAAGTCACGCGCGGCGTGTTGCTTTCGCGCGGCGTGTTTCTTTCGCCGCGTTTACCTCCGGCGCCAAAAATTCTCCGCTATCGAGGCGAACGGACGACGGGGGTGCACGGGGGCACTCGGGTGGCCAAATAGACGTGCGGGCACGCGAATCAAAGTAATATTAACGGCGCTTGCGGGGAAGCGTCGATCGGCCAGGTTTACCTCCGGACCCGACCCGAAAATTTTCTAAGTCCCGCGCGGAGTGTTGCTTTCGCGCGGCGTGTTGCTTTCGCCGCCTTTACCACCGACGCCGAAAATTCTCCGCTATCGAGGCGAACGGACGATGGTGGAGCACGGGGGCACTTGAGTGGCCGAACAGACGTA
>NW_012025522.1:0-400 GCF_000956235.1 Wasmannia auropunctata
GAGTTCCCCACGCCTCAAACGTCGATTCTCGCCGTTTGAAGCTCGGAAACGTCGTATCCTTGCGTTCGCGGCGTTTCTACCATTCAAACGTCGAATCTCGACGTGCGAAGCGCCGAACCGCCGGATCCGAGCGCCCGCGACGTTCCCACCGCTCAAACGTCGATTCTCGCCGTTTGAAGCTCGGAAACGTCGTATCCTTGCGTTCGCGGCGTTTCTACCATTCAAACGTCGAATCTCACGTAATAACTTCGTATAGCACCACGTACACTTAATACGAAGTTATACGATCCGTTTGAAGACGTCGGAAACGTCGTATCCTTGCGTTCGCGGCGTTTCCACCATTCAAACGTCGAATCTCGACGTGCGAAGCGCGGAACCGCCGGATCCGAGCGCCGCGACG
>NW_012025523.1:0-334 GCF_000956235.1 Wasmannia auropunctata
TGCGCCCTTAATGTTACGTCGATTCGCGCGCCCGCACGTTTATTCGGCCACCCTACCACCCCGTGCACCCCCGTCGTCCGTTCGCCCCGATAGCGAAGAATTTTCGGCGCCGGAGGTAATCGCGGCGAAAGGCAACACGCCGCGCGAAAGCAACACGCCGCGCGGGACTTAGAAAATTTTCGGCTCGGTCGGGTCCGGAGGTAAACCTGGCCGATCGACGCTTCCCCGCTAGCCCCCTTATTGTTACGCCGATTCGCGTGCCCGCACGTTTATTCGGCCAACCCTACCACCCCCGTTGCACCCCCGTCGTCCGTTCGCCCCGATAGCGAAGAAT
>NW_012025524.1:0-377 GCF_000956235.1 Wasmannia auropunctata
TAATATATATATAATCTCCATGCACGTGTCGCCCTTATAATATCGACGCACCTGACCGGCGGGAAAAGTGACAGATGCGACGTGTTGTATATTTTGGGCCGGCATTAGAAATACATGCGCAAAAGGGCGGAAGGAAATCGTGCGACGGAGGGTACGGCGGGAGATTAACGGGCGTGAGAGGGAGGGAAATGTCGCGGCGAAGGCGACAGAGAAGAGTCGTCTGTTGGACTTTCCTTTTTTATGAGGCAATAAAAAAGGGCGAGGGGAGAGGGCGCGGATAAATCGCCGGCTCTCTCACGTGTCGTCTTGACGCAGAAGCACACCACGTAATAACTTCGTATAGCATACAACTGAGTCGACAAGGCACACAGGGGATA
>NW_012025525.1:0-361 GCF_000956235.1 Wasmannia auropunctata
TACATTATACGAAGTTATACGATTGAATGGTGGAAACGCCGCGAACGCAAGGATACGACGTTTCCGAGCTTCAAACGGCGAAGAATCGACGTTTGAGCGGTGGAACGTCGGCGGCGGCTCGGATCCGGCGGTTCCGCGCTTCGCACGTCGAGATTCGACGTTTGAATGGTGGAAACGCCGCGAACGCAAGGATTACGACGTTTCCGAGCTTCAAACGGCGAAATCGACGTTGAGCGGTAGGGAACGTCGGCGGCGGCTCGGATCCGGCGGTTCCGCGCTTCGCACGTCGAGATTCGACGTTTGAATGGTGGAAACGCCGCGAACGCAAGGATCGACGTTTCCGAGCTTCAAACGGCGAGAA
>NW_012025526.1:0-376 GCF_000956235.1 Wasmannia auropunctata
CCGTTCGGTCGAGCGGGATAGGAAAATCTAGGAGTAATCACTTTCAAACCAATTAGGATCATTACACGGGTTTAAGCAAGAAAATGTTAACTTTGCATATTACGTTCATCGTTTCTCGCTAACTTTGATCTACCATATTGGATTTTTCAAAACGCTACATTTCTTTTTAAAGTACATACATATATGAATATATGTATAGGGGAATAATTTAGAACTTTGAACATTCACTTTTGTTGCGCTAATTTTTGGGCACACAGGTGATCCGATTGACGTCCCATATATATTATATATTATTTTATATTTATAATACGTGGCTAAATTTAATGATTGGGATCAGCAGTACAATTGACGAAAATCGTATAACTTCGTATAATGT
>NW_012025527.1:0-747 GCF_000956235.1 Wasmannia auropunctata
TCGCTTCGCACGTCGAGATTCGACGTTTGAATGGTGGAAACGCCGCGAACGCAAGGATACGACGTTTCCGAGCTTCAAACGGCGAGAATCGACGTTTGAGCGGTGGAACGACGCGGCGCTCGGGATCCGGCGGTTCCACGCTTCGCACGTCGAGATTCGACGTTTGAATGGTGGAAACGCCGCGAACGCAAGGATACGACGTTTCCGAGCTTCAAACGGCTAGAATCGACGTTGAGCGGTGGAACGTCGGCGGCGCTCGGGATCCGGGCGGTCCGCGCTTCGCACGTCGAGATTCGACGTTTGAATGTTGGAAACGCCGCAAACGCAAGGATACGACGTTTCCGAGCTTCAAACGGCGAGAATCGACGTTTAAGCGGTGGGAACGGTCGCGGGCGGCTCGGATCCGGCGGTTCCGTCGCTTCGCACGTCGAGATTCGACGTTTGAATGGTGGAAACGCCGCGAACGCAAGGATACGACGTTTCCGAGCTTCAAACGGCGAGAATCGACGTTTGAGCGGTGGGAACGTCGCGGGCGCTCGGATCCGGCGGTTCCGCGCTTCGCACGTCGAGATTCGACGTTTGAATGGTGGAAACGCCGCGAACGCAAGGATACGACGTTTCCGAGCTTCAAACGGCGAGAATCGACGTTTGAGCGGTGGGAACGTCGCGGGCGCTCGGATCCGGCGGTTCCGCGCTTCGCACGTCGAGATTCGACGTTTATCGTATAACTTCGTATAATGTATGAGG
>NW_012025528.1:0-345 GCF_000956235.1 Wasmannia auropunctata
GTATGCTATACGAAGTTATTACGTCGAGCTTCAAACGGCGAGAATCGACGTTTGAGCGGTTGGGAACGTCGCGAAGCGCTACGGATACGGCGGTTCCGTCGCTTCGCACGTCGAGATTCGACGTTTGAATGGTAGAAACGCCCCGAACGCAAGGATACGACGTTTCCGAGCTTCAAACGGCGAGAATCGACGTTTGAGCGGTGGGAACGTCGTGGGCGCTCGGAATACGGCGTTCCGCGGCGTTCGCACGTCGAGATTCGACGTTTGAATGGTAGAAACGCCGCGAACGCAAGGATACGACGTTTCCGAGCTTCAAACGGCGAGAATCGACGTTTGAGCGGTGGG
>NW_012025529.1:0-444 GCF_000956235.1 Wasmannia auropunctata
TGTGGCCGAATAAACGTGCGGGCACGCGAATCGACGTAACATTAAGGGCTTTAGCGGGGAAGCGTAGATCGGCCAGGTTTACCTCCGGACCCGACCGAGCCGAAATTTTTCTAAGTCCCGCGCGGCGTGTTGCTTTCGCGCGGCGTGTTCGCTTTCGACCGTCGATTACCTCGGCGCCGAAAAATTCGTCCGCGTATCGAGGCGAACGGACGACGGGGTGCACGGGGGCACGTAGGGTGGCCGAATAAACGTGCGGGCACGCGAATCGACGTAACATTAAGGGCTTTAGCGGGGAAGCGTAGATCGGCCAGGTTTACCTCCGGACCCGACCGAGCCGAAAATTTTCTAAGTCCCGCGCGGCGTGTTGCTTTCGCCGCGATTACCTCCGGCGCCGAAATTCTCCGCTATCGAGGCGAACGGACGTCGGGGACTGAGTCGACAAGG
>NW_012025530.1:0-372 GCF_000956235.1 Wasmannia auropunctata
TTGATGCTATACGAAGTTATTACGTCGAGCTCGTCTCGAGGATCATCATGGAGAATTCGATGTCGATAAGCGGATTTATTTATATTGAATCCAAATGGACACACGAATTCGCGACTTTTTGGTCCACTGAGGATTAGCTCAATCGTCCCAAAATCGGAAACGAAATTATGTCCTATTAAAAAAAAGCATCTCGAAATATTCCCGAATAGTTGGAAAAATGTAAAATACGAAAATGTCATTATTTTAAAAGGCTTTATATTTTCTAGATGCATATTTTCAAACATACGTTTTCAAATATCTTAGGGAATAAATTTCGAGATAATGCGTTATTTTCGTGACATATTTCTCTTCAAAATACTTTTCCTTTCGTGG
>NW_012025531.1:0-381 GCF_000956235.1 Wasmannia auropunctata
TCGCCGTTTGAAGCTCGGAAACGTCGTATCCTTGCGTTCGCGGCGTTTCCATCATTCAAACGTCGAATCTCGACGTGTTAAGCGCGGAACCGCCGTATTCGAGCGCCCGCGACGTTCCCACCGCTCAAACTTAGATTCTCGCCGTTTGAAGCTCGGAAACGTCGTATCCTTGCGTTCGCGGCGTTTCTATTCTTCAAACGTCGAATCTCGACGTGTGAAGCGCGGAACCGCCGTATTCGAGCGCTTGCGACGTTCCCACCACTCAAACGTCGATCCTCGCCGTTTGAAGCTCGGAAACCTCGTATCTTTGCGTTCGCGGCGTTTCTACCATTCAAACGTCGAATCTCGACGTGTGAAGCGCGGAACCGCCGTATTCGAGCA
>NW_012025532.1:0-484 GCF_000956235.1 Wasmannia auropunctata
TTTTATTTTGAATATTGTAAATTGTATGATTGATAATTATATTAACTACATTACCAAAGTAATTTTAACAATAGATCGATTTATTTTTTATAAATTTAACAAATTATCTTAACTGTTAAACATTTTCAAGAAAACATATTTTCTTGGACTCTCTTAATGGCTTTTCTGAGGTATCTCACACTATTATACTTCACCTGAAAACTGATAAGATATTATTTAATGACAGAAGACTTATTTTATTTTGAAGTTCATGCTTATTGCTTAATTGTGTTTTAAAAGATAATTATAAACACGCTTAAAAGACTTAGAAGTTTTGACCCATATCTTATCTTTTTCTCGTTCCTTTATTGTATTTTTTTATTTATCATTTATGTTTATATATTTATACATTTACTGCATACAGCATTTTAGATTTGTAAATCAAACTATATATCGTATAACTTCGTATAATGTATGACTGAGTCGACAAGGCACACAGGGGATA
>NW_012025533.1:0-392 GCF_000956235.1 Wasmannia auropunctata
TCTGTTCTCGAGTTCTGACTCGGCTTTTAACTCTATTTCTAACGTTATTACCAAAATTTTCGACAAGAAGATCCATTCTTCTTGAATTTATGCCGTTTAATTAATTTATAAACTTCTTTATTAATTAACTAATTTATTTGTACAAAAATTAAAATTATTAATTAATTTGTTAATTTAGTAACTTTTTTTAAATACTTATTAATATTATCTGCGTTTGATAATATATGTATACTTTTTGCAATATTATAATTTCTCTCTCTCTCTCTCTCTCTTTCTCTTTAATTAAATTAGAGAAATTTAATTATCCATGATTTGCGATCGACACTATTGCAATCGTATTATCGTATAACTTCGTATAATGTATACTGAGTCGACAAGGCACACAGGGGATA
>NW_012025534.1:0-324 GCF_000956235.1 Wasmannia auropunctata
AGTGACTGGAGTTCAGACGTGTGCTCTTCCGATCTAATAGCGTATATTAAAGTTGTTGCGGTTAAAAAGCTCGTAGTTGAATCTGTGTCGCACACCGTCGGTTCACCGCTCGCGGTGTTTAACTGGCGTGATGTGGGACGTCCTACCGGTGGGCTTAGCCTCGCGAGGGGCGGCCCAACTAATATCCCGTCGCGGTGCTCTTTACTGAGTGTCGAGTCGGGCCGGTACGTTTACTTTGAACAAATTAGAGTGCTTAAAGCAGGCTATCCTCGCCTGAATACTGCGTGCATGGAATAACTGAGTCGACAAGGCACACAGGGGATA
>NW_012025535.1:0-466 GCF_000956235.1 Wasmannia auropunctata
TCGGGGGTGCACGGGGGCACTCGGGTGGCCGAATAGACGTGCGGTCACGCGATTCGACGTAATATTAAGGGCGCCAGCGGGGAAGCGAAGCGTCGATCGGCCAGGTTTACTTCCGGACCCGACTCGAAAATTTTTTAAGTCCCGCGCGGCGTGTTGCTTTCGCGCGGAGTGTTGCTTTCGCCGCGTTTAACTCCGGCGCCGAAAAATCTACGCTATCGTGGCGAACAGACGGCGGGGTGCACGAGGGCACTCGGGTGCCGAATAGACGTGAGGGCACGGAAATCGACGTAATATTAATGGCGCCAGCGGGGAAGCGAAGCGTCGATCGGCCAGGTTTACCTCCGGACCCGATCCGAAAATTTTCAAGTCTCGCGCGGCGTGTTGCTTTCGCCGCGTTTACCTCCGGCGCCAAAAATTCTCCGCTATCGAGGCGAACGGACTGAGTCGACAAGGCACACAGGGGATA
>NW_012025536.1:0-456 GCF_000956235.1 Wasmannia auropunctata
TCCCTGTCTCTCTTCGCGCGCGCGCGCGCGCGCGCGTCAGCGTCCGACGCGACGCGAGACGAACTTCGGCTCGCTCGTGTGGACGAGCGGAGCGAATCGTCGATCGGTCGCGGTCGCTACGACGACGGCGGCGGCGACAACACGTGTCGAGAGACGCGTGAGTGAGCGTTGGCGCAAAACACCAGTGGGGCGGCACAATCGAGTGCGCCCGGCGGGATACGCGACGAGTACACGACAAACGCGCCGTGCCGGTCCCAAGGATGTCTCTCGCGCGCTCGCGGAGAGAATCGCTTTCGTGGGACTCGGACACGCGCGCGGTCGGCTCGCGCGATCCACACACCAGGGGCGGCTCCT
Source organism: Wasmannia auropunctata (assembly GCF_000956235.1). Classification (NCBI taxonomy): domain Eukaryota; kingdom Metazoa; phylum Arthropoda; class Insecta; order Hymenoptera; family Formicidae; genus Wasmannia; species Wasmannia auropunctata. The sequence goes on from NW_012025536.1 coordinate 355, forward strand.
CGGGGCCGGAGATCGCGACTGCTCCGAGAGACCGAGTACCCGCGGAGTACAGAGGAGAGACGTATCATCTCCGAGGCTGGAGCCCGCGCACGGCAGGCGCGG
>NW_012025537.1:0-301 GCF_000956235.1 Wasmannia auropunctata
TCCGAATAGACGTGCGGGCACGCGAATCGAGGTAATATTAAGGACGCTATCGGGGAAGCGTTGATCGGACCTAGGTTTACCTCCGGACCCGACAGAGTCCGAAAATTTACTAAGTCACGCGCGGCGTGTTAGGCTTTCGCGCGGGCGTGGTTTCTTTCGCCGCGTTTACCTCCGGCGCCAAAAATTCTCCGCTATCGAGGCGAACGACCGACGGGGGTGCACGGGGGCACTCGGATGGCCAAATAGACGTGCGGGCACGCGAATCGACGTAATATTAAGGACGCTATCGGGGAAGCGTCAA
>NW_012025538.1:0-303 GCF_000956235.1 Wasmannia auropunctata
CGCCAGCGGGGATGCGAAGCGTCGATCGGCCAGGTTTACCTCCGGACCCGACCCGAAAATTTTCTAAGTCTCGCGCGGCGTGTTGCTTTCGCGCGGCGTGTTGCTTTCGCCGCGTTTACCTCCGGCGCCAAAAATTCTCCGCTATCGAGGAGAATGGACGACGGGGGTGCACGGGGGCACTCGGGTGGCCAAATAGACGTGCGGGCACGCGAATCGACGTAATATTAAGGGCGCTAGCGGGGAAACGTCGATCGGCCAGGTTTACCTCCGGACCCGACCCGAAAATTTTCTAAGTCCCGCGCA
>NW_012025539.1:0-377 GCF_000956235.1 Wasmannia auropunctata
TCCAAGTGATCCACCGTTCAGGGTAATCGTTCATCTTGCGTGCTTTCGCAACGCTGTCAAACATGTTTCGGTATTTGCTTCACTCCTCTCTCTCGTGGCCATCTCTCGCCGGGGCTTCACCATCTCTCTCTCCTCGTCTTCCACTCGGCCACTCTCTCGGCGCGCGGGCAGCGCGCGAGGAGGCACGGAGAGTCGACGGGGGAGAGTGGGGATCCTCCGGGATCAACGCCACTCGCGAGGGAATGGGGGCCCTTCGATCAGCCTGGCCGCGCGTCCGAGCACGCGCGGACCGCCGCCCCGTTTGCAGGGGGCTACGGCACAACGTGAGACGACATCGTCGCGCGAGCGGACTGAGTCGACAAGGCACACAGGGGATA
>NW_012025541.1:0-418 GCF_000956235.1 Wasmannia auropunctata
TGTCGATCGGCCAGGTTTACCTCCGGACCCGACAGAGCTGAAAATTTTCTAAGTCCCGCGCGGTGTGTTGCTTTTGCGCGGCGTGTTGCTTTCGCCGCGTTTACCTCCGGCGCCGAGAAATTCTCCGCTATCGAGGCGAACGGACGACGGGGGTGCACGGGGGCACTCGGGTGGCCGAATAGACGTGCGGGCACGCGAATTGACGTAATATTAAAGGCGCTAAGCGCGGAAGCGGTCGATCGGCCAAGTGTACCTCCGGACCCGACAGAGCCCGAAAAATTTTTCTAAGTCCCCGCGCGGCGTGTTGCTTTCGCGCGGCGTGTTGCTTTCGCCGCGTTTGCCTACGGCGCCGAAAATTCTCCGCTATGGAGGCGAACGGACGACGGGTGTGCACGGGGGCACGTCGGGTGGCCGAATG
>NW_012025542.1:0-322 GCF_000956235.1 Wasmannia auropunctata
TGCGTTTCTACCATTCAAACGTCGAAACTCGACGTGCGAAGCGCCGAACCGCCGGATCCGAGCGCCCGCGACGTTCCCACCGCTCAAAACGTCGATTCTCGCCGTTTGAAGCTCGGAAACGTCGTATCCTTGCGTTCGCGGCGGGTTTCTAACCGATTCAAAACGTCGAATCTCGACGTGCGAAGCGCCGAACCGCCGGATTCCGAGCGCCCGACGACGTTCCCACCGCTCAAACGTCGATTCTCGCCGTTTGAAGCTCGGAAACGTCGTATCCCTGCGTTCGACGGCGTTTCTACCATTCAAACGTCGAAATACTCGACGT
>NW_012025543.1:0-487 GCF_000956235.1 Wasmannia auropunctata
TTATTATGTCTCTGCATAACATTTCGCACACGTTCGAGCACAATTTCTCGCGCATCTTCCAGAAACTGTCGAGGTTCAATGTGTCTGGAATTTATTACTGCACCGGTCAGTATACGACTATTGAAAGCTGCATCTATCTCACGCCATCTGAGTTCCGCACCGTATCCTGCACCCACTTGCACGAATCGTCCGCGCACCGAATCTTTCAAACTTTCCAGTCGCGCGATACGAGCGATGACAGATTGTCTCACACCGATCGGCAATCGCGGATTTCGACTCTGCTCATCGAGCGAATCGATGAATTCGTCGACACGCTCTTCCCACGTGATAAAGTGTTCTCGCGTAATCAACCGGGTGGCTTGCTCGTCCAGATCTCTTATCGTTTGCTCCATATTCTTTTTAACACGAATACACAAATATATCTTTCTCACTCTGTGCAAATAGGGCACATGTTACACGGTATTATTTGAAACAACGGACATTCGCA
>NW_012025544.1:0-359 GCF_000956235.1 Wasmannia auropunctata
CGGTTCCGCGCTTCGCACGTCGAGATTCGACGTTTGAATGGTGGAAACGCCGCGAACGCAAGGGATACGACGTTTCCGAGCTTCAAAACGGCGAGAATCGACGTTTTGAGCGGGTGGGAACGTCGGCGGGCGCTACGGATCCGGCGGTTCCGCGTCTTCGCACGTCGAGATTCGACGTTTGAATGGTAGAAACGCCGCGAACGCGAAGGATACGACGTTTCCGAGCTTCAAACGGCGAGAATCGACGTTTTTAGCGGTGGGAACGTCGCGGGCGCTCGGATCCGGCGGTTCCGCGCTTCGCACGTCGAGATTCGACGTTTTGAATCGGTAGAAACGCCGCGAACGCAAGAATAACGACG
>NW_012025545.1:0-341 GCF_000956235.1 Wasmannia auropunctata
ACGGCGAGAATCGACGTTTGAGCGGTGGGAACGTCGCGGGCGCTCGGATCCGGCGGTTCGGCGCGTTCGCACGTCGAGAGTTCGACGTTTGAATGGTAGAAACGCCGCGAACGCAAGGATGCGACGTTTCCGAGCTTCAAACGGCGAGAATCGACGTTTGAGCGGTGGGAACGTCGCGGGCGCTCGGATCCGGCGAGTTCGGCGCTTCGCAACGTCGAGGATTCGACGTTTGAATGGTAGAAACGCCGCGAACGCAAGGATTACGACGTTTCCGAGCTTCAAACGGCGAGAATCGACGTTTGAGCGGTGGGAACTCGCGGGCGCTCGGATCCGGCGGTTCC
>NW_012025546.1:0-415 GCF_000956235.1 Wasmannia auropunctata
TTCCGGACTCGACCCGAAAATTTTCTAAGTCCCGCGCGGCGTGTTGCTTTCGCGCGGCGTGTTGTTTCGCCGCGTTTACCTCCGACGCCGAAATTCTCCGCTATCGAGGCGAACGGACGAGGGGGTGCACGGGGGCACTTGAGTGGCCGAACAGACGTGCGGGCACGCGAATCGACGTAATATTAAGGGCGCTAGCGGGGAAGCGTCGATCGGCCAGGTTTACCTCCGGACCCGACCCGAAAATTTTCTAAGTCCCGCGCGGCGTGTTGATTTACGACGCGGCGTAGTTGCTTTTACGCCGCCATTACCTCCGACGCCGAAAATTCTCCGCTATCGAGGCGAACGGACGACGGGTGGTGCGACGGGGGTACTTGAGTGGCCGAACAGACGTGCGGGCACGCGAATCGACGTAATA
>NW_012025547.1:0-366 GCF_000956235.1 Wasmannia auropunctata
TATCCCCTGTGTGCCTTGTCGACTCAGTAATTCTAAGACGATTTTTCCTTTACAAAAATTTTGTCCGAATCTTAGTTTTCAAATTATAACGAGAAATAGTTAGCAAATTACGGGCCACGTACGGATGGTAGACAGGGGCGGCGCAACTTACTGTCCGCCGGCAGGCGGTACGCGGGACCGTCGCGACGATCAGCTAACTACACGCGCGCATAAACATGCGTTTACATTCTCTCTCTCTCTCTTTTTCACACATACACACACGCACGCACGCACGCACGCACGCACGCACGCACGCACGCACGCACGCACGCACGCACGCACGCACGCACGCACGCACGCACGCACGCACGCACGCACGCACGNAAC
>NW_012025548.1:0-403 GCF_000956235.1 Wasmannia auropunctata
GCTCCTCTCTCCTCCTCGGAGGCCAGCACGGCCCCGAAAGATGGGAGGGAGCGCGTCTCGCTCAGCTCGGCGAACGTCCAACGATCGCTCGTACGCTCCTCTCTCTATATCGTCGCGCGCACCACCAAAGTGTTAAGGCGGGTGCGCGACGACGAGAGTGGGCGCAAGCAGTCTGTTGGTACTAAACGACCTCAGCCAGGCGTGGTCCGGGAATTGTATCCGTGGACCGCAATGTGCGTTCGAAATGTCGATGTTCATGTGTCCTGCAGTTCACAAGTTGACGCGCAATTAGCTGCGTTCTTCATCGACCCACGAGCCAAGTGATCCACCGTTCAGGGTAATCGTTCATCTTGCGTGCTTTCGCAACGCTGTCAAACTGAGTCGACAAGGCACACAGGGGATA
>NW_012025549.1:0-401 GCF_000956235.1 Wasmannia auropunctata
TCTCGCCGTTTGAAGCTCGGAAACGTCGTATCCTTGCGTTCGCGGCGTTTCTACCATTCAAACGTCGAATCTCGACGTGCGAAGCGCGGAACCGCCGGGTCCGAGCGCCCGCGACGTTCCCACCGCTCAAACGTCGATTCTCGCCGTTTGAAGCTCGGAAACGTCGTATCCTTGCGTTTGCGGCGTTTCTACCATTCAAACGTCGAATCTCGACGTGCGAAGCGCGGAACCGCCGGATCCGAGCGCCCGCGACGTTCCCACCGCTCAAACGTCGATTCTCGCCGTTTGAAGCTCGGAAACGTCGTATCCTTGCGTTCGCGGCGTTTCTACCGATTCCAAACGTCGAAAATCTCGACGTGCGTAAGCGCGGAACCGCCAGATCCGAGCGCCCGCGACGTACG
>NW_012025550.1:0-315 GCF_000956235.1 Wasmannia auropunctata
TACGACGTTTCCTCGCTTCGAAACGGCGAGAATCGACGTTTGAGCGGTGGGAACGTCGCGGGCGCTCGGATCCGGCGGTTCCGCGCTTCGCACGTCGAGATTCGACGTTTGAATGGTGGAAACGCCGCGAAACGCAAGGATACGACGTTTCCTCGCTTCAAAACGGCGAGAATCGACGTTGAGCGGTGGGGAACGTCGGCGGGCGCTCGGATCCGGCGGTTCCGCTCTTCGCACGTCGAGATTCGACGTTTGAATGGTGGAAACGCCGCGAACGCAAGGATACGACGTTTCCTCGCTTCAAAACTGAGTCGACAA
>NW_012025551.1:0-337 GCF_000956235.1 Wasmannia auropunctata
ATACGAAGTTATACGATCACGTCGAGATTCGACGTTTGAATGGTGGAAACGCCGCGAACGCAAGGATACGACGTTTCCGAGCTTCAAACGGCGAGAATCGACGTTTGAGCGGTGGGAACGTCGCGGGCGCTCGGATCCGGCGGTTCCGCGCTTCGCACGTCGAGATTCGACGTTTGAATGGTGGAAACGCCGCGAACGCGAAGGATACGACGTTTCCGAGCTTCAAACGGCGAGAATCGACGTTTGAGCGGTAGGAACGTCGCGGGCGACTCGGATCCGGCGGTTCCGCGCTTCGCACGTCGAGATTCGACTGAGTCGACAAGGCACACAGGGGATA
>NW_012025552.1:0-679 GCF_000956235.1 Wasmannia auropunctata
TTCTCGACGTGTGAAGCGCGGAACCGCCGGATCCGAGCGCCCGCGACGTTCCCACCGCTCCAACGTCGATTCTCGCCGTTTGAAGCTCGGAAACGTCGTATCCTTGCGTTCGCGGCGTTTCCACCATTCAAACGTCGAATCTCGACGTGCGAAGCGCGGAACCGCCGGATCCGAGCGCCCGCGACGTTCCCACCGCTCAAACGTCGATTCTCGCCGTTTGAAGCTCGGAAACGTCGTATCCTTGCGTTCGCGGCGTTTCCACCATTCAAAACGTCGAAATCTCGACGTGACGTAAGCGACGGAACCGCCGGATCCGAAGCGACCCGTCGTACGTTCCCACCGCTCAAAACGTCGATTCTCGCCGTTTGAAGCTCGGAAACGTCGTATCCTTGCGTTCGCGGCGTTTCCACCATTCAAACGTCGAATCTCGACGTGCGAAGCGCGGAACCGCCGGATCCGAGCGCCCGGCGACGGTTCCCACCGCTCAAACGTCGATTCTCGCCGTTTGAAGCTCGGAAACGTCGTATCCTTGCGTCGACGACGTTTCCACATCAAACGTCGAATTCTCGAACGTTGCGAAGCGCGGTAACCGCCGGAAGTCCGACGTGCCCGGGCGACGGTTCCCACCGCTCAAACGTCGATTCTCGCCGTTTGAAGCTCGGAAACGTCGTATCCTTGC
>NW_012025553.1:0-399 GCF_000956235.1 Wasmannia auropunctata
TGCCACCCGAGTGCCCCCGTGCACCCCCGTCCGACCGTTCGCCTCGATAGCGGAAAATTTTTAGGTCGCCGGAGGTAAACGCGGCGAAAGACAAACGCCGCGCGAAAGCAACACGCCGCGCGTGACTTAGAAAATTTTACGGGTTCGGGTCCGGAGGTAACCAGGCCGATAGACGCTTCCCCGTAAGCGCCCTTAATATTACGTCGATTCGCGTGCCCGCACGTCTATTTGGCCATCCGAGTGCCCCCCGTGNACCCCCCGTCGGTCGTTCGCCTCGATAGCGGAGAATTTTTAGGCGCCGGAGGTAAACGCGGCGAAAGAAACACGCCGCGCGAAAGCAACACGCCGCGCGTGACTTGAAAAATTTTTTGGCTCTGTCGAGTCCGTAGGTAAACCTGG
>NW_012025554.1:0-315 GCF_000956235.1 Wasmannia auropunctata
GGTTCTTTTTTGCTTCAATGTTGAATAACTCGGTGAAAAAAATCGTACAACGCTCAATAAAAAGCAAATTGAAGGTAAAGATTCACTCTTTCGAAAGCAGTAAACTGCATTTGCAATTTCTTATTCGCGCCATGGAACTTGTCGAAGTTCGTAAAAATTTAGAGATTCGTCGGGTCTCCTTTTCTATCCGTGTAATTCCATGAAAGATCAGTAGGATCGTTTTCCTAAGTATCAATTTGGAAAGTAGAGATTTCAAGCTGCAAAATGCTTTTTTGATCATCTCGATAACTGAGTCGACAAGGCACACAGGGGATA
>NW_012025555.1:0-307 GCF_000956235.1 Wasmannia auropunctata
TTTTTCATGGAATTACACGGATAGAAAAGGAGACTCGACAAATCTCAAAATTTTTTACGAACTTTGACAAGTTCCATGGCGCGAATTAAAAATCGCATGCAAATGCAGTTTACAGATTTCGAAAGAGTGAATCTTTACCTTTAATTTGCTTTTTTGTTGAGCGTTGTACGATTATTTTTCACCAAGTTATTCGACATTGAAGCAAAAATGGTTCTGTTTGGCTTCAATGTTGAAATAACTCGGTGAAAAAAAATACGTACAACGCTCAACAAAAAAGAAAATTAAAGGTAAAGATTCACTCTTTCGA
>NW_012025556.1:0-405 GCF_000956235.1 Wasmannia auropunctata
TCGTTTGAAGCGAGGAAACGTCGTATCCTTGCGTTCGCGGCGTTTCCACCATTCAAACGTCGAATCTCGACGTGCGAAGCGCGGAACCGCCGGATCCGAGCGCCCGCGACGTTCCGACCGCTCAAACGTCGATTACTCGACCGTTTGAAGGCTCGGGAAACGTCGTATCCTTGCGTTCGCGGCGTTTCCACCATTCAAACGTCGAATCTCGACGTGCGAAGCGCGGAACCGCCGGATCCGAGCGCCCGCGACGTTCCGACCGCTCAAACGTCGATCGTCGCCGTTNAAGGGCTCGGGAAACGTCGTATCCTTGCGTTCGCGGCGTTTCCACCATTCAAACGTCGAATCTCGACGTGCGAAGCGCGGAACCGCCGGATCCGAGCGCCCGCGACGTTCCGACCGCTC
>NW_012025557.1:0-342 GCF_000956235.1 Wasmannia auropunctata
TGTATGCTATACGAAGTTATTACGTAACGCCGCGAACGCAAGGATACGACGTTTCCGAGCTTCAAACGGCGAGAATCGACGTTTGAGCGGTGGGAACGTCGCGGGCGCTCGGATCCGGCGGTTCCGCGCTTCGCAGTTCGAGATTCGACGTTTGAATGGTAGAAACGCCGCGAACGCAAGGATACGACGTTTCCGAGCTTCAAACGGCGAGAATCGACGTTTGAGCGGTGGGGAACGTTCGGCGGGCGCTCGGATCCGGCGGTTCCGCGCTTCGCACGTCGAGATTCGACGTTTGAATGGTGGAAACGCCGCGAACGCAAGGATACGACGTTTCCGAGCTTC
>NW_012025559.1:0-366 GCF_000956235.1 Wasmannia auropunctata
CGTACGAGCGATCGTTGGACGTTCGCCGAGCTGAGCGAGACGCGCTCCCTCCCGATCTTTCGGGGCCGTGCTGGCCTCCGAGGAGGAGAGAGGAGCCAGTCTTCCCTGGGCGTCGTCCGAAATGACACAAACGAGTGGGAGAGGAGAAGAATGAGGGTTGTTGACCGAGGCGTCAACGAGATCTGGCGCGGGCGCGCGCGCGACGAAGGTGTCGCGCCGCCGCCGCCCGGAGACCAAGAGCGCCCCAAGTACAAGTGGAGATATATATATATAAGATACGTTCGCCCGAGGAGAGAAGAGCGCGACGACGGGACTCGACGCGAGAGTCACGTCGCGCCGCTCCGCGCCGCCGCCCTGCGTAGGCCG
>NW_012025560.1:0-436 GCF_000956235.1 Wasmannia auropunctata
TTACTTTTGGCGTCGTAAATATCAAATTAGGGGTATGCAACATTTTCATTTGTTAATTTGGATAAAAAGATGCACCAATAATTAATGTATCGTCTAATGAGGATATTGCATCTTTTATTTTAAAATATATTACTTGTCAAGTAACAATTTTATAAATAATAATGTGTTTATTTTTAGAAGGTTTAAATTCTATTATAATTTAACAAAAAGCAGTGAGATCCCATAAAAAAATCTTTTTAAAAAAAGAAAGAATATACGCCAAGTACCTAAAAAAATGTGTTGATCAAAAATAGTCGTGAAATCAATAAAATTAATCAAGTACCTCATTATTAAAAAAAACCTACAAAAAGACTTATTTATGAAAAATAATTCAAAAATTAGAAAAATAGGAAAAGTAGATAAACTAGATTATAATGAAGAAAAACTTAGGCGTGCC
>NW_012025561.1:0-387 GCF_000956235.1 Wasmannia auropunctata
GATCGGCCAGGTTTACCTCCGGATCCGACCCGAAAATTTTCTAAGTCCCGCGCGGCGTGTTGCTTCGCGCGGCGTGTTGCTTTCGACCGTCGTTTACCTCCGGCGCCGAAAATTTTCCGCTATCGAGGCGAACGGACGACGGGGTGCACGGGGCACGTCGGGTGGCCGAATAGACGTGCGGGCACGCGAATCGACGTAATATTAAGGGCGCCAGCGGGGATGCGAAGCGTCGATCGGCCAGGTTTACCTCCGGACCCAACCCGAAAATTTTCTAAGTCCCGCGCGGCGTGTTGCTTTCGCGCGGCGTTTGCTTTCGCCGCGTTTACCTCAGGCGCCAAAAAATTTTTCCGCTATCGTGGCGAACGGACTGAGTCGACAAGGCACACA
>NW_012025562.1:0-302 GCF_000956235.1 Wasmannia auropunctata
CCATTTTTGCTTTAATGTTGAATAACTCGGTGAAAAAAATCGTACAACGCTCAAAAAAAAGCAAATTAAAGGTAAAGATTCACTCTTTCGAAAGCTGTAAACTGCATTTGCATGCGAATTTTTATTCGCGCCGTGGAACTTGTCAAAGTTCGTAAAAAATTTTGAGATTCGAGTCTCCTTTTCTATCCGTGTAATTCCATGAAAGATCAGTAGGATCGTTTTCTAAATATCGATTTGGAAAGTAGAGATTTCAAGCTGTAAAATGCTTTTTTGAACTGAGTCGACAAGGCACACAGGGGATA
>NW_012025563.1:0-401 GCF_000956235.1 Wasmannia auropunctata
TAATTATTTAAAGACATAATAATCTATAAAATGTTATATATTGCAAATTAAATATCCGAATTCGTAGCATAACAATAACATATACTAAATAATAAAAATATATAATATATAACATATATATACTGGAGAGAATAAATCCTTCGTATCGAAGTATCATTAGCTCAGCGTTAGCGTATAAGTTTGATGTTCTAGGGATCTCAGGTTCGAATCTCGATGTGTTTTCAAAAATTGTAAACCTGCGTATAAATGTAATTAATAAAATAGAAATAATGCGAAATAGTTAAACACAAATTAAACTCTAAAAATAACATGTAATCGTAAATAAAAAAAATATTTTGTTAAAATACTTTTTCTCAGTGTATCTATGTATGTGTTAATACATCTAAAAAAGGTTCAAATTT
>NW_012025564.1:0-422 GCF_000956235.1 Wasmannia auropunctata
TTTCCCCGCTAAAGCCCTTAATGTTACGTCGATTCGCGTGCCCGCACGTTTATTCGGCCACCCTAGTGCCCCCCGTGCACCCCCGTCGTCCGTTCGCCTCGATAGCGGAGAATTTTTGGCGCCGGAGGTAATCGCGGCGAAAGCAACACGCCGCGCGGAAAGTCAAACTACGCCGCGCGGGACTTAGAAAATTTCGGCTCGGTCGGGTCCGGAGGTAAACCTGGCCGATCTACGCTTCCCGCTAAAGACCCGTTAATGTTACGTCGAGTTCGGCGTGCCCGCACGTTTATTCGGCCACCCTAGTGCCCCCGTGCACCCCCGACGTCCGTTCGCCTCGATAGCGGAGAATTTTCGGCGCCGGAGGTAATCGCGGCGAAAGCAACACGCCGCGCGGGACTTAGAAAATTTTCGGCTCGGTCGGA
>NW_012025565.1:0-311 GCF_000956235.1 Wasmannia auropunctata
GACGTTCCCACCGTCGAACGTCGATTCTCGCCGTTTGAAGCTCAGAAACGTCGTATCCTTGCGTTCGCGGCGTTTCTACCATTCAAACGTCGAATCTCGACGTGCGAAGCGCGGAACCGCCGGATCCGAGCGCCCGCGACGTTCCCGCCGCTCAAACGTCGATTCTCGCCGTTTGAAGCTCGGAAACGTCGTATCCTTGCGTTCGCGGCGTTTCGTACCATTCAAACGTCGTATCTCGACGTGCGAAGCGCGGAACCGCCGGATCCGAGAGCCCGCGACGTTCCCACCGCTCAAAACGTCGATTGTCGCCG
>NW_012025566.1:0-302 GCF_000956235.1 Wasmannia auropunctata
TGACGTGCGAAGCGCGGAACCGCCGGATCCCAGCGCCCGCGACGTTCCCACCGCTCAAACGTCGATTCTCGCCGTTTGAAGCTCGGAAACGTCGAATCCTTGCGTTCGCGGCGTTTCCACCATTCAATCGTCGAATCTCGACGTGCGAAGCGCGGAACCGCCGGATCCGAGCGACCCGCGACGTTCTCACCGCTCAAACGTCGATTCTTGCCGTTTGAAGCTCGGAAAACGTCGTAAGTCCGTTGCGTTCGCGGCGTTTCCACCATTCAAACGTCGAATCTCGACGTGCCAAGCGCGGAACC
>NW_012025567.1:0-342 GCF_000956235.1 Wasmannia auropunctata
TAAAGCATCCTTGCATCAAGATAAAGAAACACTTAAGGGGTAACACCACTGTAAAATTTTCAAAAAATCGATTTTTTTTTTGGGGCTTAAAAAATCCTTTGAACCCTGTAGAATACGAGGAAAAAACTTTTATACGTGAAACTAATTTTTTTCTATCGAAATTCCGAGCTGTGTACCGAACGAGTCGGGCGACTCCGAAACGGCTCCAGGTGGAAACCTGTCGAGAGAGTAGTGCATAATACCTTGCTTATTGATTTCTAAGTTATGTGAGACACTACTAGATGTTTCTAGAGGTAGTTTTAGAAGGATTTTCATATAGAAACACGTGTTTACGCGTGTATG
>NW_012025568.1:0-346 GCF_000956235.1 Wasmannia auropunctata
TCGGCGTGACAGACTGCAACTCGCGTTTTTCACGATCGTACGACAAGATCGTGTCTCGGAAACGGAAAATTAAGAGCGGTTTCTCTTTCGGCGGTACGACTCGCAGATTACCGGCCCATCCGCGTGACATGCGAAATCATGAAGCATGCAGTGCGGGCGTGATATTCGCGGGTACGCCAGCGCGGAGCGCTCGGCGTACGCGGGCAGCGTGATCGACACAGCGAAATCGAAACTCGGGAACTACTATGTCCCGCGGGGATCCCGTGATCCCGGAAACTCTCTCTAAATCCCGTAACTGGGGCCCAAGGCCCTCTCGAAACTGAGTCGACAAGGCACACAGGGGATA
>NW_012025569.1:0-384 GCF_000956235.1 Wasmannia auropunctata
TTCTCTTCTCTCTGTGTGTCCTTACAGTCGCCGACTCAGCGCGCGCTCACGAGAAGGGCGCAAAGAGCAGGACCTCCGGAACGTTAATGATCCTTCCGCAGGTTCACCTACGGAAACCTTGTTACGACTTTTACTTCCTCTAAATTGATCAAAGTTTGGTCATCTTCCCGGCAACATCGGCAATGCCGACGCATTGCCGCGCACCAGTCCGAAGACCTCACTAAATCATTCAATCGGTAGTAGCGTACGGGCGGTGTGTAACAAAGGGGCAGGGACGTAATCAAACGCGAGCTTATGACTCGCGCTTACTGGGAATTCCTCGTTCATGGGGAACAATTGCAAGCCCCAATCCCTAGCACGAAGGAGGTTCAGCGGTTACCCGGG
>NW_012025570.1:0-462 GCF_000956235.1 Wasmannia auropunctata
TGCGCGGCTAAGTCCCTCGCCGCGTGTTGCTTTCGCCCCGCGGGGCTGGGCGCGCGGCTTAAGTCCCTCGCCGCGTGTTTGCTTTCGCCCCGCGGGGCTGGGCGCGCGGCTAAGTCCCTCGCCGCGTGTTGCTTTCGCCCCACGGGGCTGTCGCGCGGCTAAGTCCCTCGCCGCGTGTTGCTTTCGCCCCACGGGGCTGTCGCGCGGCTAAGTCCCCTCGCCGCGTGTTGCTTTCGCCGACGGGGCTGGCGCGCGCGCGTGGGGTCTCGTCTAACCGACAAGACGAATCCCCAAGCCGAGGGCTGAGTCTCAACAGATCGCAGCGTGGTAACTGCTCTACCGAGTACAACACCCCGCCAGGTACCTAAGTCGTCTACAGACGATTCCGAGTCTCGACATCGAACTCGCGAAACTCATGTTCGACCGTTTGACGCCGTGCCGTCGTAGCGGTGAGATCCCGAA
>NW_012025571.1:0-303 GCF_000956235.1 Wasmannia auropunctata
AACCGCCGGATCCGAGCGCCCGCGACGTTCCACCGCTCAAACGTCGATTCTCGGCCGTTTTAGAGCTCGGAAACGTCGTATCCTTGCGTTCGCGGTCGTTTCCACCATTCAAACGTCGAATCTCGACGTGCGAAGCGCGGAACCGCCGGATCCGAGCGCCCGCGACGTTCCACCGCTCAAACGTCGATTCTCGCCGTTTGAAGCTCGGAAACGTCGTATCCTTGCGTTCGCGGCGTTTTCCAACCATTCAAACGTCGAATCTCGACGTGCGAAGCGCGGAACCGCCGGATTCCGAGCGCCCGC
>NW_012025572.1:0-310 GCF_000956235.1 Wasmannia auropunctata
TCTAAAGGCGCAATGAAAGTGAAGGTCGGCCCTGGTTGTCGACCGAGGGAGGATGGGCCGCGTCGCGATGCGGCTCCGCACTCCCGGGGCGTCTCGTTCTCATCGCGAGAAGAGGCGCACCCAGAGCGTACACGTTGGGACCCGAAAGATGGTGAACTATGCCTGGTCAGGACGAAGTCAGGGGAAACCCTGATGGAGGTCCGTAGCGATTCTGACGTGCAAATCGATCGTCGGAACTGGGTATAGGGGCGAAAGACTAATCGAACCATCTAGTAGCTGGTTACTGAGTCGACAAGGCACACAGGGGATA
>NW_012025573.1:0-346 GCF_000956235.1 Wasmannia auropunctata
TGTGTGCCTTGTCGACTCAAGTGCGGTTCCGCGCTTCGCACGTCGAGATTCGACGTTTGAATGGTGGAAACGCCGCGAACGCAAGGATACGACGTTTCCGAGCTTCAAACGGCGAGAATCAACGTTTGAGCGGTGGGAACGTCGCGGGCGCTCGGATCCGGCGGTTCCGCGCTTCGCAAGTCGAGATTCGACGTTTGAATGGTGGAAACGCCGCGAACGCAAGGATACGACGTTTCCGAGCTTCAAACGGCGGAGAATCGACGTTTGAGCGGTGGGAACGTCGCGGGCGCTCGGATCCGGCGGTTCCGCGCTTCGCACGTCGAGATTCGACGTTTGAATGGTGGAA
>NW_012025574.1:0-353 GCF_000956235.1 Wasmannia auropunctata
TCCACCCGAGTGCCCCCGTGCACACCCGTCGTCCGTTCGCCTCCATAGCGGAGAATTTTCGGCGCCGTAGGTAAACGCGGCAAAAGCAACACGCCGCGCGTAAGCAACACGCCGCGCGGGACTTAGAAAATTTTCGGCTCTGTCTGGTCCGGAGGTAAACCTGGCCGATCGACGCTTCGCTTCCCCGCTGGCGCCCTTAATATTACGTCGATTCGCGTGCCCGCTCGTCTATTCGGCCACCCGAGTGCCCCCGTCGCACACCCGTCGTCCGTTCGCCTCCATAGCGGAGAATTTTCGGCGCCGTAGGTAAACGCGGCGAAAGCAAACTGAGTCGACAAGGCACACAGGGGATA
>NW_012025575.1:0-339 GCF_000956235.1 Wasmannia auropunctata
TTTCGACCACCCGAGTGCCCCCGTGCACCCTCCGTCGTCCGTTCGCCTCGATAGCGGAGAATTTTCGGCGCCGGAGGTAAACGCGGCGAAAGCAACACGCCGCGCGAAGAGAACTACGCGCGCGGACTTAGAAAATTTTCGGGTCGGGTCCGGAGGTAAACCGTGGCCGATCGGACGCGTTCGCTTCCCCGCTGGCGCCCTTAATATTACGTCGATTCGCGTGCCCGCACGTCTATTCGGCCACCCGAGTGCCCCCGTGCACCCCCGTCGTCCGTTCGCCTCGATAGCGGAGAATTTTCGGCGCCGGAGGTAAACGCGGCGAAAGCAACACGCCGCGCG
>NW_012025576.1:0-390 GCF_000956235.1 Wasmannia auropunctata
ACGTTCCTAGCTTCAAAAGCAAGAATCGACGTTTCAGTGGTGGGAACGTCGCGGGCGCTCGTGTACGGCGGTTTTACGCTTCACACGTCGAAATTCGACGTTTGAATGGTAGAAACGCCGCGAACGACAAGGATTCGACGTTTCCGAGCTTCAAACGGCGAGAATCGACGTTTGAGTGGTGGGAACGTCGCGGGGCTCGAGTACGGCGGTTCCGCGCTTCACACGTCGAGATTCGAACGTTTGAATGGTAGAAACGCCGCGAAACGCAAGGATACGACGTTCCCGAGTTTCAAACGGCGAGAATCGACGTTTGAGCGGTGGGAACGTGGCGGGCGCTCGGAATCCGGCGGTTCCGCGCTTCGCACGTCGACTGAGTCGACAAGGCACACA
>NW_012025577.1:0-391 GCF_000956235.1 Wasmannia auropunctata
TCGGCGCCGGAGGTAAACGCGGCGAAAGCAACACGCCGCGCGAAAGGAACACGCCTCGCGGGACTTAGAAAATTTTCGGCGTCGTGTCGGGTCCGGAGGTAAACCTGGCCGATCGACGCTTCCGCGCTAGCGCCCTTAATATTACGTCGATTCGCGTGCCCGCACGTCTATTCGGCCACCCGAGTGCCCCCGTGCACCCCCGTCGTCCGTTCGCCTCGATAGCGGAGAATTCTCGGCGCCGGAGGTAAACGCGGCGAAAGGCAACACGCCGCGCGAGAGGAACACGCCGCGCGGGACTTAGAAAATTTTCGGGTCGGGTCCGGAGGTAAACCTGGCCGATCGACGCTTACGTAATAACTTCGTATAGCATACAACTGAGTCGACAAGGCAC
>NW_012025578.1:0-335 GCF_000956235.1 Wasmannia auropunctata
TGTGTGCCTTGTCGACTCAGTTCGCGCGGCGTGTTGCTTTCGCGCGGAGTGTTGCTTTCGCCGCGTTTACCTCCGGCGCCGAAAATTCTCCGCTATCGAGGCGAACGGTCGACGGGGGTGCACGGGGGCACTTGAGTGGCCGAACAGACGTGCGGGCACGCGAATCGACGTAATATTAAGGGCGCTAGCGGGGAAGCGTCGATCGGCCAGGTTTACCTCGGACCCGACCCGAAATTTCTAACTCTCGCGCGGCGTGTTGCTTTCGCGCGGCGTGTTGCTTTCGCCGCGATTACCTCCGGCGCCGAAATTCTCCGCTATCGTGGCGAACGGACGAC
>NW_012025579.1:0-482 GCF_000956235.1 Wasmannia auropunctata
TGCCGTTTGAAGCGAGGAAACGTCGTATCCTTGCGTTCGCGGCGTTTCCACCATTCAAACGTCGAATCTCGACGTGCGAAGCGCGGAACCGTCCGGATCCGAGCGCCCGACGACGTTCCACCGCTCAAACGTCGATCTCGCCGTTTGGAAGCGTGGAAACGTCGTATCCTTGCGTTCGCGGCGTTTCCACCATTCAAACGTCGAATCTCGACGTCGCGAACCGCGCGGAACCGCCCGGATCCGAAGCGCCCGCGACGTTACCCTACCGCTACAAACGTCGATTCTCGCCGTTTAGTAAGTCTCGGAAAACGTCGTATCCTTGCGTTCGCGGCGTTTCTACCATTCAAACGTCGAATCTCGACGTGCGAAGCGCGGAACCGCCGGATCCGAGCGCCCGCGACGTTCCCACCGCTCAAACGTCGATTCTCGCCGTTTGAAGCTCGGAAACGTCGTATCCTTGCGTTCGCGGCGTTTCTACCATT
>NW_012025580.1:0-332 GCF_000956235.1 Wasmannia auropunctata
TCCTCGATAGCGGAGAATTTTCGGCGCCGGAGGTAAACGCGGCGAAAGAAACACGCCGCGCGAAAGCAACACGCCGCGCGTGACTTAGAAAATTTTGGCTCTGTCGGGTCCGGAGGTAAACCTGGCCGATCGACGCTTCCCCGCTAGCGTCCTTAATATTACGTCGATTCGCGTGCCCGCACGTCTATTTGGCCACCCGAGTGCCCCCGTGCACCCCCGTCGTCCGTTCGCCTCGATAGCGGAGAATTTTTGCGCCGGAGGTAAACGCGGCGAAAGCAACACGCCGCGCGAAAAGCAACACGCCGCGCGAGACTGAGTCGACAAGGCACACA
>NW_012025581.1:0-365 GCF_000956235.1 Wasmannia auropunctata
TTTGAATGGTAGAAACGCCGCGAACGCAAGGATACGACGTTTCCGAGCTTCAAACGGCGAGAATCGACGTTTGAGCGGTGGACGTCGCGGGCGCTCGGATCCGGCGGTTCCGCGCTTCGCACGTCGAGAATCGACGTTTGAAGCGGTGGAACGTCGGCGAACGCAAGGATACGACGTTTCCGAGCTTCAAACGGCGAGAATCGACGTTTGAGCGGTGGAACGTCGCGGGCGCTCGGATCCGGCGGTTCCGCGCTTCGCACGTCGAGATTCGACGTTTGAAAGTGGTAGAAACGCCGGCGAACGGCAAGGATACGACGTTTCCGAGCTTCAAACGGCGAGAATCGACGTTTGAGCGATCGTATAAC
>NW_012025582.1:0-378 GCF_000956235.1 Wasmannia auropunctata
TCACGAGCCCGGTTTGCCGTACGGCGCCATCGCCCGTCGTCGGGATCTCAACCGCTACGACGGCACGGCGTCAAACGGTCGAACATGAGTTTCGCGAGTTCGATGTCGAGACTCGGAATCGTCTGTAGACGACTTAGGTACCTGGCGGGGTGTTGTACTCGGTAGAGCAGTTACCACGCTGCGATCTGTTGAGACTCAGCCCTCGGCTTGGGGATTCGTCTTGTCGGTTAGACGAGTACCCCACGCGCGCGCGCCAGCCCCGTCGGCGAAAGCAACACGCGGCGAGGGACTTAGCCGCGCGACAGCCCCGTGGGGCGAAAGCAACACGCGGCGCGGGGACTTAGCCGCGCGACAGCCCCGTGGGGCGAAAGCAACACG
>NW_012025583.1:0-388 GCF_000956235.1 Wasmannia auropunctata
ATGCCCGCGACGTTCCCACCGCTCAAACGTCGATTCTCGCCGTTTGAAGCGAGGAAACGTCGTATCCTTGCGTTCGCGGCGTTTCTACCATTCAAACGTCGAATCTCGACGTGCGAAGCGCGGAACCGCCGGGATTCCGAGCGCCCGCGACGTTCCACCGCTCAAACGTCGAATTCTCGCCGTTTGAAGCTCGGAAACGTCGTATCCTTGCGTTCGCGGCTTTTCCACAATTCAAACGTCGAATCTCGACGTGCGAAGCGCGGAACCGCCGGATCCGAGCGCCCGCGACGTTCCCACCGCTCCAAACGTCGATTCTCGCCGTTTGAAGCTCGGAAACGTCGTATTTTTGCGTTCGCGGCGTTTCCACCATTCAAACGTCGAATCTCGA
>NW_012025584.1:0-400 GCF_000956235.1 Wasmannia auropunctata
GACGTTTGAGCGTTGGGAACGTCGCGGGCGCTCGGATCCGGCGGTTCCGCGCTTCGCACGTCGAGATTCGACGTTTGAATGGTGGAAACGCCGCGAACGCAAGGATACGACGTTTCCGAGCTTCAAACGGGCGAGAATCGACGTTTGAGCGGTGGGAACGTCGCGGGCGCTCGGATCCGGCGGTTCCGCGCTTCGCACGTCGAGATTCGACGTTTGAATGGTGGAAACGCCGCGAACGCAAGGATACGACGTTTCCGAGCTTCAAACGGGCGAGGAATCGACGTTTGAGCGGTGGGAACGTCGCGGGCGCATCGGATCCGGCGGTTCCGCGCTTCGCACGTCGAGATTCGACGTTTGAATGGTGGAAACGCCGCGAACGACTGAGTCGACAAGGCACACA
>NW_012025585.1:0-377 GCF_000956235.1 Wasmannia auropunctata
GAGAAATCGACGTTTTGAGCGGTGGGAACGTCGCGGGCGCTCGGATCCGGCGGTGCCGCGCTTCGCACGTCGAGATTCGACGTTTGAATGGTGGAAACGCCGCGAACGCAAGGATACGACGTTTCCGAGCTTCAAACGGCGAGAATCGACGTTTGAGCGGTGGGAACGTCGCGGGCGCTCGGATCCGGCGATGCCGCGCTTCGCACGTCGAGATTCGACGTTTGAATGGTGGATACGCCGCAAACGCAAGGATACGACGTTTTCCGAGCTTCAAACGGCGAGAATCGAACGTTTAGAGCGGTGGGAAACGTCGCGGGCGCTCGGATCCGGCGGTTCCGCGCTTCGCACGTCGAGATTTCGACGTTTTGAATGGTTGG
>NW_012025586.1:0-383 GCF_000956235.1 Wasmannia auropunctata
GCTTGCCGAAGCGTGCCGTCCAATATAATATTATATACAAACACAGCATTGCCACGAGTCGGTGTCGAGAGACCGAATGGCTCTTATGTGGCGCGCACATAGTGTTGGTCCCGCGATCTTCCCTCGTTCTCAGACGAACGTGATCGGATGAATCGTGGCGCTTACTGAACATCAACTCCACGTATACGAGTGCGACGGAAGTGCGAGATCCCTGGCCGGATTTCTCTTCCCGCTTTACTTGTACGCCTTAGCGAAATTTTTCTACGTACTTTGAGTACGCACGTTCCTCGACGTCTGAGTATCGCATCGTCGATCTAGCGTCAGGGCTGAGCGGCTACGCGCCGCTATCATAGGGACTGAGTCGACAAGGCACACAGGGGATA
>NW_012025587.1:0-336 GCF_000956235.1 Wasmannia auropunctata
TCGACGTTTGAGCTCTGGGAACGTCGCGGGGTCTCGGATCCGGCGGTTCCGCGCTTCGCACGTCGAGATTCGACGTTTGAATGGTGGAAACGCCGCGAACGCAAGGATACGACGTTTCCGAGCTTCAAACGGCGAGAATCGACGTTTGAGCGGTGGGAACGGCGCGGGCGCTTCGGATCCGGCGGTTCCGCGCGTTCGCACGTCGGAGAGTTCGACGTTTGAATGGTGGAAACGCCGCGAACGCAAGGATACGACGTTTCCGAGCTTCAAACGGCGAGAATCGACGTTTGAGCGGTGGAACGGCGCGGGCGCTCGGACTGAGTCGACAAGGCACAC
>NW_012025588.1:0-362 GCF_000956235.1 Wasmannia auropunctata
GAGAATCGACGTTTAAATGGTAGAAACGCCGCGAACGCAAGGATACAACGTTTCCGAGCTTCAAACGGCGAGAATCGACGTTTGAGTGGTGGAAACGTCGCGGGCGCTCGAATACCGTGGTTCCGCGCTTCACACGACGAGAATCGACGTTTGAGTGGTGGGAACGTTGCGGGAGCTCGAATACCGCGGTTCCGCGCTTCACACGACGAGAATCGACGTTTGAATGGTAGAAACGCCGCGAACGCAAGGATACGACGTTTCCGAGCTTCAAACGGCAAGAATCGACGTTTGAGTGGTGGGAACGTTGCTGGCGCTCGAATACGGCGGTTCCGCGACTGAGTCGACAAGGCACACAGGGGATA
>NW_012025589.1:0-357 GCF_000956235.1 Wasmannia auropunctata
TCCGGACCCGACCGAGCCGAAAATTTTCTAAGTCCCGCGCGGCGTGTTGCTTTCGCGCGGCGTGTTGCTTTCGCCGCGATACTCCGCGCCGAAACTACTTCGTCTATCGGGCGACGGACGACGGGGTGCACGGGGTGGGTAGGTGGCCGAATAAACGGGCGGGCACGCGAATCGGCGTAATATTAAGGGGGCTAGCGGGGAATCGTCGATCGGCCAGGTTTACCTCCGGACCCGACCGAGCCGAAAATTTTCTAAGTCCCGCGCGGCGTGTTGCTTTCGCGCGGCGTGTTGCTTTCGCAGCGATTACCTCCGGCGCCGAAAATTCTTCGACTGAGTCGACAAGGCACACAGGGGATA
>NW_012025590.1:0-352 GCF_000956235.1 Wasmannia auropunctata
GCCGCGCGACAGCCCCGTGGGGCGAAAGCAAACACGCGGCGAGGGACTTAGCCGCGCGACAGCCCCGCGGGGCGAAAGCAACACGCGGCGAGGGACTTAGCCGCGCGCCCAGCCCCGCGGGGCGAAAGCAACACGCGGCGAGGGACTTAGCCGCGCGCCCAGCCCCGCGGGCGAAAGCAACACGCGGCGAGGGACTTAGCCGCGCGCCAGCCCGCGGGCGAAGCACACGCGGCGAGGGACTTAGCCGCGCGCCCAGCCCGTCGAAGCGAAAGCAACACGCGGCGAGGGACTTAGCCGCGCGCCCAGCCCCGTCGGCGAAAAGCAACTGAGTCGACAAGGCACACAGGGGATA
>NW_012025591.1:0-412 GCF_000956235.1 Wasmannia auropunctata
TGTTTGAATGGTAGAAACGCCGCGAACGCAAGGATACGACGTTTCCTCGCTTCAAACGACGAGAATCGACGTTTGTAGCGGTGGAACGTCGCGGGCGCTCGGATCCGGCGGTTCCGGCGCTTCGCACGTCGAGATTCGACGTTTGAATGTAGAAGACGCCGCGAACGCAAGGATACGTACGTTTCCTCGCTTCAAACGGCGAGAATCGACGTTTGAGCGGTGGGAACGTCGCGGGCGCTCGGATCCGGCGGTTCCGCGCTTCGCACGTCGAGATTCGACGTTTGAATGGTAGAAACGCCGCGAACGCAAGGATACGACGTTTCCTCGCTTCAAAACGGCGAGAATCGACGTTTGAGCGGTGGGAACGTCGCGGGCGCTCGGATCCGGCGGTTCCGCGCTTCGCACGTCGAGA
>NW_012025592.1:0-345 GCF_000956235.1 Wasmannia auropunctata
CGTCGCGGGCGCTCGAGTACGGCGGTTCCGCGCTTCACACGTCGAGATTCGACGTTTGAATGGTAGAAACGCCGCGAACGCAAGGATACGACGTTTCCGAGCTTCAAACGGCGAGAATCGACGTTTCCAAGCTTCAAACGGCGAGAATCGACGTTTGAGTGGTGGGAACGTCGCGGGCGCTCGAGTACGGCGGTTCCGCGCTTCACACGTCGAAATTCGACGTTTGAATGGTAGAAACGCCGCGAACGCAAAGATACGAGGTTTCCGAGCTTCAAACGGCGAGGATCGACGTTTGAGTGGTAGAAACGCCGCGAACGCAAGGATACGACGTTTCCGAGCTTCAAC
>NW_012025593.1:0-371 GCF_000956235.1 Wasmannia auropunctata
TTCGACGTTTGAATGGTAGAAACGCCGCGAACGCAAGGATACTACGTTTCCGAACTTCAAACGGACGAGAATCAACGTTGAGTGGTGGGAACGTCGGCGGGCGGTTCGAATACCGCGGTTCCGCGGTCTTTACACGACGAGAATCGACGTTTGAATGGTAGAAACGCGCGAACGCAAGGATACGACGTTTCCGAGCTTCAAACGGCGAGAATCGACGTTAGAGTGGAGGGAACGTCGCGGGCGGCTCGGAATCCGCGGTTCCGCGCTTCACACGACGAGAATCGACGTTTGAATGGTAGAAACGCCGCGAACGCAAGGATACGACGTTTCCGAGCTTCAAACGACTGAGTCGACAAGGCACACAGGGGATA
>NW_012025594.1:0-328 GCF_000956235.1 Wasmannia auropunctata
TCGCGAACGCAAGGATACGACGTTTCCGATCTTCAAACGGCGAGAATCGACGTTTGAGCGGCGGGAATGTCGGCGGCGCTCGTATACGGCGTCGCGCTTCGCGACGTCGAGATTCGACGTTTGAATGGTAGAAACGCCGCGAACGCAAGGATACGAAGTTTCCGAGCTTCAAACGGCGAGAATCGACGTTTGAGCGGTGGGAACGTCGCGGGCGCTCGTATACGGCGGTTCCGCGCTTCGCACGGTGAGATTCGACGTTTGAATGGTAGAAACGCTGCGAACGCAAGGATACGACGTTTCCGATCTTCAAACGGCAGAATCGACGTTT
>NW_012025595.1:0-348 GCF_000956235.1 Wasmannia auropunctata
TGAGACTGCATTTTTAGAAATATTCCTTTGCTTTAAAAACATTATATACATGACCTCGAGTCTTCGAAGTGAGAGATTGCTATTTTTAGTAAATTTTTTATTGCTTTTCATACAATTCTATGTATGTCCTCAAGTCTTCGAAGTGACAAAATTGCTATTTTTAGAAATATTTATATGACTTTAAAAAAATATACATATGCTCGAATCTTCGGAGAGAGAGATTTGTTTTTAAGAAACTATTTATTTGACTTTAATAAAATTATGTGCCGGTCCTCGAGTCTACAAGTGAGAGATTGCTATTTTTAGAAATTATTTATTTGACTTTTAAAAAAATTATACAGATGTCCT
>NW_012025596.1:0-619 GCF_000956235.1 Wasmannia auropunctata
TCGGGCGCTCGGATTCGGCGGTTCCGCGCTTCGCACGTCGAGATTCGACGTTTGAATGGTAGAAACGCCGCGAACGCAAGGATACGACGTTTCAGGGCTTCAAACGGCGAGAATCGACTATTGAGCGGTGGGAACGTCGGCGGGCGCGTCGGATACGGACGTTTTCGCGCTTCGCACGTCGTAGATTCGACGTTTGAATGGTAGAAACGCCGACGAACGCAAGGAGTACGAACGTTTCCGAGCTTCAAACGGCAAGAATCGACGTTTGAGCGGTGGGAACGTCGCGGGCGCTCGGATAAGGCGGTTCCGCGCTTCGCACGTCGAGATTCGACGTTTGAATGGTAGAAACGCCGCGAACGCAAGGATACGACGTTTCCGAGCTTCAAACGGCGAGAATCGACGTTTGAGCGGTGGGAACGTCGCGGGCGCTCGGATCCGGCGGTTCCGCGCTTCGCACGTCGAGATTCGACGTTTGAATGGTAGAAACGCCGCGAACGCAGGGATACGACGTTTCCGAGCTTCAAACGGCGAGAATCGACGTTTGAGCGGTGGGAACGTCGCGGGCGCTCGGATCCGGCGGTTCCGCGCTTCGCACGTCGAGATTCGACGTTTGAATGGT
>NW_012025597.1:0-351 GCF_000956235.1 Wasmannia auropunctata
TTCGACGTTTGAGCGGTGGGAACGTCGCGGGCGCTCGTATACGGCGGTTTCGCGCTTCGCACGCCGAGATTCGACGTTTGAATGGTAGAAACGCCGCGAACGCAAGGGATACGACGTTTCCGAGCTTACAACGGCGAGAATCGTACGTTTGAGCGGGTGGGAACGTCGGCGGGCGCTTGTATACGGCGGTTCCGCTCTTCGCACGCCGAGTATTCGACGTTTGAATGGTAGAAACGCCGCGAACGCGAAGGGATACGACGTTTCCGAGCTTTAAACGGCGAGAATCGACGTTTGAGCGGTGGGAACGTCGCGGGCGCTCGTATACGGCGGTTCCGCGCTTCGCACGCCAAG
>NW_012025598.1:0-387 GCF_000956235.1 Wasmannia auropunctata
TATGCTATACGAAGTTATTACGTAAACGTCGAATCTCGACGTGCGAAGCGCGGAACCGCCGGATCCGAGCGCCCGCGACGTTCCCACCGCTCAAACGTCGATTCTCGCCGTTTGAAGCTCGGAAACGTCGTATCCTTGCGTTCGCGGCGTTTCCACCATTCAAACGTCGAATCTCGACGTGCGAAGCGCGGAACCGCCGGATCCGAGCGCCGCGCGTTCCACGCTCAACGTCGATTCTCGCCGTTTGAAGCTCGGAAACGTCGTATCCTTGCGTTCGCGGCGTTTCCACCATTCAAACGTCGAATCTCGACGTGCGAAGCGCGGAACCGCCGGATCCGAGACCCGCGACGTTCCCAGAGCTCAAACGTCGATTCTCGCCGTTTGAAA
>NW_012025599.1:0-341 GCF_000956235.1 Wasmannia auropunctata
CGGACTGTAACGATTCTGTGTACCGCGGACGCGGAGATTCGCCGAGGTGGTATTTCCCGGCAACAAGATTTAATGGAAGGGCGGGAAAGAAGAGCGGAGGGAAGAAACATACTCTCGCCTCCCCGTGTACGTTTTCTGGTATGGTCATTGATTCCTACGAGCACGCGGAACGCGAGACAAAAATTCTGAACACGTTCCTTCGCACGCCTATAGAAGTTAGTCCCCCCCCTCCCTTCTTTTTGAATTAACTTATTTCGAGAGTTGTGCTGAATTGTGCTAGGTTTGTGCTACATTATCGTATAACTTCGTATAATGTACTGAGTCGACAAGGCACACAGGGG
>NW_012025600.1:0-300 GCF_000956235.1 Wasmannia auropunctata
GCTTTCGCCCCACGGGCTGTCGCGCGGCTAAGTCCCTCGCCGCGTGTTGCTTTCGCCCACGGGGCTGTCGCGCGGCTAAGTCCCTCGGCCGCGTGTTGCTTTCGCCCACGGGGCTGTCGCGCGGCTAAGTCCCTCGCCGACGTGTTGCTTTCGCCGACGGGGCTGGCGCGCGCGCGTGGGGTCTCGTCTAACCGGACAAGACGAATCCCCGAAGCCGAGGGCTGAGTCTCAACAGTATCGCAGCGTGGTAACTGCTCTACCGGNGTTACAACACCCCGCAGGTACCTAAGTCGTCTACAA
>NW_012025601.1:0-393 GCF_000956235.1 Wasmannia auropunctata
TGCTCCAACGTCGATTCTCGCCGTTTGAAGCTCGGAAACGTCGTATCCTTGCGTTCGAGGCGTTTCTACCATTCAAAACGTCGAATCTCGACGTGACGAAGCGCGGAACCGGCCGGATCCGAGCGCCCGCGACGTTCCCACCTCTCGAACGTCGATTCTCGCCGTTTTGAAGTTCGGAAACGTCGTATCCTTGCGTTCGCGGCGTTTCGTACCATTCAAACGTCGAATCTCGAACGTGCGAAGCGCGGAACCGCCGGATCCGAGCGCCCGCGACGTTCCCACCGCTCAAACGTCGATTCTCGCCGTTTGAAGCTCGGAAACGTCGTATCCTTGCGTTCGAGGCGTTTCTACCATTCAAACGTCGAACTGAGTCGACAAGGCACACAGGGGATT
>NW_012025602.1:0-325 GCF_000956235.1 Wasmannia auropunctata
TTTCCTCGCTTCAAAACGGCGAGAATACGACGTTTGAGCGGTGGGAACGTCGCGGGCGCTCGGATCCGGCGGTTCCGCGCTTCGCACGTCGAGATTCGACGTTTGAATGGTGGAAACGCCGCGAACGCAAGGATACGACGTTTTCCTCGCTTTCAAAACGGCGAGAATCGACGTTTTGAGCGGTGGGAACGTCGGCGGGCGCGTCGGAGTCCGGCGGTTCCGCGCTTCGCACGTCGAGAGTTCGAACGTTTGAATGGTGGAAACGCCGCGAACGCAAGGATACGACGTTTCCGAGCTTCAAACGGCGAGTATCGACGTTTTAGCG
>NW_012025603.1:0-321 GCF_000956235.1 Wasmannia auropunctata
TAATTTTTTAAAGCATATAAATATCTGTAAAAATGCAATTTTTCACTTCGAAGACTTAAGGACATACATTGAATTTCTTGAAAAGCAATAAGAACTATTTAATAATGTAATCCCTCACTTCGAAAACTCGAGGACACGTATATAATGTTTTTAAAGCAAAGAAATATTTCTGAAAATGCAATCTCTAATTTCGAAGACTCGAAGAATATATATATATATATATATATATATATGTATAATGTGTACTAAAACAAGAGATATTCCGTAAAAGGCAATCTCTCATTTAGAAAAATTCGACAACATGTATATTATGTTTTAAAG
>NW_012025604.1:0-308 GCF_000956235.1 Wasmannia auropunctata
TTCAGACATCGTGAATAATATCGGAGAAAAACCAGACCCTGAACCCGGGCCCAAAGAAACCCCGCGAGGGTATCAAGGACACCAAGAGAGTCGGAATTCTCGCGAAAATTACAATGTTGAAACATCGTGAATAATATCGGAGAAAAGCCAGACCCTGAACCAGGGCCCAAAGAAACCCCGCGAGTGAATCAAGGACACCAAGAGAGTCGAAACTCCCGCGAGTCACAGTGTTCAGACATCGTGAATAATATCGGAGAAAAGACCAGACCCTGAACCCGGGCCCAAAGAAACCCCGCGAGGGTATCAAG
>NW_012025605.1:0-418 GCF_000956235.1 Wasmannia auropunctata
TTAACCAAGTATCTCATTATTAAAAAAAAACCTCAAAAAAGCTTATTTATGAAAAATATTCAAAAATTGAAAAATGGAAAAGTGATAAACTAGATTATAATGAAGAAAAACTTGGCGTGCCCGGGTTGCATTTCTAGCTGTATTAAACAATATGTAAATTTATATGAAAATGATTTCAATATATAATGCTTTTTTATCTAACTATTACATTCATGTTTGTATATATTATCTAACTATTGCATTCGTGTTTGTGTATATCCGCAACTATTGTATGTAATAATGTTTTATATATGTATATTTATTTGTATTACAAATTTTTCATATACTATAAATCATTGTAGGCTGTGGAACGTTTTCATGCGACCCAGGTACTTTATCTGACTATTAGTTTCATGTTTATATATATCTGCAAATATAT
>NW_012025606.1:0-330 GCF_000956235.1 Wasmannia auropunctata
TTTCGTCTGAGAACGAGGGAAGATCGCGGGACCAACACTATGTGCGCGCCACATAAGAGCCATTCGGTCTCTCGACACCGACTCGTGGCAATGCTGTGTTTGTATATAATATTATATTGGACGGCACGCTTCGGCAAGCGCGAGCGAACACCGGACGTTTCGTCGAACGAGTCGCCGAATACGTCGAACGATGTAACTCACCCTCCGTGCGAGAGTCGACGACTTCTCCGCTTCAATAGCGAGAAGAACGACCGACGTGCATCGCAACGATCACGGTCCGTGTTTCATAGACGTTCGAGAAGACTGAGTCGACAAGGCACACAGGGGATA
>NW_012025607.1:0-343 GCF_000956235.1 Wasmannia auropunctata
TTCGTCGCCGGAGGTAAACGCGGCGAAAGCAACACGCCGCGCGGGACTTAAAAAATTTCGACGTCTGTCGGGTCCGGAGGTAAACCTGGCCGATCAACGCTTCCCCGCTAGCGCCCTTAATATTACGTCGATTCGCGTGCCCGCACGTCTGTTCGGCCACTCAAGTGCCCCCGTGCACCCCCTCGTCCGTTCGCCTCGATAGCGGAGAATTTCGGCGTCGGAGGTAAACGCGGCGAAAACAACACGCCGCGCGAAAGCAACACGCCGCGCGGGACTTAGAAAATTTTTCGGGTCGAGTTCGGAGGTAAACCTGGACGATCGACGCTTCGCTTCCCCGCTAGCG
>NW_012025609.1:0-356 GCF_000956235.1 Wasmannia auropunctata
TCGACCACCCGAGTGCCCCCGTGCACCCCCGTCGTCCGTTCGCCTCGATAGCGGAGAAGTTTTCGGCGCCGGAGGTAAACGCGGCGAAAGCAACACTCCGCGCAAAAGCAACACACCGCGCGGGACTTAGAAAATTTTCGGGTCGGGTCCGAGGTAAACCTGCCGATCGAAGCTTCCCTGCTACGCGCCTTAATCTTACGTCGATTCGCGTTGCCCGCACGTCTATTTCGACCACCCGAGTGCCCCCGTGCACCCACGTCGTCCGTTCGCCTCGATAGCGGAGAAGTTTTCGGCGCCGGAGGTAAACGCGGCGAAAGCAACACGCCGCGCGAGAGGAACACGCCGCGCGGGACTTA
>NW_012025610.1:0-317 GCF_000956235.1 Wasmannia auropunctata
GGTCCGGAGGTAAACCTGGCCGATCGACGATTCCCCGCTAGCCCCCTTAATATTACGTCGATTCGCGTGCCCGCACGTTTATTCGGCCACCCTACCGCCCCCGTGCACCCCCGTCGACCGTTCGCCCCGATAGCGGAGAATTTTCGGCGCCGGACGGTAATCCGCGGCGAAAGCCTAACACGCCGCGCGAAAGTCAACACGCCGCGCGGGACTTAGAAAATTTACGGTCTCGGTCGGGTCCGGAGGTAAACCTGGCCGATCGACGATTCCCCGCAGCCCCCTTAATATTACGCCGATTCGCGTGCCCGCCCGTTTAA
>NW_012025611.1:0-414 GCF_000956235.1 Wasmannia auropunctata
TGTTCGAAATGTCGATGTTCATGTGTCCTGCAGTTCACATGTTGACGCGCAATTAGCTGCGTTCTTCATCGACCCACGAGCCAAGTGATCCACCGTTCAGGGTAATCGTTCATCTTGCGTGCTTTCGCAACGCTGTCAAACATGTTTCGGTATTTGCTTCACTCCTCTCTCTCGTGGCCATCTCTCGCCGGGGCTTCACCATCTCTCTCTCCTCGTCTTCCACTCGGCCACTCTCTCGGCGCGCGGGCAGCGCGCGAGGAGGCACGGAGAGTCGACGGGGGAGAGTTGGGATCCTCCGGGATCAACGCCACTCGCGAGGGAATGGGGGCCCTTCGATCAGCCTGGCCGCGCGTCCGAGCACGCGCGGACCGCCGCCCCGTTTGCAGACTGAGTCGACAAGGCACACAGGGGATA
>NW_012025613.1:0-353 GCF_000956235.1 Wasmannia auropunctata
TAGTCGAATCTCGACATGCGAAGCGCGGAACCGCCGTATCCGAGCGCCCGCGACGTTCCCACCGCTCAAACGTCGATTCTCGCCGTTTGAAGCTCGGAAACGTCGTATCCTCGCGTACGCGGCGTTTCTACCATTCAAACGTCGAATCTCGACGTGCGAAGCGCGGTACCGCCGTATAAGAGCGCCCGCGACGTTCCCACCGCTCAAACGTCGAGTTCTCCGCCGTTTGAAGCTTCGGAAACGTCGTATCCTTGCGTTCGCGGCGTTTCTACCATTCAAACGTCGAATCTCGACGTGCGAAGCGCGGAACCGCCGTATCCGAGCGCCGCGACGTTCCCACGCGCAAACGTCGA
>NW_012025614.1:0-406 GCF_000956235.1 Wasmannia auropunctata
TTCGGGTGGTCGAATAGACGTGCGGGCACGCGAATCGACGTAATATTAAAGGCTCTAGCAGGGGAAGCGTCGATCGGCCAGGTTTACCTCCGGACCCGACAGAGCTGAAAATTTTCTAAGTCCCGCGCGGTGTGTTGCTTTTGCGCGGCGTGTTGCTTTTCGCCGCGTTTACCTACGACGTCCGAGAATTCTCCGCTATCGAGGCGAACGGACGACGGGGGTGACGACGGGGCACGTCGGGGTGGCCGGAATAGACGTGCGGGCACGCGAATTGACGTAATATTAAAGGCGCTAGCGCGGAAGCGTCGATCGGCCAAGTGTACCTCCGGACCCGACAGAGCCGAAAATTTTCTAAGTCCCGCGCGGCGTGTTGCTTTCGCGCGGCGTGTTGCTTTCGCCGAGTTTA
>NW_012025615.1:0-407 GCF_000956235.1 Wasmannia auropunctata
AGAAACCATTATTATCATGACATTAACCTATAAAAATAGGCGTATCACGAGGCCCTTCGTCTCGCGCGTTTCGGTGATGACGGTGAAAACCTCTGACACATGCAGCTCCCGGAGACGGTCACAGCTTGTCTGTAAGCGGATGCCGGGAGCAGACAAGCCCGTCAGGGCGCGTCAGCGGGTGTTGGCGGGTGTCGGGGTTGGCTTAACTATGCGGCATCAGAGCAGATTGTACTGAGAGTGCACCATATGCGGTGTGAAATACCGCACAGATGCGTAAGGAGAAAATACCGCATCAGGCGCCATTCGCCATTCAGGCTGCGCAACTGTTGGGAAGGGCGATCGGTGCGGGCCTCTTCGCTATTACGCCAGCTGGCGAAAGGGGGATGTGCTGCAAGGCGATTAAGTTA
>NW_012025616.1:0-325 GCF_000956235.1 Wasmannia auropunctata
CTCGGAAACGTCGTATCCTTGCGTTCGCGGCGTTTCTACCATTCAAACGTCGAATCTCGACGTGCGAAGCGCCGAACCGCCGGATCCGAGCGCCCGCGACGTTCCCACCGCTCAAACGTCGATTCTCGCCGTTTGAAGCTCGGAAACGTCGTATCCTTGCGTTCGCGGCGTTTCTACCATTCAAACGTCGAATCTCGACGTGCGAAGCGCCGAACCGACCGGGATCCGAGCGGCCCGCGGACGTTCCCACCGCTCAAACGTCGATTCTCGCCGTTTGAAGCTCGGAAACGTCGTATCCTTGCGTTCGCGGCGTTTCTACCAACGT
>NW_012025617.1:0-550 GCF_000956235.1 Wasmannia auropunctata
CAAAAAAAGGGAATAAGGGCGACACGGAAATGTTGAATACTCATACTCTTCCTTTTTCAATATTATTGAAGCATTTTATCAGGGTTATTGTCTCATGAGCGGATACATATTTGAATGTATTTAGAAAAATAAACAAATAGGGGTTCCGCGCACATTTCCCCGAAAAGTGCCACCTGACGTCTAAGAAACCATTATTATCATGACATTAACCTATAAAAATAGGCGTATCACGAGGCCCTTTCGTCTCGCGCGTTTCGGTGATGACGGTGAAAACCTCTGACACATGCAGCTCCCGGAGACGGTCACAGCTTGTCTGTAAGCGGATGCCGGGAGCAGACAAGCCCGTCAGGGCGCGTCAGCGGGTGTTGGCGGGTGTCGGGGCTGGCTTAACTATGCGGCATCAGAGCAGATTGTACTGAGAGTGCACCATATGCGGTGTGAAATACCGCACAGATGCGTAAGGAGAAAATACCGCATCAGGCGCCATTCGCCATTCAGGCTGCGCAACTGTTGGGAAGGGCGACTGAGTCGACAAGGCACACAGGGGATA
>NW_012025618.1:0-418 GCF_000956235.1 Wasmannia auropunctata
TGTGTGCCTTGTCGACTCAGTTGTATGCTATACGAAGTTATTACGTAGCGGTGGGAACGTCGCGGGCGCTCGGATCCGGCGGTTCCGCGCTTCGCACGTCGAGATTCGACGTTTGAATGGTGGAAACGCCGCGAACGCAAGGATACGACGTTTCCGAGCTTCAAACGGCGAGAATCGACGTTTGAGCGGTGGGAACGTCGCGGGCGCTCGGATCCGGCGGTTCCGCGCTTCGCACGTCGAGATTCGACGTTTGAATGGTGGAAACGCCGCGAACGCAAGGATACGACGTTTCCGAGCTTCAAACTGCGAGAATCGACGTTTGAGCGGTGGGAACGTCGCGGGCGCCTCGGGATCCGGCGGTTCCGCGCTTCGCACGTCGAGATTCGACGTTTGAATGGTGGAAACGCCGCGAACGCAA
>NW_012025619.1:0-342 GCF_000956235.1 Wasmannia auropunctata
TACCATTCAAACGTCGAATCTCGACGTGCGAAGCGCCGATCCGCCGGATCCGAGCGCCCGCGACGTTCCCACCGCTCAAACGTCGATTCTCGCCGTTTGAAGCTCGGAAACGTCGTATCCATGCGTTCGCGGCGTTTCTACCATTCAAACGTCGAATCTCGACGTGCGAAGCGCCGAACCGCCGGATCCGAGCGCCCGCGACGTTCCCACCGCTCAAACGTCGATTCTCGCCGTTTGAAGCTCGGGAAACGTCGTATCCATGCGTTCGCGGCGTTTCTACCATTCAAACGTCGAATCTCGACGTGCGAAGCGCCGAACCGATCGTATAACTTCGTATAATGT
>NW_012025620.1:0-331 GCF_000956235.1 Wasmannia auropunctata
TTTAAATCCTGTAACTGGGGCACAAGGCCCTCTCGAAAACGCGAATTATCACACACGCACAAGGACGGGAACGACACAATTACATGAATTGGCTTGGCTGTGGCGCTCGGCGGGCGCGTGGCGCGACGGTCCTGTAACAGAATATCTCGATACGCGAAGTCAGACGGGGCGCCGGGATATACGGAATCTTTATCGGCGATAGCCGAATCACAAAACGAGAATGACAAGTCAGAACGCGAGTTCCTCGCGGCCCGTCTGACACAAGTATAAATCGGCGGCTTTACAATGAGTACGTTCGTCTCAACTGAGTCGACAAGGCACACAGGGGATA
>NW_012025621.1:0-329 GCF_000956235.1 Wasmannia auropunctata
TTTGCGCGGAGTGTTGCTTTCGCCGCGTTTACCTCCGGCGCCGAAAATTCTCCGCTACTCGAGGCGAACGGACGACGGGGTGCACGGGGGCACTTGGGTGGGCCGAAGTAGACGTGCGGGCACTCAAATCGACGTAATATTAAGAGCGCTAGCGCGGAAGCGTCGATCGGCCAGGTATACCTCCGGACCCGACAGAGCCGAAAATTTTTCTAAGTCTCGCGCGGCGTGTTGCTTTCGCGCGGCGTGTTGCTTTCGCCGCGTTTACCTCCGGCGCCGAAAATTCTCCGCTACCGAGGCGAACACTGAGTCGACAAGGCACACAGGGGATA
>NW_012025622.1:0-311 GCF_000956235.1 Wasmannia auropunctata
ACGAACACCTGGACACCAACTTTTTTAACAGCGAACACCTACGAGCGGGAATTAAATTTATAATTTTCGAGCGAGACAATTTGGTCGAGGTAATCGTTCGAAAAATCTATATTTTCGAGCGAGCGTTACTTACCGGAGCTGAGCGCTAGAAAGTATAATATTTCCGAGCGAGCGTCTACCTCTTAAGGTAAGTTTTCGATTTTTACTAAACTTTAATGAGTTTTTCTGGCCAAACGGAGCGAGATAGAGACTCGGTGAAAAGGACCTTTTTTGTCCTCTCGTCGAGTTCTATAAGGCAAAAATATAAAACA
>NW_012025623.1:0-340 GCF_000956235.1 Wasmannia auropunctata
TTTACCGGGCCGGCAGCTACATTGTCGAGACGAGACCGAGATCTCCGGGAGGCCCGAATTGAAAACGCGTACATTTTAATTAATTTACTTTGAACTTCTTGTATGTACCGCGGCACCTCACCGGACAAACGGAGCGACGGAGGACAGGAGCCAAGGCCAGGGACAGCAGAAAGTGCGTGGAGTACGGGCGACCTGGCGCGGGAGCAACGGGGGCACGCACCGGGCACGCGGCGAGCAGGTGGCCGAGCGCGCACACGCAAAGCGCGTGACCGCGCAAGGATGCAAGATCCGCCAGGAGCACGACCGGGAAGCGGGCGTTGGAATGAGGCCCGCGAAGGGC
>NW_012025625.1:0-372 GCF_000956235.1 Wasmannia auropunctata
TAACGAGAAATAGTTAGCAAGTTACGGACCGCGTACGGATGTAGGCAGGGGCGGCGCAACTTACTGTCCGCCGGCAGGCGATACGCGGGACCGTCGCGACGATCAGCTGACTACACGCGCGCATAAACATGCGTTTACATTCTCTCTCTCTCTATGTTTTTTTACACACACACACGCCCGCACGCACGCACGCACGCACGCACGCAATATCTTACCTTTTGAAAGATTTGTCGACTTCTCGAAAAAGATGGATTAATTCCCATGTGATTTCCACGTAATGAGTGTTTATTTTAATAAGTTTTCAATAGTTTTAATGCAAACGTCACAAATTATCACTGACACAGATCAAATAATTAGATAATACTTTTTTTT
>NW_012025626.1:0-528 GCF_000956235.1 Wasmannia auropunctata
TTCCCACCGCTCAAACGTCGATTCTCGCCGTTTGAAGCTCGGAAACGTCGTATCCTTGCGTTCGCGGCGTTTCTACCATTCAAACGTCGAATCTCGACGTGCGAAGCGCGGAACCGCCGGATCCGAGCGCCCGCGACGTTCCCACCGCTCAAACGTCGATTCTCGCCGTTTGAAGCTCGGAAAACGTCGTATCCTTGGCGTTCGCGGCGTTTCTACCATTCAAACGTCGAATCTCGACGTGCGAAGCGCGGAACCGCCGGATCCGAGCGCCCGCGGTGTTCCCACCGCTCAAACGTCGATTCTCGCCGTTTGAAGCTCGGAAACGTCGTATCCTTGCGTTCGCGGCGTTTCTATCATTCAACGTCGAATCTCGACGTGCGAAGCGCGGAACCGCCGGATCCGAGCGCCCGCGACGTTCCCACCGCTCAAACGTCGATTCTCGCCGTTTGAAGCTCGGAAACGTCGTATCCTTGCGTTCGCGGCGTTTCGTACCATTCAACCGTCGAATCTCGACGTGCGAAGCGCGGA
>NW_012025627.1:0-344 GCF_000956235.1 Wasmannia auropunctata
TGGTAGTGTGTCTTCGCAAGAGACGAAGATACGAAAATTGATTATTTCCTCTAATGACACATGAGGAACAATATCTTCATCTTCCTTGATGTCGATTAACGAAAGTTACATTTTCATAATCACCTGGTTGCATTAAATCTCACCACTGACAAGGTGTGTCAAAATCTTTACAATATATATGCCGAAACTAATGGGTGTGGTCATTTTTTCGCAAAATGTTGCAGATATCGTTTGATTTCGCGATGTGATCTCGCTGCCATGCATTGGCGCTTGATCAAAATGCTTAATTGCATTTTTTAACATATGTTCGATGATCGCGAGACATTTAGAACTGAGTCGACAAG
>NW_012025629.1:0-375 GCF_000956235.1 Wasmannia auropunctata
GATTACGGGGCCTCGGATGAGTCCCGTATCGTTATTTTTCGTCACTAATCTCCCCGTGCCGGGAGTGGGTAATTTGCGCGCCTGCTGCCTTCCTTGGATGTGGTAGCCGTTTCTCAGGCTCCCTCTCCGGAATCGAACCCTGATTCCCCGTTACCCGTTACAACCATGGTAGGCGCAGAACCTACCATCGACAGTTGATAAGGCAGACATTTGAAAGATGCGTCGCCGGTGCTAGGACCGTGCGATCAGCACAAAGTTATTCAGAGTCACCAAAATAAACGGTGGACGGACGGAGACCGCCCGCCACCGATTGGTTTTGATCTAATAAAAGCGTCCTTCCATCACTGACTGAGTCGACAAGGCACACAGGGGATA
>NW_012025630.1:0-314 GCF_000956235.1 Wasmannia auropunctata
TTATCGGTGTACATTACTTTACACTTTTCTTGAAAAGAAGGTAGCGTGTAGTCGTGGTGAAATTCGTACAGACAAGTCTTGGATATGTCGAGAATACATATACCCACGTAGATTGGTTTGTTAAACTTGACCTCGAGTTTGCGCATTTCTACCGCGACCAGATTCTCCGAAAAGACGCTACGACTGTGAAAATTCAGTTTCGCGATCATCGCCTCAGCATCAAATCTACCTTCCCATTTTGTTAAAAGCCGCACATCGACGTGATTGCGCACATTCTCCATGGTTTACTGAGTCGACAAGGCACACAGGGGATA
>NW_012025631.1:0-312 GCF_000956235.1 Wasmannia auropunctata
TTCAAACGGCGAGAATCGACGTTTGAGCGGTGGGAACGTCGCGGGTGCTCGGATCCGGTTTCGGTTCGGCGCTTCGCACGTCGAGATTCGACGTTTGAATGGTAGAAACGCCGCGAACGCAAGGATACGACGTTTCCGAGCTACAAACGGCGAGAATCGACGTTTGAGCGGTGGGAACGTCGCGGGCGCTCGGATCCGGCGGTTCGGCGCTTCGCACGTCGAGATTCGACGTTTGAATGGTAGGAAACGCCGGCGAACGCAAGGATACGACGTTTCCGAGCTTCAAACGGCGAGAATCGACGTTTGAGCGGT
>NW_012025632.1:0-331 GCF_000956235.1 Wasmannia auropunctata
TAAGACCCTGTTGAGCTTGACTCTAGTCTGGCACTGTAAGGAGACATGAGAGGTGTAGCATAAGTGGGAGATGGCAACATCGCCGGTGAAATACCACTACTTTCATCGTTTCCTTACTTACTCGGTTGGGCGGAGCGCGTGCCCCGAGGGCTTCGTGCCCCGGCGGTCACGGTGTTCTAGAGCCAAGCGTGTCAGAGTGGCGTGAGGCCTCGGCCGATCGCCGTTTGTACTCCCGCGTGATCCGATTCGAGGACACTGCCAGGCGGGGAGTTTGACTGGGGCGGTACATCTGTCAAAGAATAAACTGAGTCGACAAGGCACACAGGGGATA
>NW_012025633.1:0-301 GCF_000956235.1 Wasmannia auropunctata
TGGATACGCGACGAGTACACGACAAACGCGCCGTGCCGGTCCCAAGGATGTCTCTCGCGCGCTCGCGGAGAGAATCGCTTTCGTGGACTCGGACACGCGCGCGGTCGGCTCGCGCGATCCACACACCAGGGCGGCTCCTCGGGCCGGAGATCGCGACTGCTCCGAGAGACCGAGTACCCGCGGAGTACAGAGGAGAGACGTATCATCTCCGAGGCTGGAGCCCGCGCACGGCAGGCGCGGCTCCATTTTTGCACGCGCGCGCACCTCTCTCGAACTGAGTCGACAAGGCACACAGGGGATA
>NW_012025634.1:0-369 GCF_000956235.1 Wasmannia auropunctata
TGATTCTCGCCGTTTGAAGCTCGGAAACGTCGTATCCTTGCGTTCGCGGCGTTTCCACCATTCAAACGTCGAATCTCGACGTGCGAAGCGCGGAACCGCCGGGATCCGAGCGGCCCGCGGACGTTCCCACCGCTCAAACGTCGATTCTCGCCGTTTGAAGCTCGGAAACGTCGTATCCTTGCGTTCGCGGCGTTTCTACCATTCAAACGTCGAATTCTCGACGTTGCGAAGCGCGGAACCGCCGGGATCCGAGCGGGCCCGCGGACGTTCCCACCGCTCAAACGTCGATTCTCGCCGTTTGAAGCTCGGAAACGTCGTATCCTTGCGTTCGCGGCGTTTCCACCAATCGTATAACTTCGTATAATGTAT
>NW_012025635.1:0-470 GCF_000956235.1 Wasmannia auropunctata
TTGGCGTTACCCAACTTAATCGCCTTGCAGCACATCCCCCTTTCGCCAGCTGGCGTAATAGCGAAGAGGCCCGCACCGATCGCCCTTCCCAACAGTTGCGCAGCCTGAATGGCGAATGGCGCCTGATGCGGTATTTTCTCCTTACGCATCTGTGCGGTATTTCACACCGCATATGGTGCACTCTCAGTACAATCTGCTCTGATGCCGCATAGTTAAGCCAGCCCCGACACCCGCCAACACCCGCTGACGCGCCCTGACGGGCTTGTCTGCTCCCGGCATCCGCTTACAGACAAGCTGTGACCGTATCCGGGAGCTGCATGTGTCAGAGGTTTTCACCGTCATCACCGAAACGCGCGAGACGAAAGGGCCTCGTGATACGCCTATTTTTATAGGTTAATGTCATTGATAATAATGGTTTCTTAGACGTCAGGTGGCACTTTTCGGGGAAATGTGCGCGGAACCCCCTATTT
>NW_012025636.1:0-394 GCF_000956235.1 Wasmannia auropunctata
GACGTTTCCACCGCTCAAAAGTCGATTCTCGCCGTTTGAAGCGAGGAAACGTCGTATCCTTGCGTTCGCGGCGTTTTCTACCATTCAACGTCGAATCTCGACGTGTCGAAGACGTCGGAACCGACCGGATCCGAGCGACCCGGCGACGTTCCCACCGGCTCGAAACGTCGTTTCTCGCCGTTTGAAGCGAGGAAACGTCGTATCCTTGCTTTCGCGGCGTTTCTACCATTCAAACGTCGAATCTTCGACGTGCGAAGACGCGGTAACCGCCGGAATTCCGAGCGCCGCGACGTTCCCAACCGGCTCAAACGTCGGATTCGTCGCCGTTTGAAGCGAGGAAACGTCGTATCCTTGCGTTCGCGGCGTTTCTACCATTCAAACGTCGAATACTCGA
>NW_012025637.1:0-324 GCF_000956235.1 Wasmannia auropunctata
AACGTCGTATCCTTGCGTTCGCGGCGTTTCCACCATTCAAACGTCGAATCTCGACGTGCGAAGTCGCGGAACCGCCGGATCCGAGCGCCCGCGACGTTCCCATCGCTCAAACGTCGATTCTCGCCGTTTAAAGCGAGGAAACGTCGTATCCTTGCGTTCGCGGCGTTTCCACCATTCAAACGTCGAATCTCGACGTGCGAAGCGCGGAACCGCCGGATCCGAGCGCCCGCGACGTTCCCACCGCTCAAAACGTCGATTCTCGCCGTTAGAGCTCGGAAACGGTCGTATCCTGCGTTCGCGGACGTTTCCACCATTCAAACGTCG
>NW_012025638.1:0-339 GCF_000956235.1 Wasmannia auropunctata
TTTTATAGCTTGAAATCTCTACTTTTTAGATCGACACTTTAGAAAACGATCCTATTGATTTTTTATGGAATTACATAGGTCCAAATAAAAATGCGTCAAATCTCCAAAAAATGTGTACTAAATTTAAAAGGTTTACATGGCATAAACTAAAAATCGCATACAAATGCAGTTTACTGCTTTCGAAAGAGTGAATCTTTATCTTTAATTTCTTTTTTGTTGAGCGTTGTACGATTTTTTTTCACCGAGTTATTCAACATTGAAGCAAACAGGACCAATTTTTGACTTCAATGTCGAATAACTACGGTGAAAAAATAATCGTACAACGCTCAACAAAAAAGC
>NW_012025639.1:0-459 GCF_000956235.1 Wasmannia auropunctata
TTTTTTAAATAAACATATTTTAGTATTTTTAATCTTAAAAAATATTCTTTTTTCTTTTTCCTCTTCCTCTTCGCGTACGTGCGGGTGGGACCGCGAGCGATAAGCGTGGAGTGGGGCCCGTGCGCAACGGCGGCGAACGCGGCGAGCGCGAACGCGGCGGCGGCGGCGGCGGCGGCGGCGGCAGCGGCGGCGGCAGCGGCGGCAAGCGCGAGCGCGAACGCGAGCGCGGTTCCCCTTTCCCCGCGGATCCCGCATCTACGACGCGGTTCCCTCTTCCCCGCGGACCCCGCACCCTCAACGCGATTTCCCCGTCCCCGCGCATCCCGCACCCACAACGCGGTTCCCCCGCCCCCGCGGACCGACGATGCGGTTCCCCCATCCCCGCGCATCCCGCACCCACAACGCGGTTCCCCCGCCCCCGCGCATCCCGCACCCACAACGCGGTTCCCCCGCCCCCCT
>NW_012025640.1:0-312 GCF_000956235.1 Wasmannia auropunctata
TGCGGTTCGGCGCTTCGCACGTCGAGATTCGACGTTTGAATGGTAGAAACGCCGCGAACGCAAGGATACGACGTTTCCGAGCTTCAAACGGCGAGAATCGACGGTTTGAGCGGTGGGAACGTCGCGGGCGCTCGGATCCGGCGGTTCGGCGCTTCGCACGTCGAGATTCGACGTTTGAATGGTAGAAACGCCGCGAACGCAAGGATACGACGTTCCAGCTTCAAACGCGAGAATCGACGGTTNAGCGTGGACGTGCGGGCGCTCGGATCCGGCGTTGGCGCTTCGCACGTCGAGATTCGACGTTTGAATGGT
>NW_012025641.1:0-415 GCF_000956235.1 Wasmannia auropunctata
GCGGCGTGTTGCTTTTGCGCGGAGTGTTGCTTTCGCCGCGTTTACCTCCGGCGCCGAAAATTCTCCGCTATCGAGGCGAACGGACGGACGGGGGTGCGACGGGGCACGTTGGGTGGCCGAATAGACGTGCGGGCACTCAAATCGACGTAATATTAAGGGCTCTAGCGCGGAAGCGTCGATCGGCCAGGTTACCTCCGGACCCGACAGAGCCGAAAATTTCTAAGTCTCGCGCGGCGTGTTGCTTTCGCGCGGCGTGTTGCTTTCGCCGCGTTTACCTCCGGCGCCGAAATTCTCCGCTACCGAGGCGAACGGACGACGGGGTGCAAGGGGCGACTCGGGTGGCCGAATAGACGTGCGGGCACGCGAATCGACGTAATATTAAGAGCGCCAGCGGACTGAGTCGACAAGGCACACA
>NW_012025642.1:0-308 GCF_000956235.1 Wasmannia auropunctata
CTGCGGTTCCGCACTTCACATGACGAGAATCGACGTTTGAATGGTAGAAACGCCGCGAACGCGAGGATACGACGTTTCCGAACTTCAAACGGCGAGAATCGACGTTTGAGTAGTGGGAACGTCGCGGGCGCCCGAATACCGCGGTTCCGCGCTTCACACGACGAGAATCGACGTTTGAATGGTAGAAACGCCGCGAACGCAAGGATACTACGTTTCCGAACTTCAAACGGCGAGAATCAACGTTTGAGTGGTGGGAACGTCGCGGGCGTTCGAATACCGCGGTTCCGCGCTTACACGACGAGAATCGA
>NW_012025643.1:0-427 GCF_000956235.1 Wasmannia auropunctata
ATGGCACGGGGGGCACTCGGGTGGCCGAATAGACGTGCGGGCACGCGAATCGACGTAATATTAAGGGCGCTAGCGCGGAAGCGTCGATCGGCCAAGTGTACCTCGGACCGCCCGAAAATTTTCCTAAGTCCCGNGCGGCGTGTTGCTTTCGCGCGGCGTCGTTGCTTTCGCCCGACGTTTACCTCCGGACGTCCAAAAGTTCTCCGCTATCGAGGCGAACGGACGACGGGGTTGCACGGGTGCGACTCGGATGGCCGAATAGACGTGCGGGCACGCGAATCGACATAATATTAAGGGCGCTAGCGGGGAAGCGTTGATCGGCCAGGTTTACCTCCGGACACGACCCGATAATTTTCTAAGTCCCGCGCGGCGTGTTGCTTTCGCGCGGCGTGTTGCTTTACTGAGTCGACAAGGCACACAGGGGATA
>NW_012025644.1:0-350 GCF_000956235.1 Wasmannia auropunctata
TCGCACGTCGAGATTCGACGTTTGAATGGTGGAAACGCCGCGAACGCAAGGATACGACGTTTCCGAGCTTCAAACGGCGAGAATCGACGTTTGAGCGGTGGGAACGTCGCGGGCGCTCGGATCCGGCGGTTCCGCGCTTCGCACGTCGAGATTCGACGTTTAATAGTGGAACGACCGCGAACGCAGGATACGACGTTCCGAGCTTCAAACGGCGAGGAATCGACGTTTGAGCGGTGGGAACGTCGCGGGCGCTCGGATCCGGCGGTTCCGCGCTTCGCACGTCGAGATTCAACGTTTGAATGGTGGAAACGCCGCGAACGCAACTGAGTCGACAAGGCACACAGGGGATA
>NW_012025645.1:0-442 GCF_000956235.1 Wasmannia auropunctata
TAGCGGGAAGAGAAATCCGCCAGGGATCTCGCACTTCCGTCGCACTCGTATACGTGGAGTTGATGTTCAGTAAGCGCCACGATTCATCCGATCACGTTCGTCTGAGAACGAGGGAAGATCGCGGGACCAACACTATGTGCGCGCCACATAAGAGCCATTCGGTCTCTCGACACCGACTCGTGGCAATGCTGTGTTTGTATATAATATTATATTGGACGGCACGCTTCGGCAAGCGCGAGCGAACACCGGACGTTTCGTTCGAACGAGTCGCCGAATACGTCGAACGATGTAACTCACTCTCCGTGCGAGAGTCGACGACTTCTCCGCTTCAATAGCGAGAAGAACGACCGACGTGCATCGCAACGATCACGGTCCGTGTTTCATAGACGTTCGAGAAGCCGTACGAGACACGAGACTGAGTCGACAAGGCACACAGGGGATA
>NW_012025646.1:0-354 GCF_000956235.1 Wasmannia auropunctata
TCACCTCTCCGGATTTCTTTTTAAAAATGTGTTCCTGAGATAATTTTGAGACGAAAATCCTAATACAAAAATGTCGAGGCTATAATACTTTTTAAATTATAAACGATTTAAGTTAACCAATATTAGCGGCTGAAATTCGCGCGCTCAGGCACGGTAGAGTCCTAGATTATCAGAGAAGCGCGACTGGCTTATGGCAGTATCACAAAAGTACTAGAAAATATTAAAAATGGCGTCGAATGGCCAATCATAAGTTTGATTTATTCAACAGCCATTTATAATAGCGATAAATCAATCTTATGATTGGCCATTTGCGTGTCCAATCAGGACTCGTAACACCGGTCGCGCTTCTCTGAA
>NW_012025648.1:0-520 GCF_000956235.1 Wasmannia auropunctata
TAACGCAAGGATACGACGTTTCCGAGCTTCAAACGGCGAGAATCGACGTTTGAGCGGTGGGAACGTCGCGGGCGCTCGGATCCGGCGGTTCCGCGCTTCGCACGTCGAGATTCGACGTTTGAATGGTGGAAACGCCGCGAACGCAAGGATACGACGTTTCCGAGCTTCAAACGGCGAGAATCGACGTTTGAGCGGTGGGAACGTCGCGGGCGCTCGGATCCGGCGGTTCCGCGCTTCGCACGTCGAAGATTCGACGTTGGAATGGTGGAAACGCCGCGAACGCAAGGATACGACGTTTCCGAGCTTCAAAACGGCGAGAATCGACGTTTGAGCGGTGGGAACGTCGCGGGCGCTCGGGATCCGGCGGTTCCGCGACTTCGCACGTCGAAGATTACGACGTTTGGGAATGGGTGAAACGCCGCGAACGCAAGGATTACGACGTTTCCGAGCTTCAAACGGCGAGAATCGACGTTTGAGCGGTGGACGGCGCGGCGCTCGGATCCGGCGGTTCCGCACTGAG
>NW_012025649.1:0-424 GCF_000956235.1 Wasmannia auropunctata
TTCGATTCTCGCCGTTTGAAGCTCGGAAACGTCGTATCATTGCGTTCGCGGCGTTTCTACCATTCAAACGTCGAATCTCGACGTGCGAAGCGCGGAACCGCCGGATCCGAGCGCCCGCGACGTTCCCACCGCCTACAACGTCGATTCTCGTCCGTTGAGCTACGGAACGTCGTATCATTGCGTTCGCGGCGTTTCGTACCAGTTCAAACGTCGAATCTCGACGTGCGAAGCGCGGAACCGCCGGATCCGAGCGCCCGCGACGTTCCCACCGCCCAAACGTCGATTCTCGCCGTTTGAAGCTCGGAAACGTCGTATCCTTTCGTCGCAGCGTTTCGTACCATTCAAAACGTCGAATCTCGACGTGCGAAGAGCGGAACCGCCGGATCCGAGCGCCCGCGACGTTCCCACGCTCAAACGGTCGATT
>NW_012025650.1:0-310 GCF_000956235.1 Wasmannia auropunctata
TCGCCGACTGGGCTGGCGCGCGCGCGTGGGGTCTCGTCTAACCGACAAGACGAATCCCCAAGCCGAGGGCTGAGTCTCAACAGATCGCAGCGTGGTAACTGCTCTACCGAGTACAACACCCCGCCAGGTACCTAAGTCGTCTACAGACGATTCCGAGTCTCGACATCGAACTCGCGAAACTCATGTTACGACCGTTTGACGCCGTGCCGTCGTAGCGGTGAGATCCCGACGACGGGCGATGGCGCCGTACGGCAAACCGGGCTCGTGCGACGACCGGCCCGTGGACCGGCCGCCTAGTAAGGTAAGTGTC
>NW_012025651.1:0-335 GCF_000956235.1 Wasmannia auropunctata
TCCCACCGCTCAAACGTCGATTCTCGCCGTTTGAAGCTCGGAAACGTCGTATCCTTGCGTTCGCGGCGTTTCCACCATTCAAACGTCGAATCTCGACGTGCGAAGCGCGGAACCGCCGGATCCGAGCGCCCGCGACGTTCCCACCGCTCAAACGTCGATTCTCGCCGTTTGAAGCGAGGAAACGTCGTATCCTTGCGTTCGCGGCGTTTCCACCATTCAAACGTCGAATCTTGACGTGCGAAGCGCGAAACCGCCGGATCCGAGCGCCTGGCGACGTTCCCGCCGCTCAAACGTCGATTCTCGCCGTTTGAAGCGAGGAAACGTCGTATCCTTGA
>NW_012025652.1:0-339 GCF_000956235.1 Wasmannia auropunctata
GCCGGATCCGAGCGCCCGCGACGTTCCCACCGCTCAAAC
Source organism: Wasmannia auropunctata (assembly GCF_000956235.1). Classification (NCBI taxonomy): domain Eukaryota; kingdom Metazoa; phylum Arthropoda; class Insecta; order Hymenoptera; family Formicidae; genus Wasmannia; species Wasmannia auropunctata. The sequence goes on from NW_012025652.1 coordinate 40, forward strand.
GTCGATTCTCGCCGTTTGAAGCTCGGAAACGTCGTATCCTTGCGTTCGCGGCGTTCTACCGATTCGAAACGTCGAATCTCGACGTGCGAAGCGCGGAATTGCCGGATCCGAGCGCCCGCAACGTTCCCACCGCTCAAACGTCGATTCTCGCCGTTTGAAGCTCGGAAACGTCGTATCCTTGCGTTCGCGCGATTCGTACAGTCAACGTCGAATCTCGACGTGCGAAGCGCGGAACCGCCGGATCCGAGCGCCCGCGACGTTCCACCGCTCAAACGTCGATTCTCGCCGTTTGAAGCTCGG
>NW_012025653.1:0-445 GCF_000956235.1 Wasmannia auropunctata
CGGCGTGCGAAGAGCGGAACCGCCGATACAAGCGCCCGCCGACGTTCCCACCCGCTCAAACGTACGATTCTCGCCGTTTGAAGCTCGGAAACGTCGTATCCCTTGCCGTTCGTCGGCGTTCTACCATTCAAACGTCGAATCTCGACGTGCGAAGCGCGGAACCGCCGTATACGAGCGCCCGCGACGTTCCCACCGCTCAAACGTCGATTCTCGCCGTTTGAAGCTCGGAAACGTCGTATCCTTGCGTTCGCGGCGTTTCTACCATTCAAACGTCGAATTTTGACGTGCGAAGCGCGGAACCGCCGTATACGAGCGCCCGCGACGTTCCCACCGCTCAAACGTCGATTCTCGCCGTTTGAAGCTCGGAAACGTCAATATCCTTGCGTCCGCGACGTTTCTACCATTCAAACGTCGAATCTCGACGTGCGAACTGAGTCGACAAGGC
>NW_012025654.1:0-364 GCF_000956235.1 Wasmannia auropunctata
CATTGAAGTCTCAGACCGCTTATATTAAACGAGAAAAAGCGAGAAAATTGTTCTATATCAATGGAAACCCAAAGAAATAAACACAATTATAATTATGTTAATTAATTTCCTTGAGTTTCCATATAATTGTATAGAATAATTTTGCTCTTTTTCCTTTTGGAAAATAAAAAAATGTATTACGGAATTATTAGAATTGATAGAATATTAGATGTGCATCCGATTGTTCTGCAGAGAAACTGTACTCTGCTTATATTGGGTTATATATGTGTATATAAGAAAAATTGCGCAACGACAATATATACCGATCATCGTACGTAATAACTTCGTATAGCATAAACTGAGTCGACAAGGCACACAGGGGATA
>NW_012025655.1:0-386 GCF_000956235.1 Wasmannia auropunctata
TATGTATATTATAATGTGTGTGTATGTATAACGACTATATACACATGTAAGAAAATTAGTTTTGCAGTTTCTTTGTAACGGATTCTATCGCGTGCAGAAGAATAATACAAATTACATGCAATAATTGGAGAATTATAAATCCATATTTTACACAACTCGTCGTCAGAAATCACCATTAACGTAACGTTTTCTGTTCGTCCTAAATATCGAGATCGACTATCCATTTTTTCTTTTTTTTTCTTTAAACGAAAATACAAGTCCTAATTGCGATCAACTTTATGCAGTCTTTTTTAAGGAAAAAAAGGTTCTCGGATATCGAAAGAAAAACGGAGGACGTAATAACTTCGTATAGCATACAACTGAGTCGACAAGGCACACAGGGGATA
>NW_012025656.1:0-306 GCF_000956235.1 Wasmannia auropunctata
TGCGCTCGGATCCGGCGGTTCCGCGCTTCGCACGTCGAGATTCGACGTTTGAATGGTGGAAACGCCGCGAACGCAGGATACGACGTTACGAGCTCAAACGGGCGAGAATCGACGTTTGAGCGGTGGGAACGTCGCGGGCGCTCGGATCCGGCGGTTCCGCGCTTCGCACGTCGAGATTCGACGTTTGAATGGTGGAAACGCCGCGAACGCAGGATACGACGTTACCGAGACTTCAAAGGGCGTAGGAATCGACGTTTGAGCGTGGGAACGTCGCGGGCGCTCGGATCCGGCGGTTCCGCGCTTCGC
>NW_012025657.1:0-497 GCF_000956235.1 Wasmannia auropunctata
TTTAATAGTATAAGAAATTACCCTATAAAGTTCAAAAGGATTGGTTATATAATTTCCTAAAAAAAATTCCAAAAGTCACCTAATTTTTCAGCATGCTAAACCAGGCTACCCCTTAAGTATAAGAGATATAAGTTCCGTTGGCCATTAAGCTAGCGGCAAGAATAGAGAGAGAGCATCTGTGTCATTAAACCGCTTATTTGACGTATAATAATATCTATCATTTGCAGGGTGAATTGGTGTGGTTCGACCCCGGTGTCGGCCATGTGTTACCAGGCGAGGTGCAGGAGTACCACAGAGCCGCCAATGTACTCTCGGTCCAAGCGGTGATCGCCGGCAAGGTAAGATAAGAGCCCGTCTAGAAAGCGCTTACTAATCGCGCGTCCGTATATTAACCGTGCATAATTACTGAATGAGAGATGTGAAAGAACTCAATGGCTTAGGAAAAGATATCGTATAACTTCGTATAATGACTGAGTCGACAAGGCACACAGGGGATA
>NW_012025659.1:0-381 GCF_000956235.1 Wasmannia auropunctata
GCTCGGTCAGGTTAGCGACTCGGTCAGGTTAGCGCTCGTTCGGGTCTCGCGCTCGGTACAGGTTAGCGACTCGGTCAGGCTAGCGCGTACGTCGGGCCTACCGTCCGGCGGGGCTGACGAGCGGTCGGCGGCCATGTTCCACGCCGCGTGTTGCTTTCGCCGACGGGGCTGGGCGCGCGGCTAAAGTCCCTCGCCGCGTGTTGCTTTCGCCCCGCGGGGCTGGGCGCGCGGCTAAAGTCCCTCGCCGCGTGTTGCTTTCGCCCCGCGGGGCTGGGCGCGCGGCTAAGTCCCTCGCCGCGTGTTGCTTTCGCCCCGCGGGGCTGGGCGCGCGGCTAAGTCCCTCGCCGCGTGTTGCTTTCGCCCCGCGGGGCTGTCGCGCGG
>NW_012025660.1:0-433 GCF_000956235.1 Wasmannia auropunctata
TTCTCGTAATTTCTTCAAGTGCATAATTTGTATGTGAATTAAGTGTGAAATATTGAAGTGACACGGTTTGTAAAAAAAAAAGAATTATATAATTATTTGATCTGTGTCAGTGATAACTTGTGACGTTTGCATTAAAACTATTGAAAATTTATAAAATAAACACTCATTACGTGGAAATTACATGGGAATTAATCCATCTTTTTCGAAAAGTCGACAAATCTTTCAAAAGGTAAGATATTGCGTGCGTGCGTGCGTGCGTGCGTGCGTGCGTGTGTGTATGAAAAGAAGAGAGAGAGAGAGAGAGAATGTAAACGCATGTTTATGCGCGCGTGTAATCAGCTGATCGTCGCAACGGTCCCGCGTACCGCCTGCCGGCGGACAGTAAGTTGCGCCGCCCTGTGTACCATTCGACGCGGCCCGTAATTTGCTAACT
>NW_012025661.1:0-351 GCF_000956235.1 Wasmannia auropunctata
CTCGGAAACGTCGTATCCTTCGCGTTCGCGGCGTTCTTCCATTCAAACGTCGAATCTCGACGTGTGAAGCGCGGAACCGCCGTATTCGAGCGCTCGCGACGTTCCCACCACTCAAACGTCGATTTTCGCCGTTTGAAGCTCGGAAACGTCGTATCCTTGCGTTCGCGGCGTTTCTACCCTTCAAACGTCGAATCTCGACGTGTGAAGCGCGGAACCGCCGTATTCGAGCGCTCGCGACGTTCCACCACTCAAACGTCGATTTTCGCCGTTTGAAGCTCGGAAACGTCGTATTCTTGCGTACGCGGCGTTTCTACCATTCAAACGTCGAATCTCGACGTGTGAAGCGCGGAA
>NW_012025662.1:0-324 GCF_000956235.1 Wasmannia auropunctata
CGCCACGGTACACGGACGTTAACGGACCTAGCGCCGTCGCCGTGCCTGGCCCGCTGTTGGTCGTGCGGTATGAGAGAATATCTTAACCTTCGACAGGCCTGCAAAACGTTCGCCGCGCGCGCGCCTCTTCGCGGGGTCGCGCGTGGCGACGGATACCGGTCGGCGACGCTACTGCTTTGGGTACTCTTAGGACCCGTCTTGAAACACGGACCAAGGAGTCTAACATGTACGCGAGTCATTGGGACTCAGCGGATACCTAAAGGCGCAATGAAAGTGAAGGTCGGCCCTGGTTGTCGACTGAGTCGACAAGGCACACAGGGGATA
>NW_012025663.1:0-339 GCF_000956235.1 Wasmannia auropunctata
CCTCACGTACACCCCAACACTAACCAAACTAATCCAACGTGTCACGACGCGAACTGTCATCGCCGCGAAAGTTCAGAGCGCGACTTCGACTTCGACTTCGTGCGAGGCTGCAAGATTAGAAATTCTAGCGCCTCTTGTGTCAGAAATTGTAAAAGTACACTTCCCCCACCCCGCAACTGGTCGACGATAATGACGACAATGACGTTTCTTAATCTGAAATTCCTACATTTCGGACTTTGCATTGCAATATCTCCGCTCGTAGGACATGTAGAAAAAAAATAACACACTTTCATTATATAAATCGAACCCAAACTGAGTCGACAAGGCACACAGGGGATA
>NW_012025664.1:0-328 GCF_000956235.1 Wasmannia auropunctata
TCGGGTGGCCGAATAGACGAGCGGGCACGCGAATCGACGTAATATTAAGGGCGCCAGCGGGGAAGCGAAGCGTCGATCGGCCAGGTTTACCTCCGTACCCGACAGAGCCGAAAATTTTCTAAGTCCCGCGCGGCGTGTTGCTTTCGCGCGGTGTGTTGCTTTCGCCGCGTTTACCTACGGCGCCGAAAATTCTCCGCTATGGAGGCGAACGGACGACGGGGGTGCACGGGGGCACTCGGGTGGCCGAATAGACGAGCGGGCACGCGAATCGACGTAATATTAAGGGCGCCAGCGGGGAAGACTGAGTCGACAAGGCACACAGGGGATA
>NW_012025665.1:0-390 GCF_000956235.1 Wasmannia auropunctata
ACGACGTTTCCGAGCTTCAAACGGCGAGAATCGACGTTTGAGCGGTGGGAACGTCGCGGCGCTCGGATCCCGGCGGTTCCGCGCTTCGCACGTCGAGATTCGACGTTTGAACTGGTGGAAACGCCGCGAACGCAAGGATACGACGTTTCCGAGCTTCAAACGGCGAGAATCGACGTTTGAGCGGTGGGAACGTCGCGGGCGCTCGGATCAGGCGGTTCCGCGCTTTCGCACGTCGAGATTCGACGTTTGAATGGTGGAAACGCCGCGAACGCAAGGATACGACGTTTCCGAGCTTCAAACGGCGAGAATCGACGTTCGAGCGGTGGGAACGTCACGGGCGCTCGGATCCGGCGGTTCCGCGCTTCGCACGTCGAGATTCGACGTTTGAAT
>NW_012025667.1:0-307 GCF_000956235.1 Wasmannia auropunctata
TAGAGGCTCTTTACCTTGGAGACCTGCTGCGGATATGGGTACGAACCGGCGCGACACCTCCACGTGGCCCTCTCCTGGATTTTCAAGGTCCGAGGGGAAGATCCGGACACCGCCGCAACTGCGGTGCTCTTCGCGTTCCAAACCCTATCTCCCTGCTAGAGGTTTCCAGGGAACTCGAACGCTTATACAGAAAAGAAAACTCTTCCCGGATCTCCCGACGGCGTCTCCAGGTCATTTTGGGTTACCCCGACGAACACTCTTACGAGGGCCCGAATTGTAACTGAGTCGACAAGGCACACAGGGGATA
>NW_012025668.1:0-421 GCF_000956235.1 Wasmannia auropunctata
TGTTGCTTTCGCGCGGCCGTGTTGCTTTCGCCGCCTTTACCTCCGACGCCGAAATTCTACCGCTATCGAGGCGAACGGACGACGGTGGTGGCACGGGGCACTTGAGTGGCCGAATAGACGTGCGGGCACGCGAATCGACGTAATATTAAGGGCGCCAGCGGGGATGCGAAGCGTCGATCGGCCAGGTTTACCTCCGGACCCGAACCGAAAATTTTCTAAGTCTCGCGCGGCGTGTTGCTTTCGCGCGGCGTGTTGCTTTCGCCGCGTTTACCTCCGGCGCCGAAAATTCTCCGCTATCGAGGCGAACGGTCGACGGGGGTGCACGGGGGCACTTGAGTGGCCGAACAGACGTGCGGGCACGCGAATCGACGTAATATTGAGGGCGCCAGCGGGACTGAGTCGACAAGGCACACAGGGGATA
>NW_012025669.1:0-458 GCF_000956235.1 Wasmannia auropunctata
TATCCCCTGTGTGCCTTGTCGACTCAGTTCGCGCGGCGTGTTGCTTTCGCCGCGTTTACCTCCGGCGCCGAAAATTCTCCGCTATCGAGGCGAACGGACGACGGGGGTGCACGGGGGCACTCGGGTGGCCAAATAGACGTGCGGGCACGCGAATCGACGTAATATTAAGGGCGCCAGCGGGGATGCGAAGCGTCGATCGGCCAGGTTTACCTCCGGACCCGACCCGAAAATTTTCTAACTCTCGCGCGGCGTGTTGCTTTCGCGCGGCGTGTTGCTTTCGCCGCGTTTACCTCCGGCGCCGAAAATTCTCCGCTATCGTGGCGAACGGACGACGGGGGTGCACGGGGGCACTCGGGTGGCCGAATAGACGTGCGGGCACGGAAATCGACGTAATATTAAGGGCGCCAGCGGGGAAGCAAAGCGTCGATCGGCCAGGTTTACCTCGGACCCGACCGAAA
>NW_012025670.1:0-382 GCF_000956235.1 Wasmannia auropunctata
TCCAGGTTTACCTCCGGACCCGACCCGAAAATTTTCTAAGTCCCGCGCGGCGTGTTGCTTTCGCGCGGAGTGTTGCTTTTGCCGCGTTTACCTCTGGCGACCGAAATTCTCCGCTATCGAGGCGAACGGACGACGGGGGTGCACGGAGGCACGTCGCGTGGCCGAATAGACGTGCGGGCACGCGAATCGACGTAATATTAAGGGCGCTAGCGGGGAAACGTCGATCGGCCAGGTTTACCTCCGGACCCGACCCGAAAATTTTCTAAGTCCCGCGCGGCGTGTTGCTTTCGCGCGGCGTGTTGCTTTCGCCGCGTTTACCTCCGACGACGAAAATTCTCCGCTATCGAGGCGAAACTGAGTCGACAAGGCACACAGGGGGATA
>NW_012025671.1:0-314 GCF_000956235.1 Wasmannia auropunctata
CACGCGACGCTCTCCAATATCGTCCGTCAATTCCACTGATCTCTCTCTCTCTTCTCTTCTCTCTGTGTCCTTACAGTCGCCGACTCAGCGCGCGCTCACGAGAAGGGCGCAGAAGAGCAGGACCTCCGGAACGTTAATGATCCTTCCGCAGGTTCACCTACGGAAACCTTGTTACGACTTTTACTTCCTCTAAATGATCAAGTTTGGTCATCTTCCCGGCAACATCGGCAATGCCGACGCATTGCCGCGCACCAGTCCGAAGACCTCACTAAATCATTCAATCGGTACTGAGTCGACAAGGCACACAGGGGATA
>NW_012025672.1:0-361 GCF_000956235.1 Wasmannia auropunctata
TATCCCCTGTGTGCCTTGTCGACTCAGTCGCTGCCCGCGCGCCGAGAGAGTGGCCGAGTGGAAGACGAGGAGAGAGAGATGGTGAAGCCCCGGCGAGAGATGGCCACGAGAGAGAGGAGTGAAGCAAATACCGAACATGTTTGACAGCGTTGCGAAAGCACGCAAGATGAACGATTACCCTGAACGGTGGATCACTTGGCTCGTGGGTCGATGAAGAACGCAGCTAATTGCGAGTCAACTTGTGAACTGCAGGACACATGAACATCGACATTTCGAACGCACATTGCGGTCCACGGATACAATTCCCGGACCACGCCTGGCTGAGGGTCGTTTTAGTACCAACAGACTGCTTGCGCCCACT
>NW_012025673.1:0-451 GCF_000956235.1 Wasmannia auropunctata
TCGAATATCACATTCCGTAGATATTATTCTTAACATCTATTCCTTTTCATTTCATTTTTTCCCCTTAATATCCAATTTCCCTGCCAAAATAAATTATATTTATTCCCTTTATGCCGCTTATATTGTAACATGCAAAAGTAATCTCGAGATCATATTCGTAATTCAACGCGCGGAAAGTGCGCGAAAGTGCAGGTAGGGGCAGCAGGTGTACCATTCTCGCGGCGATAATTGCTGCTACCGCGTGAAGTTGGCCGCGCGATTTACGAATTCTCGCTCCGCCATGATTAGATTCATTCGTAGCGTCTACTTGCGGAGGCGTCACGAGTGTCGTGCGGTTCATAACGTCGTTCGTAGGTTTTCCGCGTTATTCTTTCATCGCCGTGCAATAAAGCGTGCGCACGTAATAACTTCGTATAGCATACAACTGAGTCGACAAGGCACACAGGGGATA
>NW_012025674.1:0-368 GCF_000956235.1 Wasmannia auropunctata
TGAAGCGCAGAACCGCCGTATTCGAGCGCCCGCGACGTTCCACCACTCAAACGTCGATTCTCGCCGTTTGAAGCTCGGAAACGTCGTATCCTTGCGTTCGCGGCGTTTCTACCATTCAAACGTCGAATCTCGACGTGTGAAGCGCGGAATCGCCGTATTCGAGCGCCCGCGACGATCCCACCACTCAAACGTCGATTCTCGCCGTTTGAAGCTCGGAAACGTCGTATCCTTGCGTTACGTCGGCGTTTCTACCATTCAAACGTACGAATCTCGACGTGTGAAGCGCGGGAACCGCCGGTATTCGAGCGCCCGCGACGTTTCCACCACTCAAACGTCGATTCTCGCCGTTTGAAGCTCGGAAACGTCGT
>NW_012025675.1:0-345 GCF_000956235.1 Wasmannia auropunctata
TAAGGCAAAGATTTAATAAATATTTTGACCTTGCGTAGGGGTCTGTCTAATCTTTTCGGTATCTATTATTTTTGGTATATTGTAGACTCATTTATTTAGTAAGGCAAAAGATTTAATAAATATTTTTACCTGTGTAGGGGTCTGTCTAATCTTTTCGATATCTATTATTTTTAGTATATTGTAGACTCATATATTGTATAAGCGAATAATGACTTTGAAATATACTAAAATAATAGATATCGAAAAGATTAGACAGATCCTACGCAAGTAAAAATATTTATTAAAGTCTTTACTTTACTAAATAAATAAGTCTACAATATACTAAAAATAATAGATATCGAAAAA
>NW_012025676.1:0-349 GCF_000956235.1 Wasmannia auropunctata
CACCGCTCAAACGTCGATTCTCGCCGTTTGAAGCTCGGAAACGTCGTATCCTTGCGTTCGCGGCGTTTCCACCATTCAAACGTCGAATCTCGACGTGCGAAGCGCGGAACCGCCGGATCCGGAGCGCCCGCGACGTTCCCACCGCTCAAACGTCGATTCTCGCCGTTTGAAGCTCGGAAACGTCGTATCCTTGCGTTCGCGCGTTTCACCATTCAAACGTCGAATCTCGAACGTGCGAGCGACGGACCGCCGGATCCGGGAGCGGCCCGCGACGTTCCCACCGCTCAACGTCGATTCTCGCCGTTTGAAGCTCGGAAACGTCGTATCCTTGCGTTCATCGTATAACTTC
>NW_012025677.1:0-328 GCF_000956235.1 Wasmannia auropunctata
TATTGCTTACCGACTGCTCAAATTAAAGCTAAAGATTCACGCTTTCGAAAACTGTAAGCCGCCTTTATGTGCGAAATTTAATTCAGATCGTGGAACCTTGCAAATTTTGGGGGAGATTTTGAGATTTGACGAATTTTTTTCAGAACTTTGCAAAGTTCCAGAAAATAAAATAAAAATCGCACGCAAATGAGGTTTACATCGTTTGAAAGCGTAAATCTTTAGCTTTAATTTCAGCACCCGATCAGCAATGAGCGATTTTTTTTTCACCGAGTTATTCAACATTGAAGCAAAAATGGTCATTTTTGTCTTCAATGTTGAATAACTCGGT
>NW_012025678.1:0-360 GCF_000956235.1 Wasmannia auropunctata
ACCAACCAGCTGCAGCGCGGTCACTCGAACTGGCTGGCTTCTTTCATAATTTACAACGGTTCAATATAGCTCTATTGTTTTACCACTTCATTATCCGCACTATTGCTTCGGCCACTAAGAGAGACATGATGTCGATTGCTAGCCGAAAGTCCCGCATCCGGGATTTCACGGTGGGATTGACGGATATAAAGGAAGGGTGAAAATGGGTCACTGGACGCCTGGGCGTTAAGGGAAGGTCTCCAAGAGTGAAGTAAAATCCAAATCGCTGCTGTGACGGAAACTATTATGTCGCCCTCGTAAAAAAAAAAATCACGATGAAGTGCCGTTATACCGCACATAGGGTTGAAGTAAGGTCGGAGG
>NW_012025679.1:0-368 GCF_000956235.1 Wasmannia auropunctata
TGATCTACGCTTCCCCGCTAAAGCCCTCAATGTTACGTCGATTCGCGTGCCCGCACGTTTATTCGGCCACCCTAGTGCCCCCGTGCACCCCCGACGTCCGTTCGCCTCGATAGCGGAGAATTTTTCGGCGCCGGAGGTAATCGCGGCGAAAGCAACGACGCCGCGCGGGACTTAGAAAATTTTCGGCTCGGTCGGGTCCGGAGGTAAACCTGGCCGATCTACGCTTCCCCGCTAAAGCCCTTAATGTTACGTCGATTCGCGTGCCCGCACGTTTATTCGGCCACCCTAGTGCCCCCGTGCACCCCCGTGTCCGTTCGCCTCGATAGCGGAGAATTTTTGGACTGAGTCGACAAGGCACACAGGGGATA
>NW_012025680.1:0-440 GCF_000956235.1 Wasmannia auropunctata
TGGCTGGGCGCGCGGCTAAGTCCCTCGCCGCGTGTTGCTTTCGCCCCGCGGGGCTGGCGCGCGGCTAAGTCCCTCGCCGCGTGTTGCTTTCGCCCCGCGGGGCTGTCGCGCGGCTAAGTCCCTCGCCGCGTGTTGCTTTCGCCCCACGGGGCTGTCGCGCGTCTAAGTCCCTCGCCGCGTGTTGCTTTCGCCCGCGGGGCTGGGCGCGCGGCTAAGTCCCTCGCCGCGTGTTGCTTTCGCCCCGCGGGGCTGTCGCGCGGCTAAGTCCCTCGCCGCGTGTTGCTTTCGCCCCACGGGGCTGTCGCGCGGCTAAAGTCCCTCGCCGCGTGTTGCTTTCGCCCCACGGGGCTGTCGCGCGGCTAAGTCCCTCGCCGCGTGTTGCTTTCGCCCCACGGGGCTGTCGCGCGGCTAAAGTCCCTCGCCGCGTGTTGCTTTTCGCC
>NW_012025681.1:0-300 GCF_000956235.1 Wasmannia auropunctata
GTCGAATCCCGACGTGCGAAGCGCGGAACCGCCGTATCCGAGCGCCCGCGACGTTCCCACCGCTCAAACGTCGATTCTCGCCGTTTGAAGCTCGGGAAACGTCGTATCCTTGCGTTCGCGGCGTTTCTACCATTCAAACGTCGAATCTCGACGTGCGAAGCGCGGAACCGCCGTATCCGAGCGCCCGCGACGTTCCACCGCTCAAAACGTCGATTCACGACCGGTTGAACGCTCGGGGAAACTCGGTATCCTTGCGTTCGCGGCGTTTCTACCATTCAAACGTCGAATCTCAACGTGCGA
>NW_012025682.1:0-343 GCF_000956235.1 Wasmannia auropunctata
TATTTGTCTGTTTAAAGTTACTATCGATTTTTCAAATATTTCTTTTTCTTATGAAATTTTTTTATGTAAAAATATTAATATTTTAATATATTTTAACAAAATAAAACAATGTTTTGTCCCTATTAGTGTGCCCCTCCACGGCGCGATGGCCATATTAAGGGCCCCCCTATTACTGTGCCTGTCCATAATTTGTGTGCCCTTTATTAATGTGCCCGCGATTAATGAGTCTGTTTTTAATTCATTTCACTACATGCACTCATGACAATAAAGTTGCGACTTTATTTTTAATAAGTTTTATGAACGCTTGGTTTTTAACATTCTAATAATTTTTCTCAAATAATAA
>NW_012025683.1:0-381 GCF_000956235.1 Wasmannia auropunctata
TTCACGGTCCGTGTTTCATAGACGTTCGAGAAGCCGTACGAGACACGAGTAACGTGTACGCACGACCGCATCGTACCGCTCGGCTAGCCGAGCGCATCGCACCTCTTATAGTACCCAACCGACCGGACAAGCGGTCGGCGACGCACGGTCTTATGCACGGCCGCTTATGGGCGCGGTCGTCGATAGACCGAGGCGCGCGGGACTTAGCCGCTGGAAGCGATGTACCGCCGCGGCGAGCGAACACCGGACGTTTCGTCGCCGAAGACGTCTAACGATGTAAATCACCCTCCGTGCGAGAGTCGACGACTTCTCCGCTTCAATAGCGAGAAGAACGACCGACGTGCATCGCAACGATCACGGTCCGTGTTTCATATACGTTAG
>NW_012025684.1:0-365 GCF_000956235.1 Wasmannia auropunctata
TTCTAGTCTGGCACTGTAAGGAGACATGAGAGGTGTAGCATAAGTGGGAGATGGCAACATCGCCGGTGAAATACCACTACTTTCATCGTTTCCTTACTTACTCGGTTGGGCGGAGCGCGTGCCCCGAGGGCTTCGTGCCCCGGCGGTCACGGTGTTCTAGAGCCAAGCGTGTCAGAGTGGCGTGAGGCCTCGGCCGATCGCCGTTTGTACTCCCGCGTGATCCGATTCGAGGACACTGCCAGGCGGGGAGTTTGACTGGGGCGGTACATCTGTCAAAGAATAACGCAGGTGTCCTAAGGCCAGCTCAGCGAGGACAGAAACCTCGCGTAGAGCAAAAACTGAGTCGACAAGGCACACAGGGGATA
>NW_012025685.1:0-413 GCF_000956235.1 Wasmannia auropunctata
AACGGACGACGGGGGTGCACGGGGGTGGTAGGATGGCCGAATAAACGTGCGGGCTGGCGAATCGACGTAATATTAAGGGGGCTAGCGGGGAATCGTCGATCGGCCAGGTTTACCTCCGGACCCCGACCGAGCCGTAAATTTTCTAAGTCCCGCGCGGCGTGTGCTTTACGTCGCGGCGTGTTGTCTTTCGCCGCGTATTACCTCCGGCGACGAAATTCTTCGCTAGTCGGGACGAACGGACGGACGGGGTGCGACGGGGTGGTAGGGTGGCCGAAATAAACGTGCGGGCGCGCGAATCGACGTAATATTAAGGGGCTAGCGGGGAAGCGTCGATCGGCCAGGTTTACCTCCGGACCCGACCGAGACCGTAAAATTTTCTAACGTCCCGCGCGGCGTGTTGCTTTCGCGCGGCG
>NW_012025686.1:0-355 GCF_000956235.1 Wasmannia auropunctata
TGTTCCATTGTTTCGACATCGTTAATGTTGGTACATTAAATTGTTCTTAAGGGCATAAGATTAGGCGGCAGTTTTAATATTCATTAAGCCGACATTGTAAATGAAAGAATTACGACGGCCCTTTTTTAGGGGGGGGGGGGACAAAAAGGGCGAGCCCATGAATTAATGGGGAAAGTGCTGCGCGCGCGAGAAATCGTAATTAAGCGTAGGCACGAAGCGGAGCGCGGCAGCTGAGAATCAGAGCTCGGCTAAAAACTCCCTTAGAAGTTGACGAGAAGGATGCCGCGCGCGCGGCGGGTATTTTTTTCACGTAATAACTTCGTATAGACTGAGTCGACAAGGCACACAGGGGATA
>NW_012025687.1:0-334 GCF_000956235.1 Wasmannia auropunctata
GTATGTACACTCCGAGGAGTATACGCACAACGTCGGGTTTTGTTAAAAAAAGATCATGTATATTTTTGTTCTCATTCTCCCTATGATAGCGGCGCGTAGCCGCTCAGCCCTGACGCTAGATCGACGATGCGATACTCAGACGTCGAGGAACGTGCGTACTCAAAGTACGTAGAAAAATTTCGCTAAGGCGTACAAGTAAAGCGGGAAGAGAAATCCGCCAGGGATCTCGCACTTCCGTCGCACTCGTATACGTGGAGTTGATGTTCAGTAAGCGCCACGATTCATCCGATCACGTTCGTCTGAGAAACTGAGTCGACAAGGCACACAGGGGATA
>NW_012025688.1:0-301 GCF_000956235.1 Wasmannia auropunctata
TTCAAGTATTTTGTTGTATTATAATATAATTATAATTAAACAAAATATAATTACATAATATAATTATAATGCAACAAAATACTTGATAATAATTATAGCGCAAGGTTAGGTATTTACTGTACAGCAGACTGTAATAAGAAAAACGCAAGCGAGAAGTCGACATCGTCGAAATAAATGATAAAAATTTTTTTTAGAAAGTTAAATATTGTAAAAGTCGATTATCGTTATATAGTAAGTACCCTAATCTTGCGTTATAAATTATTATTAAGTATTTTGTTGTATATAGTATAATTATAATATA
>NW_012025689.1:0-369 GCF_000956235.1 Wasmannia auropunctata
TCGTGAAATCAATAAAATTAACCAAGTATCTCATTATTTAAAAAAACCTCAAAAAGCTTATTTATGAAAATATTCAAAATTGAAAAATGGAAAAGTGATAAACTAGATTATAATAAAGAAAAACTTGGCGTGCCCGGGTCGTTTTAAAATGCAATATTCCACATGTTTTATAGTATATAAATTATTTGCAGATATATACAAACATGAAACTAATAGTCAGATAAAGTACCTGGGTCGCATGAAAACGTTCCACAGCCTACAATGATTTATAAGTATATGAAAAAATTTGTAATACAAATAAATATACATATATAAAAACATTATTACATACAATAGTTGCGGATATACACAAACACGAATGCAATAGAT
>NW_012025690.1:0-692 GCF_000956235.1 Wasmannia auropunctata
TTCCGACCCTGCCGCTTACCGGATACCTGTCCGCCTTTCTCCCTTCGGGAAGCGTGGCGCTTTCTCATAGCTCACGCTGTAGGTATCTCAGTTCGGTGTAGGTCGTTCGCTCCAAGCTGGGCTGTGTGCACGAACCCCCCCGTTCAGCCCGACCGCTGCGCCTTATCCGGTAACTATCGTCTTGAGTCCAACCCGGTAAGACACGACTTATCGCCACTGGCAGCAGCCACTGGTAACAGGATTAGCAGAGCGAGGTATGTAGGCGGTGCTACAGAGTTCTTGAAGTGGTGGCCTAACTACGGCTACACTAGAAGAACAGTATTTGGTATCTGCGCTCTGCTGAAGCCAGTTACCTTCGGAAAAAGAGTTGGTAGCTCTTGATCCGGCAAACAAACCACCGCTGGTAGCGGTGGTTTTTTTGTTGCAAGCAGCAGATTACGCGCAGAAAAAAAGGATCTCAAGAAGATCCTTTGATCTTTTCTACGGGGTCTGACGCTCAGTGGAACGAAAACTCACGTTAAGGGATTTTGGTCATGAGATTATCAAAAAGGATCTTCACCTAGATCCTTTTAAAATTAAAAACTGAAGTTTTAAATCAATCTAAAGTATATATGAGTAAACTTGGTCTGACAGTTACCAATGCTAATCAGTGAGGCACCTATCTCAGCGATCTGTCTATTCGTTCATCCATA
>NW_012025691.1:0-352 GCF_000956235.1 Wasmannia auropunctata
AAATCATTCAGAAAGCAGCAGCATATATAGTCTAAATTTCATTTTGATATAAATACGAATTTTATACAGCATATTTTATTGTATCAGGAAATGTGTGGATAAAAACGATTGATTAAAATAATTATCCCATGATTCTATTTTCTTTACGTAATATGTACAGTTTTAGTATTTATAAATGAAAATCTAATTTACATAAAAGCGGTGTGTGTGTGTGTGTGTGTGTGTGTGTGTGCGTGTGTGCACATTAATTACAATAGCTATTAGAAATATAGAATTATTAAATTTTGTAATATATATCAATACATTACGTAATAACTTCGTATAGCATACAACTGAGTCGACAAGGCACACA
>NW_012025692.1:0-442 GCF_000956235.1 Wasmannia auropunctata
GAAGTTCCTCCGATGACTCGGCGGGCAGCTTCCGGGAAACCAAAGCTTTTGGGTTCCGGGGGAAGTATGGTTGCAAAGCTGAAACTTAAAGGAATTGACGGAAGGGCACCACCAGGAGTGGAGCCTGCGGCTTAATTTGACTCAAACACGGGAAACCTCACCAGGCCCAGACACCGGAAGGATTGACAGATTGATAGCTCTTTCTTGATTCGGTGGGTGGTGGTGCATGGCCGTTCTTAGTGGTGGAGCGATTTGTCTGGTTAATTCCGATAACGAACGAGACTCTAGCCTGCTAAATAGGCGTACCTTATGGTATCGCGAAGGCCCCCGGCTTCGGCCGGTGGGTTTTTACTACCAACGTACAAACAAATCTTCTTAGAGGGACAGGCGGCTTCTAGCCGCACGAGATTGAGCAATAACAGACTGAGTCGACAAGGCACAC
>NW_012025693.1:0-307 GCF_000956235.1 Wasmannia auropunctata
TGGCCTGTCGAAGGTTAAGATATTCTCTCTTACCGCACGACCAACAGCGGGCCAGGCACGGCGACGGCGCTAGGTCCGTTAACGTCCGTGTACCGTGGCGCGCGCTTGCGACGGCCTCGACGCACACTCTGGCGCGCGCACGCGGAGTCCCTCGCGCTCCCGAGAGAGCGGAGAGACTCGCGGCGCGACGAGAGAGCTGCGGCCTGATACCTTGCGTGTACCGCCGGGCAGCCGCCGGGCGACCGGGGGTTTGACGCGCGCCGTTTTACCGGCGGCGCGTCAGTCACCGCACCCGGGCCGTAGACCG
>NW_012025694.1:0-420 GCF_000956235.1 Wasmannia auropunctata
AATAGACGTGCGGGCACGCGAATCGACGTAATATTTAAGGACGCTATCGGGGAAGCGTCGATCGGCCAGGATTACCTCCGGACCCGACCCGAAAAATTTTTCTAAGTCCCGCGCGGCGTGTTGCTTTTCGCGCGGCGTGTTGCTTTTCGCCGCCGTTTACCTCCGGCGCCAAAAATTCTCCGCTATCGAGGCGAACGGACGACGGGGGTGCACGGGGCACTCGCGTGGCCGAATAGACGTGCGGGCACGCGAATCGACGTAATATTAAGGGCGCTAGCGGGGAAGCGAAGCGTCGATCGGCCAGGTTTACCTCCGGACTCGACCCGAAAATTTTCTAAGTCCCGCGCGGCGTGTTGCTTTCGCGCGGCGTGTTTCTTTCGCCGCGTTTACCTCCGGCGCCAAAAATTCTCCGCTATCGAG
>NW_012025695.1:0-351 GCF_000956235.1 Wasmannia auropunctata
TACAAATTTAAAAAAAAATTAAATATTCTATGAAAAACTACAGAAAATAACTGAGAAAATTGAAATTTTTACACAATTTTTAAAAAATACTACAAAAATCTACATAAAAATGCTAGAATTGGAACACTTTTGTCAATTTTTGTAGTTTTTTATTGCATTCTCAGACGGACAAATTCTACATAATTCTACATAATTCTACAAAATTCTAAAATAATAAAAATATATTACAAAAAAATTGCAGAAAAATAATTGTCAGAATTTATAAAATTCTACACGAATTTAAAAAATGATACAAAAAATCTACATAAAAAATGCTAGAATTGGAACACTTTTGTAGATTGTCGTCAAAAA
>NW_012025696.1:0-440 GCF_000956235.1 Wasmannia auropunctata
TTCGAAACATACACCGTGCGGACTCTCCAACAAGCTTATCAACACGTTTGTCTTGCCACAGTTTGATGGACCACAGATGACACCGCGTATAGAAATCGGTAGCATGTTTCCATGCTTACGTATCTTTTTATCAGACATTAACCTTATCTTATCATCAAAATTTATCACTTTGATCGTCTGCGACTGCCGCACGAACCGCATCTTTTCTGCCACCACATAATACTCTGAAGAATTTATCGAGAGCGGACCTATTTATAGAAGCGCGTAGCACGAATGTGCTCAGTTACCGAAATGTTTCTTATCGTGTCGGATAACAGTGATATTCTCAGTTTAACCAACAAAGAGTTAAAGTATATACCGAAAGTTGTTTTGCTGCGAGAGTTTCCAAACTGTATAAGTCAATTGTGGGACAACTGAGTCGACAAGGCACACAGGGGATA
>NW_012025697.1:0-425 GCF_000956235.1 Wasmannia auropunctata
ACGACCTCCGGCCCCAAAAATTCTCCGCTATCGAGGCGAACGGACGACGGGGTGCACGAAGGCACTTGGGTGGCCGAATAGACGTGCGGGCACGCGAATCGACGTAATATTAAGGGCGCTAGCGGGGAAGCGTCGATCGGCCAGGTTTACCTCCGGAACCGACAGAGCCGAAAATTTTATAAGTCCCGCGCGGCGTGTTGCTTTCGCGCGGCGTGTTGCTTTCGCCGCGTTTACCTCCGGCGCCGAAAATTCTCCGCTACCGAGGCGAACGGACGACGGGGGTGCAAGGGGGCACTCGGGTGGCCGAATAGACGTGCGGGCACGCGAATCGACGTAATATTAAAGGCGCCAGCGGGAAAGCGAAGCGTCGATCGGCCAGGTCTACCTCCGGACCCGAACTGAGTCGACAAGGCACACAGGGGATA
>NW_012025698.1:0-329 GCF_000956235.1 Wasmannia auropunctata
TTTTTTTGAACCAAAAATCGAAAAATCTGAAAAAATAATTATGACTAATTTTCCCTCGGACAATTTTTTATATTTATCGATTTCTGCAATAAAAATTTTTCATAAAGGCCCTCATGTCAAAAATACGAAGAATGACCATGTAGGAGTTGACCTAGGTCGATTTTTATTATTTTCGTATTTCTGCAATACAAATTTTTCTATAAATGCCCTCATGTCAAAAATCGAAGAATGACCATGTAGGAGTTGACCTAGGTCGTATTTTTTATATTTTTTCGATTTTCTGCAATATTAAATTTTTCATAAAGGCCCTCATGTCAAAAATCGAAGAA
>NW_012025699.1:0-375 GCF_000956235.1 Wasmannia auropunctata
TACGTTTGAGCGGTGGGAACGTCGCGGGCGCTCGGATCCGGCGGTTCCGCGCTTCGCACGTCGAGATTCGACGTTTGAATGGTGGAAACGCCGCGAACGCAAGGATACGACGTTCCTCGCTTCAAACGGCGAGAAGTCGACGTTTGAGGCGGTGGGAACGTCGCGGGCGCTCGGATCCGGCGGTTCCGCGCTTCGCACGTCGAGATTCGACGTTTGAATGGTGGAAACGCCGCGACGCAGGATACGACGTTCCGTGCTTCGAAACGGCGAGAAGTCGAACGTTTGAGGGCGGTTGGGGAACGTCGCGGGCGCTTCGGATCCGGCGGTTCCGCGCTTCGCAACGTTCGAGATTTCGACGTTTGAATGGTGAAACGC
>NW_012025700.1:0-374 GCF_000956235.1 Wasmannia auropunctata
TAGCCTTTAATATTACGTCGATTCGCGTGCCCGCACGTCTATTCGACCACCCGAGTGCCCCCGTGCACCTCCGTCGTCCGTTCGCCTCGATAGCGGAGAATTTTCGGCGCCGGAGGTAAACGCGGCGAAAGCAACACGCCGCGCGAAAGGTAACACGCCGCGCGAAACTTAGTAAAATTTTCGGGTACGGGTTCCGGAGGTAAACCTGGCCGATCAACGGCTTCCCCGCTAGGCACCCGTTATCATTATGTCGATTCGCGTGCCCGCACGTCTATTCGGCCATCCGAGTGCACCCGTGCAACCCCGTCGTCCGTTCGCCTCGATAGCGGAGAATTTTTGGCGCCGGAGGTAAACGCGGCGAAAGCAACACGCCA
>NW_012025701.1:0-390 GCF_000956235.1 Wasmannia auropunctata
TGACGGAAGGGCACCACCAGGAGTGGAGCCTGCGGCTTAATTTGACTCAACACGGGAAACCTCACCAGGCCCAGACACCGGAAGGATTGACAGATTGATAGCTCTTTCTTGATTCGGTGGTGTGGTGCATGGCCGTTCTTAGTTGGTGGAGCGATTTGTCTGGTTAATTCCGATAACGACGAGACTCTAGCCTGCTAAAATGGCGTACCTTATGGTAATCGCGAAGGCCCCCCGGNTTCGGCCGGTGGGTTTTTTACACCAACGTACAAACAAATCTTCTTAGAGGGACAGGCGGCTTCTAGCCGCACGNGATTGAGCAATAACAGGTCTGTGATGCCCTTTAGATGGTTCTGGGCCGCACGCGCGCTACACTGAAGGAATCAGCGTGTG
>NW_012025702.1:0-573 GCF_000956235.1 Wasmannia auropunctata
ATAAACAAATAGGGGTTCCGCGCACATTTCCCCGAAAAGTGCCACCTGACGTCTAAGAAACCATTATTATCATGACATTAACCTATAAAAATAGGCGTATCACGAGGCCTTTCGTCTCGCGCGTTTCGGTGATGACGGTGAAAACCTCTGACACATGCAGCTCCCGGAGACGGTCACAGCTTGTCTGTAAGCGGATGCCGGGAGCAGACAAGCCCGTCAGGGCGCGTCAGCGGGTGTTGGCGGGTGTCGGGGCTGGCTTAACTATGCGGCATCAGAGCAGATTGTACTGAGAGTGCACCATATGCGGTGTGAAATACCGCACAGATGCGTAAGGAGAAAATACCGCATCAGGCGCCATTCGCCATTCAGGCTGCGCAACTGTTGGGAAGGGCGATCGGTGCGGGCCTCTTCGCTATTACGCCAGCTGGCGAAAGGGGGATGTGCTGCAAGGCGATTAAGTGGGTAACGCCAGGGTTTTCCCAGTCACGACGTTGTAAAACGACGGCCAGTGAATTCGAGCTCGGTACCCGGGGATCCTCTAGAGTCGACCTGACTGAGTCGACAAGGCACACA
>NW_012025703.1:0-469 GCF_000956235.1 Wasmannia auropunctata
TTGATCACGATGGAATTTCGCATGCGGCTCCCGAAGCACCGGCCGCGCCGAGCGAAGCTATAGCTAGCGGAGCTTCTCGACCGGTTTTTTTCAATCCTCGTCGCGAATCTTCGACCGCTTCCAAAAAGTTATTATACCGATGTGTCGAAGAAACCACCGATGATCCTCGTTATACGCAAATTGTATACGCGCGAATCCGCGCTCGAGTGAGCGCGCGAAACGTGAATCATGAAAATTAACGGTAGTATACGTAATTTTAGAAATACCGTTCGGCTATATATATAACGTCGGAAAAATTACAAAAACACAAATCTTCTCATATTGGTCTTATGAATAATTTAACTTTACAATCGTGCATCTTTAATATTACATTATTAACTCCGATACAAGCTCGCTTCTTGGAATCTCCAGCTATGGGATCGTATAACTTCGTATAATGTACTGAGTCGACAAGGCACACAGGGGGATA
>NW_012025704.1:0-347 GCF_000956235.1 Wasmannia auropunctata
GTGTGCCTTGTCGACTCAGTTTCAAAACGTCGAAATCTCGACGTGCGAAAGCGCGGAAACTGCCGGATCCGAGCGCCCGCGACGTTCCCACCGCTCAAAACGTCGATTTTTCGCCGTTTGAAGCTCGGAAACGTCGTTTCCTTGCGTTCGCGGCGTTTCTACCATTCAAACGTTGAATCTCGACGTGCGAAGCGCGGAAACCGCCGGAATCCGAGCGTCCCGCGACGTTCCCAACCGTCTTCAAACGTACGTATTCTCGCCGTTTGAACCTCGGAAACGTCGTATCCTTGCGTTCGCGGCGTTTCTACCATTCAAACGTTGAATCTCGACGTGCGAAGCGCGGAACA
>NW_012025705.1:0-397 GCF_000956235.1 Wasmannia auropunctata
TTGTATGCTATACGAAGTTATGACGAGGTGCGTGCGATAAGAGCGGAGGCGAGGGTGGCCTTCCACGGGCACGGCGACGACGACGACGACGACGACTCCACGCCCCCGTCGGTACCCTTTTTTTCTCGCGGAAGAACACGCGCGCAGAGAGCGCCTCAGGTAAGTGTAAGGCAGGTAGATAGGTAAACCGACCGGTAGAACAGGTTAGGTGCCTGCAAAGGTGTCTTGGAGCTCTTTCCAGCTCTAACCTCTCACGATTTTTTCTCTTAAATACATATATTTATATTAAAAATATATATATATTTTTTTAATGTGTTCCCCTTCGAATACGAGTAAAGTGTAAAATGACGCGATTAAATTCATCATAATTTGATCTAGGATTAGAAACGTTATCTTA
>NW_012025706.1:0-346 GCF_000956235.1 Wasmannia auropunctata
TGGAAGAGCAAGGGCGAGATAAAACACTCAGAATTTCGGTAACAATAACAATGAGTAACAAATATATTTGCGTGTGCTGCAATTTACAGGCGATTCGTTCGGCCGCGACTAACGCCGCGGCAGCCGTCGGCGGTATCGCCGAGGTCGCGATTCACACGTCCGGGAACGCTCCCGGAGATGACGGGTGTACGAGCTTCGTTCTTACGCTACTTTAAATCCGCGAAAATCTCTTGTCGCTGTACGCGAGTACGCCTCGNACGGCGTACGCGGATCNCACGCCACGTGGCGTCGCGGTAGCTCTAAGTATTGCCGACACTTCGGCACGTGAACACGCAATGATTCGAAC
>NW_012025707.1:0-402 GCF_000956235.1 Wasmannia auropunctata
TGCGTCCGAGCACGCGCGGACCGCCGCCCCGTTTGCAGGGGGCTACGGCACAACGTGAGACGACATCGTCGCGCGAGCGGAGCGTCTCTCGTCTCCAACCGGCGCGCGATCGCGCGGGGGAATGAGACGAGAGCCGGGGCGGAAATCTTTGAAAAACCATCGGGCGACGAAGACGAGAGAAACACCCGCCACCGATGCGATAAATCACAAGTCGGCGGGGGGTTTCGTCTCACGGTGTCTCCGGGCCCTCCAGCGCGCGAGCGACTCTCGGCGAGTCGCCGCGGCGTTGTAGGTTACCACCGGTTCGCGCCGGCCGACGCCGCCGAATCCGAAAGGGCACAGGCACGGTGCTTGAACACCGGCCGCGGGCCTCCCTCGGATCGTTGCGCGCCAACGCCTCGC
>NW_012025708.1:0-370 GCF_000956235.1 Wasmannia auropunctata
TCCCGAGTGCCCCCGTGCACCCCCGTCGTCCGTTCGCCTCGTAGCGGAGAATTTTTCGGCGCCGGAGGTAAACGCGGCGAAAGCAACACGCCGCGCGAAAGCAACACGCCGCGCGAGACTTAGAAAATTTTCGGCTCTGTCGGGTCCGGAGGTAAACCTGGCCGATCGACGCTTCCGCGCTAGCGCCCTTAATATTACGTCGATTTCGAGTGCCCGCACGTCCTATTCGGCCACCCAAGTGCCCCCCGTGCACCCCCGTCGTCCGTTCGCCTCGATAGCGGAGAAGTTTTCGGCGCCGGAGGTAAACGCGGCAAAGCAACACTCCGCGCAAAAGCAACACGCCGCGCGGGACTTAGAAAATTTTCGGGTC
>NW_012025709.1:0-363 GCF_000956235.1 Wasmannia auropunctata
TGTCGAATCTCGACGTCGCGAAGCGCGGAACCGCCGGATCCGAGCGACCCGCGACGTTACCCACCGCTTCAAACGTCGAGTTCTTCGCCGTTTGTAAGCTCGGAAACGTCGTATCCTTGCGTTCGCGGCGTTCCACCATTCAAACGTCGAATCTCGACGTGCGAAGCGCGGAACCGCCGGATCCGAGCGCCCGCGACGTTCCTACCGCTCAAACGTCGATTCTCGCCGTTTGAAGCTCGGAAACGTAGTATCCTTGCGTTCGCGGCGTTTCCACTTTCAAACGTCGAATCTCGACGTGTGAAGCGCGGAACCGCCGTATTCGAGCGCCCGCGACGTTCCCACCACTCAAAACGTCGATTCTCG
>NW_012025710.1:0-486 GCF_000956235.1 Wasmannia auropunctata
GATCACGTTTCGTCTGAGAACGAGGGAAGATCGCGGGACCAACACTATGTGCGCGCCACATAAGAGCCATTCGGTCTCTCGACACCGACTCGTGGCAATGCTGTGTTTGTATATAATATTATATTGGACGGCACGCTTCGGCAAGCGCGAGCGAACACCGGACGTTTCGTCGAACGAGTCGCCGAATACGTCGAACGATGTAACTCACCCTCCGTGCGAGAGTCGACGACTTCTCCGCTTCAATAGCGAGAAGAACGACCGACGTGCATCGCAACGATCACGGTCCGTGTTTCATAGACGTTCGAGAAGCCGTACGAGACACGAGTAACGTGTACGCACGACCGCATCGTACCGCTCGGCTAGCCGAGCGCATCGCACCTCT
Source organism: Wasmannia auropunctata (assembly GCF_000956235.1). Taxonomy (NCBI): domain Eukaryota; kingdom Metazoa; phylum Arthropoda; class Insecta; order Hymenoptera; family Formicidae; genus Wasmannia; species Wasmannia auropunctata. The sequence continues at coordinate 383 of NW_012025710.1, forward strand.
TATAGTACCCAACCGACCGGACAAGCGGTCGGCGACGCACGGTCTTATGCACGGCCGCTTATGGGCGCGGTCGTCGACTGAGTCGACAAGGCACACAGGGGATA
>NW_012025711.1:0-451 GCF_000956235.1 Wasmannia auropunctata
TCGAGACGCGCTCCCTCCCATCTTTCGGGGCCGTGCTGGCCTCCGAGGAGGAGAGAGGAGCCAGTCTTCCCTGGGCGTCGTCCGAAATGACACAAACGAGTGGGAGAGGAGAAGAATGAGGGTTGTTTGACCGAGGCGTCAACGAGATCTGGCGCGGGCGCGCGCGCGACGAAGGTGTCGCGCCGCCGCCGCCCGGAGACCAAGAGCGCCCCAAGTACAAGTGGAGATATATATATATAAGATACGTTCGCCCGAGGAGAGAAGAGCGCGACGACGGGACCTCGACGCGAGAGTCACGTCGCGCCGCTCCGCGCCGCCGCCCTGCGTAGGCCGCCCCACCGTACTCTCGGTGAGAGGTGCGCCTCGAGAGAGGTGCGCGCGCGTGCAAAAATGGAGCCGCGCCTGCCGTGCGCGGGCTCCAGCCTCGGAGACTGAGTCGACAAGGCACACA
>NW_012025713.1:0-373 GCF_000956235.1 Wasmannia auropunctata
ATTTATAAATATAAAGTTTGCATATATAAAATATTAACAAATATGAAGTTACAATTTTTACTAAAACTTAATTTTGTATATGCAAAATGGCATTTGAAATAGGGATTAAAATAAATACTTGCCATATATATATATACAATCGAGAAACATTCACATTTTTTTTAAATAAAAAAAATCGACACTATAAAAAAAAGTCAATATAAAGTCATTCTTTAGTTATTTGAAATCTAGATTAGAAATCTAGATTTTATAATGTAAAAAAATGACGTAAATTCGGTCAATTTAACGTTAAATTGATATTATTTTGACTTTTCTGTTCTTTGGGTCGATTCGATGTCGATTCGACGTATTTTCGACCAATTATTTCTCACTG
>NW_012025714.1:0-415 GCF_000956235.1 Wasmannia auropunctata
TTTCTTTCGAAAACTTACACCTCGTTTTTGTGCGATTTTTAGTTAGGACCGTGGAACTTTGCAAAGTTTTTTGCAAAGTTCCAAAATTTGGGGGAAAAATTTTGCGATTTGTCACACCTCCATTTGCATCCGTGCAGCTTTGTAAAGAATCAGTAAGTCATTTAATGAATTATGGATTTCAAAAGTAGAGACTTTAAGCTGTGAAATGCTTTTTCGATCGTTATGTTACGATAATTTTTGACAAAGTTGCTCTATCTTGAAATTGTGTCATCGAGTTACAGTCACGAAATTAATTGTCCGGACACAGGTATTAAGAGTTTATCTTTTGCTATAACTTCATTAAAAATGGTAATTTTATAAAGATAATAATATTTAGACGTGAAAACTATTCCTAGTGATACATTTTCATCAAAAA
>NW_012025716.1:0-332 GCF_000956235.1 Wasmannia auropunctata
TACCGCCCGCCGCGCACGTTATGGACACTGCTGGGGCCCTCCTTCTCACTCTGACTCCCTGTTCCCGAGCTCCCGGTTGGGGTCTCTCTCTATTCCCCTCCACATTCGGTTTGGCCGGCCTGGTTCCACCGCCTCCCCTCGCTTTTCCGGTTCTCTTCCGGCTCCGACTACCTCTGCCTCTACCTTTAGACCTTTGCCAGCTGCCTCCGGCTCCTTATGTTGCCGAGGTCATCTCCGGACCTGTGTCATCTACGGAGGGATAGTGACTTCTTCCCTTTTGCATCGGTATAACTTCGTATAATGACTGAGTCGACAAGGCACACAGGGGGATA
>NW_012025717.1:0-322 GCF_000956235.1 Wasmannia auropunctata
ATACGAAGTTTACTACGATGGACGAGAATCGACGTTTAGAGCGGTGGGAACGTCGCGGGCGCTCGGATCCGGCGGTTCCGCGCTTCGCACGTCGAGATTCGACGTTTGAATGGTGGAAACGCCGCGAACGCAAGGATACGACGTTTCCGAGCTTCAAACGGCGAGAATCGAACGTTTGAGCGGTGGGGAACGTCGCGGGCGCTCGGATCCGGCGGTTCCGCGCTTCGCACGTCGAGATTTCGACGTTTGAATGGTGGAAACGACCGCGAACGCAAGGATACGACGTTTCCGAGCTTCAAACGGCGAGAATCGAACGGTTTGA
>NW_012025718.1:0-384 GCF_000956235.1 Wasmannia auropunctata
ATACGAAGTTATTACGTGTCGAGATTCGACGTTTGAATGGTAGAAACGCCGCGAACGCAAGGATACGACGTTTCCGAGCTTCAAACGGCGAGAATCGACGTTTGAGCGGTGGGAACGTCGCGGGCGCTCGGATCCGGCGGTTCCGCGCTTCGCACGTCGAGATTCGACGTTTGAATGGTAGAAACGCGCGACGCAAGGATACGACGTTCCGGAGCGTTCAAACGGCGAGAATCGACGTTTGAGCGGTGGAACGTCGCGGGCGCTCGGATCCGGCGGTTCCGCGCTTCGCACGTCGAGATTCGACGTTTGAATGGTAGAAACGCGNGAACGCAAAGGNTACGACGTTTCCGGAANCGTTCAAACGGCGAGAATTCGACGTTTGAG
>NW_012025719.1:0-308 GCF_000956235.1 Wasmannia auropunctata
TTCTTCAGGTGTGTGCACTCGTCCATTATGCCGCGCATAAATTGCAGCGCCTCGTGCTCGCGCCATTTGTTGTCTGAAAACNGCGGATGCTTCGGCACTGGCAACAAGCAAACGCCTGTCACAGGAAAAACACGATTCATAAAACCACATGTTTACATGCTGCTCAGGATTGCCAAACGCAAGGTTTATAAACACGTAACAAACATCTGAATAAACATTTAAACTGTTTTATTTCATTACGAAAACAAGTATGAATCAAAGATGTTTATATTTGACGTATGTAACTGAGTCGACAAGGCACACAGGGG
>NW_012025720.1:0-395 GCF_000956235.1 Wasmannia auropunctata
ATGCTTTAAAAAAATATACATATGCTCGAATCTTCGGAGAGAGAGATTGTTTTTAGAAATATTTATTGCTTTAATAAAATTATGTGCCGGTCCTCGAGTCTACAAAGTGAGAGATTGCATTTTTAGAAAACTTTATTTGCTTTAAAAAAATTATACAGATGTCCTCAAGTCTTCGAAGTGACAGATTACATATTTAGAACTATTCCTTAGCTTTTAAAACATTATATACATGTCCTCGAGTGTTCGAAGTAAGAGATTATATTTACAAAAATTTTTATTGCTTTTCAAAAATAATATGCACATCCTCAATCCCTCGGAGTGAAAGATTGCATATTTAGAGAAAAATTTCTTGCTTTAGAAGCATTACATACATANCCTGACTATTCGAAGTGAGA
>NW_012025721.1:0-369 GCF_000956235.1 Wasmannia auropunctata
TTTTCCCCCCCAAACTTGAATGTTCGCGCGCGGACATAGCGGCGAACAGAGCGCCAATTGAATTCGAGGCCGAATTATTCTAGCGGCAGTTTATTTCTGCGCCGAAAGTCTCGCGTATCGCGAAGAATAGCTATGGTAATCGCGAACGGATAAAAGTGAGTAAAAGATCAAATTGATCAATCATCGATCCGACTGTATAACGAGAACGAGCACCGACTTTAAAAAAAAAAAAAAGAACAAGTAATACAGAATTAATTCGGCATGTATTTTTTACGTTTCGTTTTTATTCTGTCGATACGCGAGATTCGAGCCCACTCCAGAGTAATCGCATTTGTCGTAATCGAGAAAGCGATTTGTTATCTAACCGGT
>NW_012025722.1:0-353 GCF_000956235.1 Wasmannia auropunctata
TAAAATTTTCGGGTCGGGTCCGGAGGTACACTTGGCCGATCGACGCTTCCGCGCTAGCGCCTTTAATATTACGTCGATTCGCGTGCCCGCACGTCTATTCGCCACCCGAGTCGCCCCCGTGCCACCCCCTTCGTCCGTTCGCCTCGATAGCGGAGAATTCTCGGCGCCGGAGGTAAACGCGGCGAAAGCAACACGCCGCGCAAAAGCAACACACCGCGCGGGACTTAGAAAATTTTAAGCTTTGTCGGGTCCGGAGGTAAACCTGGCCGATCGACGCTTCCGCGCTAGCGCCCTTAATATTACGTCGATTTGCGTGCACGCACGTCTTTCCGGCCACCCAAGTGCCCCCGTGC
>NW_012025723.1:0-411 GCF_000956235.1 Wasmannia auropunctata
CCGACGCCATTGCCGCGCACCAGTCCGAAGACCTCACTAAATCATTCAATCGGTAGTAGCGACGGGCGGTGTGTACAAAGGGGCAGGGACGTAATCAACGCGAGCTTATGACTCGCGCTTACTGGGAATTCCTCGTTCATGGGAACATTGCAAGCCCCAATCCCTAGCACGAAGGAGGGTTTCAGCGGGTTTACCCGGGCCTTTCGGGCCAGGGAACACACGCTGATTCCTTCAGTGTAGCGCGCGTTGCGGCCCAGAACATCTAAGGGCATCACAGACCTGTTTATTGACTCAATCTCGTGCGGCTAGAAGCCGCCTGTCCCTCTAAGAAGATTTGTTTGTACGTTGGTGTAAAAAACCCTACCGGCCGAAGCCGGGGGCCTTCGCGATACCATAAGGTACGCCTATTTA
>NW_012025724.1:0-418 GCF_000956235.1 Wasmannia auropunctata
TCGATCGACGCTTCGCTTCCCCGCTGGCGCCATTAATATTACGTCGATTTCCGTGCCCTCACGTCTATTCGGCCACCCGAGTGCCCCTCGTGCCACCCCCGCCGTCTGTTCGCCACGATAGTCGTAGAATTTTCGGACGCCGGAGTTAAACGCGGCGAAAGCAACACTCCGCGCGAAAGCAACACGCCGCGCGGGACTTAGAAAATTTTCGAGTCGGGTACCGGTAAGTAAACCTGGACCGATCGACGCTTACGCTTCCCGCTGGCGCCCTTAATATTACGTCGAATCGCGTGACCGCACGTCTATTCGGCCACCCGAGTGCCCCCGTGCACCCCCGTCGACCGTTCGCCTCGATAGCGGAAAATTTTTGGCGCCGGAGGTAAACGCGGCGAAAGCAAACGCCGCGCGAAAGCAACAA
>NW_012025725.1:0-359 GCF_000956235.1 Wasmannia auropunctata
TGTTCGCGTTTCGACAGCGCTGCAAACGTAACCAACAAAGTCAGTCGACTGGTTGCTACCGTCGAGTGAACGCCTCGTGTGTCAGTAAATCGTCGTGGGTTAGTAAATAGTGCGCGTGTTTCTTTCCTCGACTTAGTTTTCAATCGACGAATAATTAATCGACACGGATTAATAATTATTAACTACTTAATACATTCGGTATTAAAGTCAGTCGACTGCTTGCTATCGTCGAATGAACGCCTCGTGTGTCAGTAAATCGTCGTGGATTAGTAAATAGTGCGCGTGTTTCTTTCCTCGACTGAGTTTTCAATCGACGAATAATTAATCGACACGGATTGACTGAGTCGACAAGGCACACA
>NW_012025726.1:0-452 GCF_000956235.1 Wasmannia auropunctata
TGGAAGCGAAGCGTCGATCGGCCAGGTTTACCTCCGGACCCGACCCGAAAATTTTCTAAGTTTCGCGCGGCGTGTTCCTTTCGCGCGGTGTGTTGCTTTTGCCGCGTTTACCTCCGGCACCGAAAATTCTCCGCTATCGAGGCGAACGGACGACGGGGGTGCACGGGGGCACTCGGGTGGCCGAATGGACGTGCGGGCACGCGAATCGACGTAATATTAAGGGCGCTAGCGGGGAAGCGTCGATCGGCCAGGTTTACCTCCGGACCCGACAGAGCCGAAAATTTTCTAAGTCCCGCGCGGCGTGTTGCTTTCGCGCGGCGTGTTGCTTTCGCCACGACCTCCGGCCCCAAAAATTCTCCGCTATCGAGGCGAACGGACGACGGGGATGCACGGGGGCACTCGGGTGGCCGAATAGACGTGCGGGCACGCGAATCGACGTAATATTAAGGGCG
>NW_012025727.1:0-372 GCF_000956235.1 Wasmannia auropunctata
GAAAATTCTGGAGAGATTCAACATGAAAGAAAGCAAAGCTACAAAGCACGCCAATGGTCACCAGACAGGTTGCCAGCAGAGAGAACAGAAAGAAAGATGGTGCTACTGAGCAGGAAGCAGCAAACGTTCCTTTCAGAGAAGCAATTGGTAGCCTGATGTACTTGGCAGGCACTACCAGGCCGGATATTTCCTTTGCCGTAAACAGCCTCTCTAGAAGGCAAGTGAATCCCACCGAGGACGACTGGACAGATGTAAAGAGATTACTAAGATATTTGAGAGGCACGTCTGAATTGGGACTGACATTCAGAGGAAACTCAGATCATTTAGATGCAATGACAGATGCAACTGAGTCGACAAGGCACACAGGGGATA
>NW_012025728.1:0-370 GCF_000956235.1 Wasmannia auropunctata
TACGTTTCCGAGTTTCAAACGGCGAGAATCGACGTTTGAGCGGTGGGAACGTCGCGGGCGCTCGGATACGGCGGTTCCGCGCTTCGCACGTCGAGATTCGACGTTTGAATGGTAGAACGCGCGAACGCAAGGATACGACGTTTCCGAGCTTCAAACGGCGAGAATCGACGTTTGAGCGGTGGGAACGTCGCGGGCGCTCGAATACGGCGGTTCCGCGCTTCGCACGTCGAGATTTCGACGTTTGATTTAGAAACGCCGCGAACGCGAAGGAGTACGACGTTTCCGAGCTTCAAACGGCGAGAATCGACGTTTGAGCGGTTGGAACGTCGCAAGCGCTCGGATACGGCGGTTTCGCGCTTCGCACGTCGAG
>NW_012025729.1:0-323 GCF_000956235.1 Wasmannia auropunctata
GATTCGACGTTTGAATTTTGAAACGCCGCGAACGCAAGGATACGAACGTTTCCGTAGCTTCAAACGGACGAGAATCGACGTTTGAGCGGTTGTAACGTCGCAAGCGCTCGGATACGGCGGTTTCGCGCTTCGCACGTCGAGATTTTACGTTGTAATGGTAGAAACGCCGCGAACGCAAGGATACGACGTTCCGAGTCTCAACGGCGAGAATCGACGTTTGAGCGGTGGGAACGTCGCGGGCGCGTCGGATACGGCGGTTCCGCGCTTCGCACGTCGAGATTCGACGTTTGAATTTTAGAAACTACCGCGAACGCAAGGATACG
>NW_012025730.1:0-452 GCF_000956235.1 Wasmannia auropunctata
TAGTGAAGATACTACTATACAAAAATACAGTAGGTATTATTATATAATAAATATAAATTTATTATAACATTGCATTAAATTTGTTTGGTGAGGGCTCTTTAATCTTTTACGGGAAAGTGAAGAATATTTTTAACAGAAAATACTCTGATTTAACGTTTAAAGTACAATATTAATTCACTTAAAGTTGCAGAGCAGAGTTTAATACACGAGACATCATATTACGTCGCGTTTTATGTTATTTACAATGATATGGTGAAGACACCGCCGCGTCAATGATGGAAAACTGATCTCGGTCGGATGCGCGAAGCTGGGTGTGCGCGCGCGATGTAAATACCTAGATGAAATTGAGAGGCTTAATCCGCCGAAAATAGATCTGTCGAACATGGAGAAACAGCTTCTACGTAATAACTTCGTATAGCATACAACTGAGTCGACAAGGCACACAGGGGATA
>NW_012025731.1:0-303 GCF_000956235.1 Wasmannia auropunctata
CGTTTGAATGGTGGAAACGCCGCGAACGCAAGGATACGACGTTTCCGAGCTTCAAACGGCGAGAATCGACGTTTGAGCGGTGGGAACGTCGCGGGCGCTCGGATCCGGCGGTTCCGCGCTTCGCACGTCGAGATTCGACGTTTGAATGGTGGAAACGCCGCGAACGCAAGGATACGACGTTTCCGAGCTTCAAAACGGTCGAGGAATCGACGTTTAGGACGCGGTTGGAAACGGTCGCGGGCGCTCGGATCCGGCGGTTCCGCGCTTTCGCAACGTCGAGATTCGACGTTTGAATGGTGGAAT
>NW_012025732.1:0-384 GCF_000956235.1 Wasmannia auropunctata
TTACTGCTTTCGAAAGAGTGAATCTTTACCTTCAATTTGCTTTTTTATTGAGCGTTGTACGATTTTTTTTCACCGAGTTATTCAACATTGAAGCAAAAAAGAACCTTTTTTCCTTTAATGTTGAATAACTCGATGAAAAAAATCGTACAACGCTAAAAAAAAGCAAATTAAAGGTAAAGATTCACTCTTTCGAAAGCTGTAAACTGCATTTGCAATTTTTTATTCGCGTAATGGAACTTGTCGAAGTTTGTAAAAAATTTTGAGATTCGTCGGGTCTCCTTTTCTATCCGTGTAATTCCATGAAAGATCAATAGGATCGTTTTCTTAAGTATCGATTTGGAAAGTAGAGATTTCAAGCTGTAATAGTACATTGTGCGACAAGTA
>NW_012025733.1:0-304 GCF_000956235.1 Wasmannia auropunctata
CATTTATTTTAACGTCTGAAGAAATATTTTTTTAATGTTTAAAAAAATGTTTATTTTAACGTTTGAAGTTATCCACATACATAGATACACTGAGAAAAAAAATTTAAAAAATTTTTTTTTAATTTACGATTACATATTATTGTTTTTAGAGTTTAATTTGTGTTTAACACTATTTCGCATTATTTTTATTTTATAATTACAATTTATACGCAGTTTACAATTTTTGAAAACACATCGAGATTCGAACCTGAGATCCCTTGAACATCAAACTTATACACTAACGCTGAGCTAATGATACTTCGAT
>NW_012025735.1:0-382 GCF_000956235.1 Wasmannia auropunctata
TGAAACAAAATAAAATGTAAAAATAAATAAGAGATAAATGTTAAAATATAATAAGGAAGTGAATGTCTACGTCGTCGCCGTCGATCTTAGTGATGTTATACGATTCATTTTTTTAATAAAATAAATAAATGTATATATAAATTATATAAAATATGAATCAAATCAAATAAAAATAAATAAATAAACATGACATGAATTAAATAAAAATAAGAAATGATATAAGTAAAATAAATAAATTAAATAAATAAACAAATATTATATAAAATGTGAATCAAATAAAAATAAAATGAAGTAGAACATGATATGAATTAAATAAAAAATAAGTAATGATATAAGTCAAATAAATAAAGTCAAATAAATAAACAAATAATTATATAAAATA
>NW_012025736.1:0-358 GCF_000956235.1 Wasmannia auropunctata
ATCCGGCGGTTCCGCGCTTCGCACGTCGAGATTCGACGTTTGAATGGTGGAAACGCCGCGAACGCAAGGATACGACGTTTCCTCGCTTCAAACGCGAGAATCGACGTTGAGCGTGGGAACGTCGCGGCGCTCGGATCCGGCGGTTCCGCGCTTCGCACGTCGAGATTCGACGTTTGAATGGTGGAAACGCCGCGAACGCAAGGATACGACGTTTCCNGCTTCAAACGNGAGATCGACGTTGAGCGTGGGGAACTGCGGCGCTCGGATCCGGCGGTTCCGCGCTTCGCACGTCGAGATTCCGACGTTTGAATGGTGGAAACGCCGCGAACGCAAGGATACGACGTTTCCGAGCTTCAAA
>NW_012025737.1:0-300 GCF_000956235.1 Wasmannia auropunctata
AGTAAACGGGTCGCGTGTTAATAAATCGCCGTGTGTTTCTTTCTTCGTGTGATTTTTCAGTGGACGGATAATTAATCGTCAGTGATTGTAAAGTACGTAATAGTACGGATATTAAGTAAATACATTAGAAGATTTCTCGTAATTTCTTCAAGTGCATAATTTGTATGTGAATTGAGTGTGAAATATTGAAGTGACACCGCGGTTTAGTAAAAAAAAAGATTATCTAATTATTTGATCTGTGTCAGTGATAACTTGTGACGTTTGCTATTAAAACTGAGTCGACAAGGCACACAGGGGATA
>NW_012025738.1:0-321 GCF_000956235.1 Wasmannia auropunctata
GCAATAAGAAAAAAATCCTTTGGCACAAAATTCTATCTCCCAAAATACTACCTTTGTGCAAAATTAGAAAAATTTCTGAGAGATGACTGATCCGCTTCACGTGGAATGGCCCATATATACACTCGACAGCAAAATTAAAGCATCACCCATTCTGATCACTAAAAATAGGCAAATTTCAAAAGAGTGTAACTTCGTCAAAAATGATCGTATCGGAATAATCAAAAAAGCATTTTAAAGCTTAAAGTCTCTACTTTCGACACCCATAATTCATTAAATTACTTACTGATTCTTTACAAAGCTGCACGGATGCAAATGGAGATG
>NW_012025739.1:0-330 GCF_000956235.1 Wasmannia auropunctata
AATTCATATCTTACCAAAAAAATAAAGATATAGACTTCTTTCTGGGCTCATCTTAAAGATGAATTTTGTGACTATTTTTTAAGAAATCGTGATTTTATTTAAAAATGGCCGATTCAAAATGGCCGATTAAAATGTAATTTTTTTGAAAATTTATTTTTTTTTCAAAAATTGTTAAAATTCGTTTAATTAAAATGGGTGGTGGTGGTGGTTAATGGTGGGTGATGGTAATAGGTGGTGGTTGGTGGTTGCGGTGGGTGATGATGGGTGATGAGGTAAAAAAAATTTTTTTATTTAAAAATCACATGATATAAAAAAATTAAAAAAATTTTT
>NW_012025740.1:0-340 GCF_000956235.1 Wasmannia auropunctata
CGTACGTCGGGCCTACCGCCGGCGGGGCTGACGAGCGGTCGGCGGCCAAGTTCCACGCCGCGTGTTGCTTTTCGCCGACGGGGGCTGGGGCGCGCGGCTAAAGTCCCTCGCCGCGTGTTGCTTTTCGCCTTCGACGGGCTGGGCGCGCGGCTAACGTCCCTCGCCGCGTGTTGTCTTTCCGCCCCGGCGGGGCTGGGCGCGCGGCTAACGTCCCTCGCCGCGTGTTGCTTTCGCCCCGCGGGGCTGGGCGCGCGGCTAAGTCCCTCGCCGCGTGTTGCTTTCGCCCCGCGGGGCTGGGCGCGCGGCTAAGTCCCTCGCCGCGTGTTGCTTTTCGCCCCGC
>NW_012025741.1:0-340 GCF_000956235.1 Wasmannia auropunctata
TTTCGCGCGGCGTGTTGCTTTCGCCGCGTTTACCTCCGGCGCCGAAAATTCTCCGCTATCGAGGCGAACGGTCGACGGGGTGCACGGGGGCACTTGAGTGGCCGAACAGACGTGCGGGCACGCGAATCGACGTAATATTAAGGGCGCTAGCGGGGAAGCGTCGATCGGCCAGGTTTACCTCCGGACCCGACCCGAAAATTTTCTAAGTCCCGCGCGGCGTGTTGCTTTCGCGCGGCGTGTTGCTTTCGCCGCCTTTACCTCCGACGCCGAAAATTCTCCGCTATCGAGGCGAACGGACGACGGTGGTGCACGACTGAGTCGACAAGGCACACAGGGGATA
>NW_012025742.1:0-318 GCF_000956235.1 Wasmannia auropunctata
TCTCGGGGTTCCGAAAACCAACAAAATAGAACCGAGGTCCTATTCCATTATTCCATGCACGCAGTATTCAGGCGAGGATGCCTGCTTTAAGCACTCTAATTTGTTCAAAGTAAACGTACCGGCCCGACTCGACACTCAGTAAAGAGCACCGCGACGGGATATTAGTTGGGCCGCCCCTCGCGAGGCTAAGCCCACCGGTAGGACGTCCCACATCACGCCAGTTAAACACCGCGAGCGGTGAACCGACGGTGTGCGACACAGATTCAACTACGAGCTTTTTAACCGCAACAACTGAGTCGACAAGGCACACAGGGGATA
>NW_012025743.1:0-331 GCF_000956235.1 Wasmannia auropunctata
TCGCCGCGTTTACCTCCGGCGCCGAAAAGTTTTCCGCTATCGAGGCGAACGGACCACGGGGGTGCACGGGGTTACTCGGGTGACCGAATAGACGTGCGGGCGACGCGAATCGACATAATATTAAGGGCGCTAGCGGGGAAGCGTCGATCGGCCAGGTTTACCTCCGGACCCAACAGAACCGAAAATTTTCTAAGTCCCGCGCGGCGTGTTGCTTTCGCGCGGCGTGTTGCTTTCGCCGCGTTTACCTCCGGCGCCGAAAATTCTCCGCTACCGAGGCGAACGGACGACGGGGGTGCACGGGGGACTGAGTCGACAAGGCACACAGGGGATA
>NW_012025744.1:0-307 GCF_000956235.1 Wasmannia auropunctata
TATCCCCTGTGTGCCTTGTCGACTCAGTTTCGCCGCGTTTACCTCCGGCGCCGAAAATTCTCCGCTATCGAGGCGAACGGACGACGGGGGTGCACGGGGGGCACTCGCGTGGCCGAATAGACGTGCGGGCACGCGAATCGACGTAATATTAAGGGCGCTAGCGGGGAAGCGTCGATCGGCCAGGTTTACCTCCGGACCCGACCCGAAAATTTTCTAAGTCCCGACGCGGTAGTGTTGCTTTCGACCCGGAGTGTTGCTTTCGCCGCGTTTACCTCCGGCGCCGAAAATTCTCCGCTATCGAAGGCGA
>NW_012025745.1:0-409 GCF_000956235.1 Wasmannia auropunctata
TGCCGGGAGTGGGTAATTTGCGCGCCTGACTGCCTTCCTTGGATGTGGTAGCCGTTTCTCAGGCTCCCTCTCCGGAATCGAACCCTGATTCCCCGTACCGTTACAACCATGGTAGGCGCAGAACCTACCATCGACAGTTATAAGGCAGACATTTGAAAGATGCGTCGCCGGTGCTAGGACCGTGCGATCAGCACAAAGTTATTCAGAGTCACCAAAATAAACGGTGGACGGACGGAGACCGCCCGCCACCGATTGGTTTTGATCTAATAAAAGCGTCCCTTCCATCACTGGTCGGGACTCTGTTTTGCATGTATTAGCTCTAGAATTACCACAGTTATCCAAGTAAATGTGGGTACAATCTAATGAACCATAACTGATTTAACTGAGTCGACAAGGCACACAGGGGATA
>NW_012025746.1:0-439 GCF_000956235.1 Wasmannia auropunctata
CGCTTTTGCAACGACCAACATTCTTGTCGTAAATGCCCTGGTTTTTTGCAATGTATGCAATATTTTTCTACGGCATTTACTCCGGCCGGTTTGTAATCCGGTTTTCGGCTAAGGTTGAAACGTCTGGACCATATCTATTAGTGCGGCATTCATCTCCGGAATGCCCTTGCCTTCCGCATTTTGTACACTTGCGGTTTATCATCGCGAAAATTTGAATTTTTTCTTTTTAATAAACCCTAATTGAGGCCTTGTCGCATTCGGCCATGGCCTTTTCTTCAGCGTCTTAGCTTCCGTCTATTGCTTCTGCTAGGGTACGGAAACGTTTGTGAGCGCACCAGTACCTGAATGTCTTCCCTTAATCCAATTTGGAAGTTTTGTAAGGCTAGCGTCTGTGTATGCCTCGTAAATAACATATTGTTGCTCGAGAGTGTGGTTTTTT
>NW_012025747.1:0-501 GCF_000956235.1 Wasmannia auropunctata
GAGTTATTATCTTCACGATATCGTTATTTATTTATTTACGATGCTATTCAGTGAAAAGGTAAACTGCTTGTCTAGATTACCTTTGCCTTACCTGATCATTTCGAATGTTGAAAAATACCGAGTTTATCGCATTTCGATTCGCACGATATAAAATATCCGTATGATACCTATAATTTACGAATGATTGATTGGCCGGAAATGATATAGGAAACATTTTATAAAACATTCCGACGAGATACGCGCTACGCGATCATCGAGTTATTATTATTATTAATTGTAGCTGCAAATGTATTTCAACTAGATAATTATATGCTAATTATATATTTTTTCTTGTAAGCGCAGAATTGCGTAAGGTATATGTGCGATGCAAAAGAGCTTCTTAATCTGCAAAAAATGTCACGTGTTGGCCGACGGCGTTGCGTAATTGCCACAATTATGCGTCACCTGGAAAATCGTATAACTTCGTATAATGTACTGAGTCGACAAGGCACACAGGGGATA
>NW_012025748.1:0-354 GCF_000956235.1 Wasmannia auropunctata
TAATCCTTCGTATCGAAGTATCATTAGCTCAGCGTTAGCGTATAAGTTTGATGTTCAAGGGATCTCAGGTTCGAATCTCGATGTGTTTTCAAAAATTGTAAAACCTGCGTATAAATTGTAATTAATAAAATAAAAATATGCGAAAATAGTGTTAAAACACAAATTAAACTCTAGAAATAATAATATGTAAATCGTAAAATTACAAAAAAAAATTTTTTTTAATTTTTTTTCTTCAGTGTATCTATGTATGTGGATAACTTCAAACGTTAAAATAAACATTTTTTAAACATTAAAAAAATAATTTCTTTCAGACGTTAAAATAAATGTTTTTCAAACGTTAAAAAAATATTTTTC
>NW_012025749.1:0-324 GCF_000956235.1 Wasmannia auropunctata
TGGGATGCTCCGGCACTCGTGGTATTCGTTGCCACGTCAAGAAGTTTCGGGAACGTGGCTCGAGCTCCGACTGCTTTCGCCTTCGCTTTCAGTACCTCTCTTTGTGGGCCCGTCCCCCACCTCTCCTACCTCATCCCTACTTTCATGTTCCTCTCTCTCTTCTATTACATTATCTCCATTACACCATTATTTACAGAGTTATTAACGAATAAAGTTAATCAATCAGATCGCGCTTAGCCGGAGTACGCAGGAGCGTAGCGTGCCGTATGTGCGGCTCTTCGCGCTCACTTCATATAACTGAGTCGACAAGGCACACAGGGGATA
>NW_012025750.1:0-386 GCF_000956235.1 Wasmannia auropunctata
TGGATAATTTGCGCGCCTGCTGCCTTCCTTGGATGTGGTAGCCGTTTCTCAGGCTCCCTCTCCGGAATCGAACCCTGATTCCCCGTTACCCGTTACAACCATGGTAGGCGCAGAACCTACCATCGACAGTTGATAAGGCAGACATTTGAAAGATGCGTCGCCGGTGCTAGGACCGTGCGATCAGCACAAAGTTATTCAGAGTCACCAAAATAAACGGTGGACGGACGGAGACCGCCCGCCACCGATTGGTTTTGATCTAATAAAAGCGTCCCTTCCATCACTGGTCGGGACTCTGTTTTGCATGTATTAGCTCTAGAATTACCACAGTTATCCAAGTAAATGTGGGTACAATCTAATGACTGAGTCGACAAGGCACACAGGGGATA
>NW_012025751.1:0-398 GCF_000956235.1 Wasmannia auropunctata
TGGCAAGATTCGAGTATACATGCATACTCTCAGACTCGCCGTCTTCGGGGCAGCTTGCAGTATATACGCAATTGAGGCACTACCGGTGGCGTGTGATAACCGGGCCTCCTACGTCTAGCAGGATGAGCTCAAGATAAGGTCGCCATAACATTGGCCTTACCCCTGCTCCAGCTGGATGTTGGTTTAATGTACTCAGTCCAGGATAAGCCCAGACACAATGCTCGATTAGTCTAAACATCGCGAGTGATCGGATGACCGGAGGAGAGCCCGACCCTGACCCCGGGCCAAAGATACCCCGCGAGGGGATCAAGGACACCAAGAAAGTCGGAACTCGGCGCGAGTCACAGCGTTCAGACATCGTGAATAATATCGGAGAAGAGCCAGACCCTCACCCAGGG
>NW_012025752.1:0-350 GCF_000956235.1 Wasmannia auropunctata
TACCGAGCGAACGGACGACGGGGTGCACGGGGGCACTCGGGTGGCCGAATAGACGTGCGGGCACGCGAATCGACGTAATATTAAGGCGCCAGCGGGAAGCGAAGCGTCGATCGGCCAGGTTTACCTCGGGACCCGACCCGAAAATTTCTAAGTCCCGTCGCGGACGTGTTCCTCTTCGTCCGCGGCGTGTTGCTTTCGCCGCGTTTACCTCCGGCGCCGAAAATTCGTCCGCGTATCGAGGCGAACGGACGACGGAGGTGCACGGGGGCACTCGGGTGGTCGAATAGACGTGCGGGCACGCGAATCGACGTAATATTAAAGGCTCTAGCAGGGAAGCGTCGATCGGCCAA
>NW_012025753.1:0-363 GCF_000956235.1 Wasmannia auropunctata
CTTGGCCTGCCAATGTTTGAGAAACACTGATATATCCCATATCTTGCACATATATTTATATAAATGGTGGCTCTATCCCATATATTACAAAAGTATATACAAAATACGTATTTCAATATTTGCGAAAAAGCATCGATTCAATATCAATTAAAGAATATGCATTTTAGTCGTAGGTAATATTTACATGTTGATTTGAAATATTTTATATATTTGGCATATTTTAATTAAATAATTTATTTTTTATACACAATGTTATATATAAATCTGATTACTAATATACAATAGCCTTTTTCCTCCGTCTCTCGCCCCCTCCCCCCTCTCTATCTATCTATCTCTCTCTCTCTCTCTCTCTCTCTCTCACTC
>NW_012025754.1:0-437 GCF_000956235.1 Wasmannia auropunctata
TCCTCCGGACCCGACCCGAAAATTTTCTAAGTCTCGCGCGGCGTGTTGCTTTCGCGCGGCGTGTTGCTTTCGCCGCGTTTACCTCCGGCGCCGAAAATTCTCCGCAATCGAGGCGAACGGTCGACCGGGGTGCACGGGGGCACTTGAGTGGCCGAACAAGACGTCGCGGGCACGCGAATCGACGTAATATTAAGGGCGCTAGCGGGGAAGCGTCGATCGGTCCACGGTTTACCGTCCCGGACCCGAACCCGTAAATTTACTAAGTCCCGCGCGGCGTGTTGCTTTCGCGCGGCGTGTTGCTTTCGCCGCCTTACCTCCGACGCCGAAAATTCTCCGCTATCGAGGCGAACGGACGACAGTGGTGGCACGGGGCGACTTGAGTGGCCAAACAGACGTGCGGGCACGCGAATCGACGTAATATTAAGGGCGCTGGCGGG
>NW_012025755.1:0-414 GCF_000956235.1 Wasmannia auropunctata
TATATATTACGACTCTATAAGCTTAACACAATAGATTGAGGGAATTATCTTGGTGCTTCTTATAATATCTCTATGTAAATTTTATTACAGAATTATATTACGAATTCGAGTTTTATAATAATTTGAATTTTGTTACAAACATGATATTTACAGTAATATCACAAGTTATTATTTAATATAATATTATTGTCCTTTAGTTTATAACATTATTGTTATAAAAAGTTTATAAGTAGAATTTATATTGCAAACTTAGTATATTTAAATTAATTTCAATTACTTTTATCAACTATTCTATGATACGGATGATACTTATATCAACGAATCAAGCATATGACACGTGCTGCTCTAGCAATAAAAGAAATATATGTATAACATATATGTATTTAACTGAGTCGACAAGGCACACAGGGGATA
>NW_012025756.1:0-321 GCF_000956235.1 Wasmannia auropunctata
TACACTCTGCTTCTTCATTCGTTACATACGTAAACCCATGTGTTATACACCGAACGTGCATGTACACTCCGAGGAGTATACGCACAACGTCGGGTTTTGTTAAAAAAAGATCATGTATATTTTTGTTCTCATTCTCCCTATGATAGCGGCGCGTAGCCGCTCAGCCCTGACGCTAGATCGACGATGCGATACTCAGACGTCGAGGAACGTGCGTACTCAAAGTACGTAGAAAAATTTCGCTAAGGCGTACAAGTAAAGAGAAATCCGCCAGGGATCTCGCACTTCCGTCGCACTCGTATAACTGAGTCGACAAGGCACACA
>NW_012025757.1:0-404 GCF_000956235.1 Wasmannia auropunctata
AAGAAAGACCGACCGCCGCCGGACTCCATCTCGCGCCCGTCCCGCTTGTAGGGACCGGCACGCTCCGGCCGGCGGGAAGATGGGCGCCGGCCAGCCCAGTGGCCGACGCCCCCCCATGACCCGCCCGGGAGCTCCCTGACTCGCCACCAACGCCCCACCGCCCCCAACCAGGGGGAAGGAATTGGGGCGCCGAGGGCGCCCTCCCGATCGGCGGCGGGGGGGGCAGCGGGGCTATAGCCCCGGTTGCCCCCCCCCGCCGTCACGAACCCCGGTTGCGGCCGGCGGGGGCCGCGGGCACCGCGCCACGCCCCGCCCGGCACGACCCTTCCACCGAGAGGGAGTCTCCCTCTCTCCCTCTCCCTCTCCGCCTCCTCCTTCCGCCGCATCACTGCTTCGCAGAAGGA
>NW_012025758.1:0-361 GCF_000956235.1 Wasmannia auropunctata
CGACGTTCCCACCGCTCAAACGTCGATTCTCGCCGTTTGAAGCTCGGAAACGTCGTATCCTTGGGTTCGCGGCGTTTCTACCATTCAAACGTCGAATCTCGACGTGCGAAGCGCGGAACCGCCGGATCCGAGCGCCCGCGACGTTCCCACCGCTCAAACGTCGATTCTCGCCGTTTGAAGCTCGGAAACGTCGTATCCTTGCGTTCGCGGCGTTTCTACCATTCAAACGTCGAATCTCGACGTGCGAAGCGCGGAACTGCCGGATCCGAGCGCCCGCGACGTTCCCACCGCTCAAACGTCGATTCTCGCCGTTTGAAGCTAGGAAACGTCGTATCCTTGCGTTCGCGGCGACTGAGTCGAC
>NW_012025759.1:0-308 GCF_000956235.1 Wasmannia auropunctata
ATGTTGAATAACTCGGTGAAGCAAAAAGGACCATTTTTGTTTCAATATTGAATAACTCGGTGAAAAAAAATCATACAACGCTCAACAAAAAAGCAAATTGAAGGTAAAAATTACACTCTTTCGAAAGCAGTAAACTGCATTTGCATGCGATTTTTATTCGCGCCATGGAACTTGTCAAATTTCGTAAAAAATTTTGAGATTCGAGTCTCCTTTTTATCCGTGTAATTCTATGAAAGATCAGTAGGATCGTTTTCTTAAGTATCGATTTGGAAAGTAGAGATTTCAAGCTGTAAACTGAGTCGACAAGG
>NW_012025760.1:0-335 GCF_000956235.1 Wasmannia auropunctata
GTTTCTGAGCTTCAAACGGCGAGAATCGACGTTTGAGCGTGGGATCTTCGCGGGCGCTCGGATACGGCGGTTCCGCGCTTCGCACGTCGAGATTCGACGTTTGAATGGTAGAAACTCCGCGAACGCAAGGATACGACGTTTCCGAGCTTCAAACGGCGAGTATCGACGTTTAGAGCGGTGGAACGTCGCGGGCGCTCGGATACGGCGGTTCCGCGCTTCGCACGTCGAGATTCGACGTTTTGAATGGTAGAAACGCCGCAAACGCAAGGATACGACGTTTCCGAGCTTCAAACGCGAGAATCGAACGTTTGAGCGGAGGGGAACGTCGCGGGCGC
>NW_012025761.1:0-325 GCF_000956235.1 Wasmannia auropunctata
CCCCTTGGGATAGAGCCCTTTAGGCGGGCGCGGGGGCCACCCAGGAAGTCATGCGATAAGCGTTCCCTGGGTGGCCCCGTCCAAACGCGCAGAGGGCGGACACCCGTGGAGTTTTAGCCGGTAAGAGTCCGGCATAACCCCCCCATCCTCCCCGGGATGGGGGGTACCCATGAAGGGTTTCTCCACGTACAAAAAAAAAAAAAAAAAAAAAAAAGTAAAAAGGTTAGGTTAGGTTAGGTTAGGTTAGGTTAGGTTAGGTTAGGTTAGGTTAGGTTAGGTTAGGTTAGGTTAGGTTAGGTTAGGTTAGGTTACGGTTAGGTTAGTA
>NW_012025762.1:0-323 GCF_000956235.1 Wasmannia auropunctata
TGATTGATGCAGGAAATGAAGTAAGTGAGAAGTTATGGCGTTTTCCTATGAATGAAACTTATGACAAAATTATTGATTCACCGATTGCTGATGTTCAAAACATCGCTCCTGCAGGCTCTGGTGGAGATAGCATAATGGCTGCACAGTTTTTACAGCGTTTTGTGAATGAAACTTGCTGGGCACATTTAGATATCGCAGGCACTGCTTGGCACGAAAAGGTACTGACATTTGTCCAAGAGGAGCAGTAGGTTTTGGTGTAAGGTTACTTAATAAGTTGGTTGAAAAGTACTACGAAGCCATCGTATAACTTCGTATAATGTATG
>NW_012025763.1:0-370 GCF_000956235.1 Wasmannia auropunctata
TGGCGTGCGCATATACATTGGGCCACGTACCTCTCGATTCTAATCGTATTACGATCGAAATCGTGAAGCGAGCTTTCGTGCCGAATCTCAGAAATCGCATTAAGGTTAAGACCGCCCACGAGCGAAAAACCCCCACCGTTATGTCGATCAAAGATAGTGTCACGTTAAGCGAATACATTCATACGTCTTCATAAATCGAACGAGCCGACAGAATTATCGTCAAAACCGCGACTGCGATTTACATAAAGGTAGTAATCGCGCCGTGAATGCGGATCTCATTTCGCTTCTAATTCCCCGCTTCATTTTCACGCCCCGTTCGCCGTACGTAATAACTTCGTATAGACTGAGTCGACAAGGCACACAGGGGATA
>NW_012025764.1:0-475 GCF_000956235.1 Wasmannia auropunctata
TAGAACTAGGGCGGTATCTGATCGCCTTCGAACCTCTAACTTTCGTTCTTGATTAATGAAAACATTTTTGGCAAATGCTTTCGCTTCTGTCCGTCTTGCGACGATCCAAGAATTTCACCTCTAACGTCGCAATACGAATGCCCCCATCTGTCCCTATTAATCATTACCTCGGGGTTCCGAAAACCAACAAAATAGAACCGAGGTCCTATTCCATTATTCCATGCACGCAGTATTCAGGCGAGGATAGCCTGCTTTAAGCACTCTAATTTGTTCAAAGTAAACGTACCGGCCCGACTCGACACTCAGTAAAGAGCACCGCGACGGGATATTAGTTGGGCCGCCCCTCGCGAGGCTAAGCCCACCGGTAGGACGTCCCACATCACGCCAGTTAAACACCGCGAGCGGTGAACCGACGGTGTGCGACACAGATTCAACTACGAGCTTTTTACTGAGTCGACAAGGCACACAGGGGATA
>NW_012025765.1:0-322 GCF_000956235.1 Wasmannia auropunctata
TACTCGACAGATCCAAAAATTTTCTAAGTCCCGCGCGGCATGTTGCTTTCGCGCGGCGTGTAGCTTTCGCCGCGTTTACCTCCTGCGCCTAAAAGTTCTCCGCTATCGAGGCGAACGGACGACGGGGGTCGCACGGGGGCACTACGGGTGGACGAATAGACCGTGCCGGGTCACGTCGACTCGACGTAATATTAAGGCGCTAGCAGGGATGCGTCGATCGGCCAGGTTTACCTCCGGACCCGACCCGAAAATTTTCTAAGTCCCGCGCGGCGTGTTGCTTTCGCGCGGCGTGTTGCTTTTGCCGCGTTTACCTCCGGCGCCA
>NW_012025766.1:0-304 GCF_000956235.1 Wasmannia auropunctata
TCGTAAATTTAAATAACTATTCACGTAACGCATTATGAGGCCAGCGTTTTTAATAAATAAATGAATTACCAGCTCGTTATTGTAAACAGTAGTCAGGAAGAGGCCAAAGACAAACGAAATGTATTTCAAAACGTATTTTTGCTCGTCTTTGACCTCTTAGCCTGACTATTGTTTACAATAAAAAGCTGGTAATTTATTTATTCTTATTTATTTATTTATTTATTTATTTATTTGTGTGTTTATTTATTTATTTATTTATTTACTTACCTTATTTATTAATTTATTCATTTATTGATATGAAAAA
>NW_012025767.1:0-370 GCF_000956235.1 Wasmannia auropunctata
ATAATAAAAATTTAAGGAAAAGTAAGATAAGAGAAATGTTATTAATTTGAAAAATAATGAGATTTACAGGAACTGTTCAAAGTGACCACCATCGCACTCAATACACAATTGGGCGCGTCTTTTATAGATTTTTGCATAAATGGATTGGACACGGTAGTAGCTAGTAAAGGCCGGTTCTAATCCATGGGGCTATGAGGGGGGGTGAGGGGCAGGGGGGTCCGCGGGGGGTCCGCGGGGAGGGGGGTCCGCAGGGAGGGGGAAACCGCGTCAGAACGTTCACGGTCTGATGCGGGGTCCGCGGGGAGGGAAGCCGCGGAAGCCGCTCAATCAGCTGGCCTGACCGCGGGGTGCGGGATGCGCGGGGTGCGGG
>NW_012025768.1:0-339 GCF_000956235.1 Wasmannia auropunctata
ATTAAAGTATCAAAATAATAAATAAATGATACAAAAGAATATCTAAAAATAAAAATATTAAATATTACAGAATATTACTGAAGAATATAAACACATATTAAAAATTGCGTTATGTCTTCGTCTTGCGCCCGCGATTCTATCTGAAGCTTGAGGAGAGAGAGAGAGAGAGAGAGGAGAGAGAGAGAGAGAATCGCGAGTCGGCCACATAGTAGTAAATCGACAGACGAAATTAGAGACGATCCTGACGAAAAGTCGGGAAGGAGGCGAAGAAAAAGCGGGATTCGTTGGACGAACGACCAGAATTAGCGAAGGAAGAAGACTGAGGACCGCATGAGAACC
>NW_012025769.1:0-390 GCF_000956235.1 Wasmannia auropunctata
TTCAAACGGCGAGAATCGACGTTTGAGCGGTGGGAACGTCGCGGGCGCTCGGATCCGGCGGTTCCGCGCTTCGCACGTCGAGATTCGACGTTTGAATGGTGGAAACGCCGCGAACGCAAGGATTACGACGTTCCGAGCTTACGAAACGGCGAGAAGTCGACGTTTGAGCGGTGGGAACGTCGCGGACGCTCGGATCCGGCGGTTCCGCGCTTCGCACGTCGAGATTCGACGTTTGAATGGTGGAAACGCCGCGAACGCAAAGGATTACGACGTTTCCGAGCTTACGAAACGGCGAGAAGTCGAACGTTTGAGCGGTGGGAACGTCGCGGGACGCTCGGAATCCCGGCGGTTACCNCGCTTCGCAACGTCGAGATTCGACGTTTGAATGGT
>NW_012025770.1:0-410 GCF_000956235.1 Wasmannia auropunctata
TCTTTTCACAATATAAATAGTTACAATTAATTTAGTAATATTTTAGAATATATAAAAATAATTTAAATTTTTTTCGAGGCGCTCTTTCCTTTTTCTACATTCTATTAAAAATATAGAAGATCAGAAACGTGCATTATTAGAGTTTCTATATTTATATTCTTCTTGAAGAAGAATGAATCTGCACAAATTTAATGTGATTATGAAACGACGATAAAAGGAATGAATGAGAAATTACAATCCATTCTATTCTAAAGACTGAGTGTGACGTAATTGTTACGTGCTCGTCGAACAGTAATCAGAAAAATTGAATCTGTAACGTTGGATGCTAATTATTGTTTCATCATGGATACAAGTATTATCGTATAACTTCGTATAATGTATGACTGAGTCGACAAGGCACACAGGGGATA
>NW_012025771.1:0-461 GCF_000956235.1 Wasmannia auropunctata
TCCGTCGTCTGACGTCATCATTTTCGATTTTCGCGTGCTAGGAAGAGCAGAGCTCTCGCGCGCGCGAAGGCGAGATGAGGATAAATTAGGAGAAGCGGAAATCATTTGCCCTTCCGTGCGGGCGTGCAATACGGAAAAAGTGTGAGAGACGATAATGTTCCGCCACACCTCCGCAACCGCGGAAACTCACAATAGCACGTACGAGAACGGATGAAAGAGCCGAACATACAATTAACAGTCTCTTGATAACAATGTCTGAAAAATTGCCGTTTGTGTTATTGAAGACTCGCAAAATCGTACGTAGGTTGGCGATGCAAGAAGTTGCTAATTGACAGTAATTGAGCATTTCTCTTAAAATCGATTGGCACAGATAGAGAAGTATTTATAAGAATACGAAATCTTAGCAATGACGTAATAACTTCGTATAGCATAAACTGAGTCGACAAGGCACACAGGGGATA
>NW_012025772.1:0-386 GCF_000956235.1 Wasmannia auropunctata
CGTGATCATGACTCATCTCGAACATAGACATTCACTTCCTTATTACATTTAACATTATTCTATTATTTTACATTTATTTGTTCATTCTTATTGTTATTATTGATATATAGTTTACTATATCATTCCTTTTTTAATCATATCATGTTCTATTTCATTTATTTTATTGATTTAACTCATATTTATATAATATTTGTTATTATTGACTTATTGTTTACTATATCATTACTATTTTATAATCATATCATGTTCTACTTCATTTATTTTATTGATTTACATTTTATATAATATTGTTATTATTAATTTATTATTTACTATATCATTCCTTATTTTATTAATTCATATCGTATAACTTCGTATAACTGAGTCGACAAGGCACACAGGGGATA
>NW_012025773.1:0-419 GCF_000956235.1 Wasmannia auropunctata
GACTGGAGTTCAGACGTGTGCTCTTCCGATCTGAGGAGAGAGAGATGGTGAAGCCCCGGCGAGAGATGGCCACGAGAGAGAGGAGTGAAGCAAATACCGAAACATGTTTGACAGCGTTGCGAAAGCACGCAAGATGAACGATTACCCTGAACGGTGGATCACTTGGCTCGTGGGTCGATGAAGAACGCAGCTAATTGCGCGTCAACTTGTGAACTGCAGGACACATGAACATCGACATTTCGAACGCACATTGCGGTCCACGGATACAATTCCCGGACCACGCCTGGCTGAGGGTCGTTTTAGTACCAACAGACTGCTTGCGCCCACTCTCGTCGTCGCGCACCCGCCTTAACACTTTGGTGGTGCGCGCGACGATATAGAGAGAGGAGCGTACGAGCGATCGTTGGACGTTCGCCGAG
>NW_012025774.1:0-400 GCF_000956235.1 Wasmannia auropunctata
TCGTCCCTGCCCTTTGTACACACCGCCCGTCGCTACTACCGATTGAATGATTTAGTGAGGTCTTCGGACTGGTGCGCGGCAATGCGTCGGCATTGCCGATGTTGCCGGGAAGATGACCAAACTTGATCATTTAGAGGAAGTAAAAGTCGTAACAAGGTTTCCGTAGGTGAACCTGCGGAAGGATCATTAACGTTCCGGAGGTCCTGCTCTTTGCGCCCTTCTCGTGAGCGCGCGCTGAGTCGGCGACTGTAAGGACACACAGAGAGAAGAGAAGAGAGAGAGATCAGTGGAATTGACGGACGATATTGGAGAGCGCGCGTGTCAACGACGCGCACGCAATCCGAGCTAGCCGAGAGCGCGCCTATCTCTATGACTGAGTCGACAAGGCACACAGGGGATA
>NW_012025775.1:0-462 GCF_000956235.1 Wasmannia auropunctata
TCGTCTTCCACTCGGCCACTCTCTCGGCGCGCGGGCAGCGCGCGAGGAGGCACGGAGAGTCGACGGGGGAGAGTGGGATCCTCCGGGATCAACGCCACTCGCGAGGGAATGGGGGCCCTTCGATCAGCCTGGCCGCGCGTCCGAGCACGCGCGGACCGCCGCCCCGTTTGCAGGGGGCTACGGCACAACGTGAGACGACATCGTCGCGCGAGCGGAGCGTCTCTCGTCTCCAACCGGCGCGCGATCGCGCGGGGGAATGAGACGAGAGCCGGGGCGGAAATCTTTGAAAAACCATCGGGCGACGAAGACGAGAGAAACACCCGCCACCGATGCGATAAATCACAAGTCGGCGGGGGGTTTCGTCTCACGGTGTCTCCGGGCCCTCCAGCGCGCGAGCGACTCTCGGCGAGTCGCCGCGGCGTTGTAGGTTACCAACTGAGTCGACAAGGCACACAGGGGATA
>NW_012025776.1:0-383 GCF_000956235.1 Wasmannia auropunctata
TCCTTGCGTTCGCGGCGTTCTATCATTCAAACGTCGAATCTCGACGTGCGAAGCGCGGAACCGCCGGATCCGAGCGCCCGCGACGTTCCCACCGCTCAAACGTCGATTTCGCCGTTTGAAGCGAGGAAACGTCGTATCCTTGCGTTCGCGGTCGTTTCTACCATTCAAAACGTCGAATCTCGACGTGCGAAGCGCGGAACCGCCGGATCCGAGCGCCCGCGACGTTCCCACCGCTCAAAACGTCGAATTCTACGCCGTTTGAAGCGAGGTAAACGTCGTATCCTTGCGTTCGCGGCGTTTCTAACCATTCAACGTCGAATTCTCGACGTGACGAAGCGCGGAACCGCCGGATCCGAGCGCCCGCGACGTTCCCACCGCTCAAA
>NW_012025777.1:0-393 GCF_000956235.1 Wasmannia auropunctata
TACACAAAATTATTTTGTAATTAATATACCCCGAAAAAAACTAATTGATCAAATTAAACCAACAGAATCCAAGTTGTATTAACGTATACATGATTTAAAAAAAATTTAAATTTAATAAATCAAAAATATAATATTACCAAAAAGAAAGTGAAATCAAAATATTATTTCAAGTATATTTATTGTAATTAAATTAAAAACTAAAAAAATAATATACCTCGAAAAAAATATTGTATCAAATTAAACAAATAAAATCCAAGTTGTATTATTTTTCAATGTATACGTAATAAATAAAAAAAAATGCAATAGATAGCGTAATGAGGGCCGCAGAAATTAAAAAAGGGGATTTTGTCATCGATAACAAGTAGCAAATTACGTGACAGAAAAAATCAAAGA
>NW_012025778.1:0-332 GCF_000956235.1 Wasmannia auropunctata
TAAAAAAAACTTGTATCCAAATTAAATATAATTTTTTAAAAGATAAAACTTAAATAGTATCTTTTGTACTTTGATGTAAACTAACTTTACTTCAGTGATATGTATATTATTTCTATTACTTGTATTAAAAATTTGATATCAGTAAATAGCGTCAAGTTGAACAAAAATTATGTTATTCAACCTAAGTGATGTGTATATCCTTAGTACAAAATATGTGTTGTCAATAAATGGCATCAAATTATATTCTCATAAAATGATTAATTTACAACCCGAGTGACTTATATGTATGTACTTACAATACAAAACTGAGTCGACAAGGCACACAGGGGATA
>NW_012025779.1:0-315 GCF_000956235.1 Wasmannia auropunctata
TTGGCCGAATAGACGTGCGGGCACGCGAATCGACGTAATATTAAGGGCGCCAGCGGGGAAGCGAAGCGTCGATCGGCCAGGTTTACCTCCGGACCCGACAGATCCAAAAATTTTCTAAGTCCCGCGCGGCATGTTGCTTTCGCGCGGCGTTTAGCTTTCGCCGCGTTTACCTCCTGCGCCTAAAATTCTCCGCTACCGAGGCGAACGGACGACGGGGGTGCACGGGGGCACTCGGGTGGCCGAATAGACGTGCGGGCACGCGAATCGACGTAATATTAAGGGCGCCAACTGAGTCGACAAGGCACACAGGGGATA
>NW_012025780.1:0-308 GCF_000956235.1 Wasmannia auropunctata
TTCAAACGTCGAATCTCGACGTGCGAAGCGCGGAACCGCCGGATCCGAGCGCCCGCGACGTTCCCACCGCTCAAACGTCGATTCTCGCCGTTTGGAAGCGAGGAAACGTCGTATCCTTGCGTTCGCGGCGTTTCCACCATTCAAACGTCGAATCTCGACGTGCGAAGCGCGGAAACCGCCGGGATCCGAGCGCCCGCGACGTTCCAACCGCTCAACGTCGATTCTCGCCGTTTGGAAGCGAGGAACGTCGTATCCTTGCGTTCGCGGCGTTTCCAACATTCAAACGTCGAATCTCGACGTGCGAAGCG
>NW_012025781.1:0-531 GCF_000956235.1 Wasmannia auropunctata
TCCACCATTCAAAGGTCGAAATCTCGACGTGCGAAGCGCGGAACCGCCGGATCCGAGCGCCCGCGACGTTCCCACCGCTCAAACGTCGATTCTCGCCGTTTGAAGCTCGGAAAACGTCGTATCCTTGCGTTCGCGGCGTTTTCCACCGATTCAAACGTCGAATCTCGACGTGCGAAGCGCGGAACCGCCGGATCCGAGCGCCCGCGACGTTCCCACCGCTCAAACGTCGATTCTCGCCGTTTGAAGCTCGGAAACCGTCGTACTCCTTGCGTTCGCGGCGTTTCTACCATTCAAACGTCGAATCTCGACGTGCGAAGCGCCGAACCGCCGGACTCCGAGCCGCCCGCGACGTTCCCACGCTCAAACGTCGATTCTCGCCGTTTGAAGCTCGGAAACGTCGTATCCCTTGCGTTCGCGGCGTTTCTACCATTCAAACGTCGAATCTCGACGTGCGAAGCGCCGAACCGCCGGATCCGAGCGCCCGCGACGTTCCCACCGCTCAAACGTCACGTAATAACTTCGTATAGCATA
>NW_012025782.1:0-549 GCF_000956235.1 Wasmannia auropunctata
CGACGTTTGAGCGGTGGGAACGTCGCGAACGCAAGGATACGACGTTTCCGAGCTTCAAACGGCGAGAATCGACGTTTGAGCGGTGGGAACGTCGCGGGCGCTCCGGATCCCGGCGGTTCCGCGCTTCGCACGTCGAGATTCGACGTTTGAATGGTGGAAACGCCGCGAACGCAAGGATACGACGTTTCCGAGCTTCAAACGGCGAGAATCGACGTTTGAGCGGTGGGAACGTCGCGGGCGCTCGGATCCGGCGGTTCCGCGCTTCGCACGTCGAGATTCGACGTTTGAATGGTGGAAACGCCGCGAACGCAAGGATACGACGTTTCCGAGCTTCAAACGGCGAGAATCGAACGTTTGAAGCGGTGGGAACGTCGCGGGCGCTCGGATCCGGCGGTTTCCGCGTTTCGCACGTCGAGATTCGACGTATGAATGGTAGTAAACGCCGCGAACGCAAGGATACGAAGTTTCCCGAGCCTTCAAACGGCGAGTAATCGACGTTTGAGCGGTGGGAACGTCGCGGGCGCTCGGATCCGGCGGTTCCGCTCTTCA
>NW_012025783.1:0-357 GCF_000956235.1 Wasmannia auropunctata
GTCGACTCAGTGCCGGATCCGAGCGCCCGCGACGATCCCACCGCTCAATCGTCGATTCTCGCCGTTTGAAGCTCGGAAACGTCGTATCCTTGCGTTCGCGGCGTTTCTACCATTCAGACGTCGAATCTCGACGTGCGAAGCGCGGAACCGCCGGATCCCGAGCGCCCGCGACGTTCCCACCGCACAAACGTCGATTCTCGCCGTTTGAAGCTCGGAAACGTCGTATCCTTGCGTTCGCGGCGTTTCCACCATTCAAACGTCGAATCTCGACGTGCGAAGCGCGGAACCGCCGGATCCGAGCGCCCGCGACGTTCCCACCGCTCAAACGTCGATTCTCGCCGTTTGAAGCTCGGAAAC
>NW_012025784.1:0-358 GCF_000956235.1 Wasmannia auropunctata
TCTCTGGACTTGTGAATTGATCTTATAATTATTTACATAGGTTTTTCAATAAAGAAGGCAAACTTAAGGCAAAATAAAAAATTTCTACGTAAAGATTAATTTTATTAATTCTATTCAACCGCATAACGAGAAAACTTCTATGCTGATATTGAATTAATAGAAACGGAATAACAAATGTAAGTTCTTTCTACTCAGAAATATTCTACAAAAGTAACAACAATTTATATTCTCTGATAAACAGAAATAAATATACTTCAATCATGAATTATTTTTTAATATATTAATATGCAAGTATATAATATATATTTGTTAATTTTTTTATACATAATAACTGAGTCGACAAGGCACACAGGGGATA
>NW_012025785.1:0-481 GCF_000956235.1 Wasmannia auropunctata
TTGGCGCGCCAACGCCTCGCTCCTCGCTCGCAGAGCACCGCCGGCGCGCGCGTACGCGCGCCTGGGCGGTGTGACCGGAGGGATCTCGCGTGCGGTCGATCTCGACACTCGTCGTCCACGGTCCCAGACGCAACGTTGCAACGAACGTTGTGGCGTGGTCGATCGAGTGAGAGAGAGCGGCGCGCGGATCGTCACCTGCCGTTCGACACGATTCCTCTCTCCAAATATATGCGGCTCTTATCCTCCTGTCTCTCGCGTGCAACGTCTCGTACGTGCGTTGCGCGAAGCGGCGCGCGTGTCGCGGCTCACGGAGTGCGTGACTCGCGCGAGCGGAACGCGGGCGCCGAACGAGATTACCTCGTCCTTGCTTCGGCATCGTGACACGGCACAAGCGCGCGCGAGACATAGAGATAGGCGCGCTCTCGGCTAGCTCGGATTGCGTGCGCGTCGTTGACACGCGCGCTCTCCAATATCGTCCGTC
>NW_012025786.1:0-472 GCF_000956235.1 Wasmannia auropunctata
TTAATAGCGAAGAGGCCCGCACCGATCGCCCTTCCCAACAGTTGCGCAGCCTGAATGGCGAATGGCGCCTGATGCGGTATTTTCTCCTTACGCATCTGTGCGGTATTTCACACCGCATATGGTGCACTCTCAGTACAATCTGCTCTGATGCCGCATAGTTAAGCCAGCCCCGACACCCGCCAACACCCGCTGACGCGCCCTGACGGGCTTGTCTGCTCCCGGCATCCGCTTACAGACAAGCTGTGACCGTCTCCGGGAGCTGCATGTGTCAGAGGTTTTCACCGTTCATCACCGAAACGCGCGAGACGAAAGGGCCTCGTGATACGCCTATTTTTATAGGTTAATGTCATGATAATAATGGTTTCTTAGACGTCAGGTGCACTTTTCGGGGAAATGTGCGCGGAACCCCTATTGTTTATTTTTCTAATACATTCAATATGTATCCGCTCATGAGACAATAACCCTGATAAAT
>NW_012025787.1:0-320 GCF_000956235.1 Wasmannia auropunctata
TTCTCGCAGTTTGAAGTTCGGAAACGTCGTATCCTTGCGTTCGCGGAGTTTCTACCATTCAAACGTCGATTCTCGTCATGTGAAGCGCGGAACCGCGGTATTCGATCGCCCGCGACGTTCCCACAACTCAAACGTCGATTTTTGCCGTTTGAAGCTTGGAAACGTCGTATCTTTGCGTTCGCGGCGTTTCTACCATTCAAACGTCGATTCTCGTCGTGTGAAGCGCGGAACCGCGGAATTTGAGCGTCCGCGACGTTCCCACCACTCAAACGTCGATTCTCNCCGTTTGAAGCTCGGAACGTAATAACTTCGTATAGCAT
>NW_012025788.1:0-497 GCF_000956235.1 Wasmannia auropunctata
CGACTCAGTCGCGGACACGCTGCCGTTGCGTCGATGTCCGGCGTTACGCCGTCGTGCACTTCTCCCCTAGTAGAACGTCGCGACCCGCTGGGTGTCGGTCTACGGCCCGGGTGCGGTGACTGACGCGCCGCCGGTAAAACGGCGCGCGTCAAACCCCCGGTCGCCCGGCCGGCTGCCCGGCGGTACACGCAAGGTATCAGGCCGCAGCTCTCTCGTCGCGCCGCGAGTCTCTCCGCTCTCTCGGGAGCGCGAGGGACTCCGCGTGCGCGCGCCAGAGTGTGCGTCGAGGCCGTCGCAAGCGCGCGCCACGGTACACGGACGTTAACGGACCTAGCGCCGTCGCCGTGCCTGGCCCGCTGTTGGTCGTGCGGTAAGAGAGAATATCTTAACCTTCGACAGGCCTGCAAAACGTTCGCCGCGCGCGCGCCTCTTCGCGGGGGTCGCGCGTGGCGACGGATACCGGTCGGCGACGCTACTGCTTTGGGTACTCTTAGGAA
>NW_012025789.1:0-359 GCF_000956235.1 Wasmannia auropunctata
CACGCCGCTCGTGTGTAGCTGCCGTAGCCATCGTTGTTTATCCCCGCGCGCGTAGCAACAGTCAGCGGTGAGGCGGCCGTATTCCGCCGCGCGCCTGCATTCAGCGGTGGGCCGGACGGATACGCGCTTATTTGTCAATCTTCAAAAATTAATATCTCGTTAACGATTGCGAATTTTGCAAAATGGTAGAGGACTTTTCGATCCAGTTTAATCTGCTCTACCAGCCTACGAGATATTATCCGGTTATTACCGGACACCATGTATATGTAAGATCAGTTCCTGGTATTTAAGTTAAGTTCGCCCGATACGTAATAACTTCGTATAGCATACAACTGAGTCGACAAGGCACACAGGGGATA
>NW_012025790.1:0-351 GCF_000956235.1 Wasmannia auropunctata
TCCCGCGCGGCGTGTTGCTTTCGCGCGGCGTGTTGCTTTCGCCGCGTTTACCTCCGGCGCCAAAAATTCTCCGCTATCGAGGCGAACGGACGACGGGGTGCACGGGGGCACTCGGGTTCCCAAATAGACGTGCGGGCACGCGAATCGACGTAATATTAAGGGCGCTTGCGGGGAAGCGTCGATCGGCCAGGTTTACCTCCGGACCCGACACGAGCCAGAAATTTTCTAAGTCACGCGCGGCGTGTTGCTCTCGCGCGGCGTGTTTCTTTCGCCGCGTTTACCTCCGGCGCCGAAAATTCTCCGCTATCGAGGCGAACGGACGAACTGAGTCGACAAGGCACACAGGGGATA
>NW_012025791.1:0-448 GCF_000956235.1 Wasmannia auropunctata
CGTGGTCGGGTCCGGAGGTAAACCTGGCCGATCGACGCTTCGCATCCCCGCTGGCGCCCTTAATATTACGTCGATTCGCGTGCCCGCACGTCTATTCGGCCACCCGAGTGCCCCCGTGCAACCCCGTCGTCCGTTCGCCTCGATAGCGGAAAATTTCGGCGCCGGAGGTAACGCGGCGAACGCAAACTCCGCGCGAAAGCAACACGCCGCGCGGACTTAGAAATTTCGGGCGGTCCGAGGTAAACCTGGCCGATCGACGCTTCGCTTCCCGNTGGCGCCTTAATATTACGTCGATTCGCGTGCCCGCACCTCTGTTCGGCCACTCAAGTGCCCCAGTGCATCCCCGTCGACCGTTCGCCTCGATAGCGGAGAATTTTCGTCGTCGGAGGTAAACGCGGCGAAAGCAACACGCCGCGCGAAAGCAACACGCCGCGCGGGACTTAGAAAA
>NW_012025792.1:0-321 GCF_000956235.1 Wasmannia auropunctata
TTTTCTTGTTTTATTATTTTTCTACATTTCGTTTATAATTAATCTTTCTAGAATTCTGAATCTTTACCGTTAGAGCGGAGATTTTTGGTCGAAATATATACCTTCGATGTTATCGTAATACCACATATACGAAATATACGTTATCCTTTCCTTTTTAATCTGGACATCATTTCGTTCGATAAAATGGGTGAACGCGATATTCCAGCAAACTGTGAGCGGTAAAATGTAGATCGGCACATTTTCTTTACGTTCTCCAGACATTATTCAAACGTAATAACTTCGTATAGCATACAACTGAGTCGACAAGGCACACAGGGGATA
>NW_012025793.1:0-430 GCF_000956235.1 Wasmannia auropunctata
TAAGATTGCTTACACCATGATTCACCAAACTGATTAATTTGAACCATAAATATTATATTTACATTATTTGTAATTTTATTAATATCACTTTAATGTATCGCCAGTTCCTAACAATAGAGGCATATCCTTAAAAATACCATTTTTCGCCAAAAATGCCCATTTCTACTTGTGGGTATTTTTGCCAATCTTTGAAAAGCTCTCCTGAAAAATGACTATTTTTTGAGATATGACTCTATTGCTCCGGACTAGCGAGCGTATTATACGTACTGTTATTATATGTATTATAGTTACTCTAAAAGACAATAATATTAACAAAAACAATATTATTAACACAATTTTGTTGTTTTACCGTTTATTTATACTATAAGTTGTAAAGATGTATTCAGTTCATATTATGTATAATTAAATAATGGTAAATAGTAAAGATTTA
>NW_012025794.1:0-480 GCF_000956235.1 Wasmannia auropunctata
CAAAAAGTGAAAGAGTGGGGGAAGCATTAAAAAAATAAAAAAATTTTTTAGTTACTACTATCATAAAGTTCACTTCATGCCATTTAACTTTGATCTAAAACATTTTTTTCTATCTCTCATAGTTTCGACGATATTCACGTCGGAAGAAAAAAACTGATTTTTTTCAAGGGATGGTTTCATCCCTTTAAAACGGAATTGAGCACCAACGAAAAATAGTTTCATGCTACGGATGAACTGCTCTACTTTTACACCAAGAGTCAGATTTTTCTGAATTTTCGGGTTCGCAAACTTCCCTTGTCAGTATGAGGTATTCCCGCCCCTTCGGCGTATCACCTCAAGCAGTCTATTCCTCATACTGATACATCTACTGATTTCATCTTGAGGAATTTCCTGCCAAATCTCTTGAAGAATTCTTTCGAGTTCTGCGAGCGTCGTTGGCTGTCTTGGATAATTTCTCAACCGACGACCCCATCAAGTCCC
>NW_012025795.1:0-412 GCF_000956235.1 Wasmannia auropunctata
CGCGCGTCCCACGCCGTAAAGGCTCGGTCGCGCGCCTGCCGCCGGAACATTTCGACGGCCCTCCTGGTCGGTTGCCGGCCACTCAGGCGGACCACCCGGACCCGCCCGATATACATCGGCCTGGGCCCCGGCTAGTAGGTCCGCCGGAGGTGTGCCGGCCAAGGCCGTCGCCGCCGCGTGAGACACCGTCCTGTATCCCCGGGTCAGGCGCAGGGCCATCCTCCGCTGGACTCCGTTCAGAGCCCCTCGGATTTTGGGATTTGGCCCGACGGCCTCGCCCGCCCAAATGGGGGCGCCATACCATTAACCCGGAGAGGACGGCGGCCGTGGTACCATCTTGGCGCGACACCGGCCCTCGGACCCCGCAGGTTCGGCAGTAGGCGGGCCAGGGCGTCTGACTGAGTCGACAAGG
>NW_012025796.1:0-339 GCF_000956235.1 Wasmannia auropunctata
GCCGCGGTGCTCTTCGCGTTGTTTCCTCGAAAGTTCATTTATTTGCGCCTGCATTTCACGCATTCCTTGCATTATTACTGCCATTGGGTCGGGACTATTACTCCGATGCCCATGTGAATTGACAATGTCGTCGCAATCGTTTGACGCGTTTATCTCGTCACTGAAGGTGACGCGGCGAGTTGTTCGGGCATGATCTTGAGCACCGGCTGCTCTGCTTAAATTAGTCATGCCGTCGCCAGTGCTTAGGCTGGCTATTTCGTCACTGAAGGTGACGCGGCAAGTCGTTCGAGCATTTTCCGTTTGCTCATTTTAAATCATATGTCTGCGGTGTTCTATCTT
>NW_012025797.1:0-313 GCF_000956235.1 Wasmannia auropunctata
TATGGACAATATTCAATCACGCGATCGTGTAAGATAAAACAATAGGCTGTAGTATTCTCCGGCACATTTTCTTTACAGTCAAATTCTATTCGCACATCCACGGTAGCGCTCTTGACGGACTCGTTTTGTCGCGTGCAGTCAATGACTACCAAAGGTCCATTCTCCAAAAATGAACCTACGGTTAACAGCGTTTCATCGTTTGTGCATCCGTAATAAGTTTTACGAAAACGTAGCATACATATCAAACAGGATGGCGTATCTGTTTTTATCAAAGTCTAGATTTAAACTGAGTCGACAAGGCACACAGGGGATA
>NW_012025798.1:0-321 GCF_000956235.1 Wasmannia auropunctata
TGTACGCGCAACGACAAGCCGCGGGCGGTCAGTCCTTAAGTCCGTCGTAATCACGTTCGAGCACGACGTTCGTGCCGTGACAATTGTTCTGTTTACATTATCGTAAAGGTGAAGGTGTTAAATAAAATAAGAGTCTGTGAATTTAAAAGGTGAAATAAAAGTGTTATATTCTAAACGAATATAAAGGTGTCGGAGTTGTTTTATCATAAATCGAAGTCCCGTTCCCCGCGGAGTCGGATCCTCGTATTGTGCCCATCAACCAACCCCCGGGCACAACAATTTGGTGGCAGCGGACTGAGTCGACAAGGCACACAGGGGATA
>NW_012025799.1:0-301 GCF_000956235.1 Wasmannia auropunctata
GTCTTTATTTTATCATTTATGTAGCACATATATACAAATATAAAAAGACATATGGAGGTAAGATATTTGATAAATAATATGGATATTAATTTGCAATTCAAATATTGAGATATATTTTTGTAAAAAATATGAAAATGATCTCGCAAATTATCATGATTATCGTACGATATTAATCCTATAAGATACATAAAGATGTAGAGATGAGTAAAGCACATTATACATTCTACTACTTTAAGAATTTTACTAAAAATATCTTTTAGCAGAGTAGCGAATCGAGTAATTAAAATTGTAAATATTTTAG
>NW_012025800.1:0-325 GCF_000956235.1 Wasmannia auropunctata
TGTGCTAGGACCGTGCGATCAGCACAAAGTTATTCAGAGTCACCAAAATAAACGGTGGACGGACGGAGACCGCCCGCCACCGATTGGTTTTGATCTAATAAAAGCGTCCCTTCCATCACTGGTCGGGACTCTGTTTGCATGTATTAGCTCTAGAATTACCACAGTTATCCAAGTAAATGTGGGTACAATCTAATGAACCATAACTGATTTAATGAGCCATTCGCGGTTTCACCTTAATTCGGCATGCACTGAGACATGCATGGCTTAATCTTTGAGACAAGCATATGACTACTGGCAACTGAGTCGACAAGGCACACAGGGGATA
>NW_012025801.1:0-461 GCF_000956235.1 Wasmannia auropunctata
TAGGGCGGTATCTGATCGCCTTCGAACCTCTAACTTTCGTTCTTGATTAATGAAAACATTTTTGGCAAATGCTTTCGCTTCTGTCCGTCTTGCGACGATCCAAGAATTTCACCTCTAACGTCGCAATACGAATGCCCCATCTGTCCCTATTAATCATTACCTCGGGGTTCCGAAAACCAACAAAATAGAACCGAGGTCCTATTCCATTATTCCATGCACGCAGTATTCAGGCGAGGATAGCCTGCTTTAAGCACTCTAATTTGTTCAAAGTAAACGTACCGGCCCGACTCGACACTCAGTAAAGAGCACCGCGACGGGATATTAGTTGGGCCGCCCCTCGCGAGGCTAAGCCCACCGGTAGGACGTCCCACATCACGCCAGTTAAACACCGCGAGCGGTGAACCGACGGTGTGCGACACAGATTCAACTACGAACTGAGTCGACAAGGCACACAGGGGATA
>NW_012025802.1:0-376 GCF_000956235.1 Wasmannia auropunctata
TTGACCGAGCGCTAGCCCGACGTGTCAGGCGAGGCACTTGGCCGCTGAGCGCCTGTCGGCCCCGTCGGCGAAAGCAACACGCGGCGCGGGACTTAGCCGCGGAGCGCGCGACAGACCCGCCGGCGGTAGGCCCGACGTACGCGCTAGCCTAACCGAGCGCTAACCTGACCACCGAGCGCGAGACCGAACGAGCGCTAACCTGACCGAGCGCTAAACCTGACCGAGCGCTAACCTGACCGAGCGCGAGCCCGACGGGTCAGGCGAGGTACTTGGCCGCGGAGCGCCTGTCGGCCCCGTCGGCGAAAGCAACACGCGGCGAGAAAGCAACACGCCGCGAGGGACTTAGAAACTGAGTCGACAAGGCACACAGGGGATA
>NW_012025803.1:0-386 GCF_000956235.1 Wasmannia auropunctata
TTACCATCAACACGCAAGGCATACATCTTTGCTCTAAGCCCGACGAATTCAGTCATGATTGCGCCATTGTTTTCATCTTTCATCAGGCCCGGAACCTTTTTATTAGCGAGTGGAATACCGTAGACATTATCAGCCGCGTAATCGCTCGTATCAAATTTCCTAATGTCACGCTTCATGATTTCATAAACATCGTCGCATTCGATGTGGTAAATAAGACTATCAGTATCGGTGTACAATACTTTACACTTTTCTTGAAAAGAAGGTAGCATGTAGTCGTGGTGAAATTCGTACAGACAAGTCTTGGATATGTCGAGAATACACATACCCACGTAGATTGGTTTGTTAAACTTGACCTCGAACTGAGTCGACAAGGCACACAGGGGATA
>NW_012025804.1:0-468 GCF_000956235.1 Wasmannia auropunctata
GTACGTGAAACCGTTCAGGGGTAAAACCTAAGAAACCCAAAAGATCGAACGGGGAGATTCATCGTCAGCGACGCTGGCTTCGCGTCGGTGGCGATGTCCCGCGGGGCCTCGCGGCTCGCGCGCGGACACGCTGCCGTTGCGTCGATGTCCGGCGTTACGCCGTCGTGCACTTCTCCCCTAGTAGAACGTCGCGACCCGCTGGGTGTCGGTCTACGGCCCGGGTGCGGTGACTGACGCGCCGCCGGTAAAACGGCGCGCGTCAAACCCCGGTGCCCGGCGGCTGCCCGGCGGTACACGCAAGGTATCAGGCCGACAGCTCTCTCGTCGCGCCGCGAGTCTCTCCGCTCTCTCGGGAGCGCGAGGGACTCCGCGTGCGCGCGCCAGAGTGTGACGTCGAGGCCGTCGCAAGCGCGCGCCACGGTACACGGACGTTAACAGACCTAGCGCCGTCGCCGTGCCTGGCCCGCT
>NW_012025805.1:0-353 GCF_000956235.1 Wasmannia auropunctata
GGGAGAAGCCGCGGGGAGGGGGAAACCGCTCAGAACGTTCACGGTCTGATGCGGGGTCCGCGGGGAGGGGGAAGCCGCGGAAAGCCGCTCGCTCAGCTGGCCTAACCGCGAAGTCGTAAGTGCGGGATGCGCGGGGAAGAGGGAACCGCGTCGTAGGTGCGGGGTCCGCGGGGGCGGGGAACCGCGTCGTCGGTGCGGGGTCCGCGGGGCGGGGAACCGCGTCGTAGATGCGGATGCGCGGGGAAGAGGGAACCGCGTCGTTGATCCGCGGGGAAGAAGGATACCGCGTCGGTGATGCGGTATCGCGGAAAAGGGACCGCGCTCGCGTTCGCCGCCGCGTTCGCCGCCGCCGC
>NW_012025806.1:0-314 GCF_000956235.1 Wasmannia auropunctata
AAACGCCGCGAACGCAAGGATACGACGTTTCCGAGCTTCAAACGGCGAGAATCGACGTTTGAGCGGTGGGAACGTCGCGGCGCTCGGATCCGGCGGTTCCGCGCTTCGCACGTCGAGATTCGACGTCTGAATTGTAGAACGCCGCGAACGCAAGGATACGACGTTTCCGAGCTTCAAACGGCGAGAATCGACGTTTGGCGTGGGAACGTCGCGGGCGCTCGGATCCGGCGGTTCCGCGCTTCGCACGTCGAGATTCGACGTTTGAATGGTAGAAACGCCGCGAACGCAAGGATCGTATAACTTCGTATAATGTA
>NW_012025807.1:0-460 GCF_000956235.1 Wasmannia auropunctata
AATGCGCGTTATGTGTGCGCGTGTGCCGTCGCACTGCTAATTTTGCTTGTTTATACATTCCACGGGAATGGCTCTTCGGTTGATTGGCTTATCGATTTTCTTTGTACCTTACTTATATTATATTCATCATGATTGTTCTGTAATCGGTCCCTCTGTCTCACTCTTGTATCCGCACTCCATAAGTACATTACGTGCGTTCAAGTCGATCTCTTTATACTCCACGTTGTAAAATATATCTTGAATAAAACTATATATATCTTGCATTGAATATCGAAATAAACTTATATTCAAGTCCAACAGGTTATAGACCTAAACTACGAATGAGTGCAAGTCGTGAGTGCGTGTGCCGAAACTAAGTTTCCATGGGCTATATGATATCGGACATAAGACCTCGTTACCAAATTATTTCGTAATAACTTCGTATAGCATACAACTGAGTCGACAAGGCACACAGGGGATA
>NW_012025808.1:0-326 GCF_000956235.1 Wasmannia auropunctata
TTTTAGAAACATTTCTATGCTTTATAAAAATTATATACATGTCCTCGGGTCTTCGAAGTAAGAAATAATATTTTTAATCATTTTTATTACTTTTATAATTATATGCATATCCTCGAGTGTTCGAAGTGAGAGATTGCATTTTTTTGAAATATTTGTTTGCTTTAAAAAATATTATATACGTGTGCTCGAGTCTTCGAAAGAAGAAATTGTATTTTTAGAAATATTTCTTTGCTATAAAAAAAATCATATACAGTCACCAAACTAATTGACCGGACACTGCTTAATATATCGATAATTTCTAAAAAATTCAAAATAGAGCAACTTTG
>NW_012025809.1:0-338 GCF_000956235.1 Wasmannia auropunctata
GGGAGAAAAAGAATAGACAGATAAAAGCGACCCTTCGACCCGTGTAACAAGCTGGCTTGTTCTTCGTTTTCCGAAGAAATACGGAAGAGTACGAAACTGATGTTATAAAGAAGAAATTATACTCTCTAAATTTTCTAGAGTGAATCTCACTCCAAAAGAGTGAAATCTCACTCCAAAAGAGCGAAAATACTGTCACTCGGCCACTTGAGTGGCAGTATTTTCACTCTTTAGAGTTTAGAGTGAAATTTCACTCCAAAAAATTTAGAGAGTACGAAACTTGCTCTTACGTAATAACTTCGTATAGCATACAACTGAGTCGACAAGGCACACAGGGGATA
>NW_012025810.1:0-310 GCF_000956235.1 Wasmannia auropunctata
ACTCATGATTACCATTCAATGGATTTGCCAGAAGAAAATGCGTTTAAATAT
Source organism: Wasmannia auropunctata (assembly GCF_000956235.1). Taxonomy (NCBI): domain Eukaryota; kingdom Metazoa; phylum Arthropoda; class Insecta; order Hymenoptera; family Formicidae; genus Wasmannia; species Wasmannia auropunctata. The sequence continues at coordinate 52 of NW_012025810.1, forward strand.
GTATGCGGCTATTTAATTAAAAAATGTACAGCAATCCATTCATGTGATATTTGTGAAAAATATTTAAATGAAAATAAGGCTGTGTTAGATGAGAAGTAGGTATACTAGGCGGTTTCTGGATACAAAAGTGGTGGGGGTAGGTCAAGGGTGGGGGGAATGTAGGTCAAGGAGGAAGGATGGGGAGAATGTAGGTCAAGGGGGAAGGGTAGGGGAATGTAGGTCAAGGGGGATTAATTAATTAATTAGTTAAACAATAATC
>NW_012025811.1:0-371 GCF_000956235.1 Wasmannia auropunctata
TTTTTTACGTATACATTGAAAATAATACAACATGGATTTTATTTGTTTAATTTGATATAATATTTTTTTTCGTAGGTATATTTTTTTAGTTTTTAATTTCAATTACAATAAATATACTTGTAAATAATATTTTGTATTTCTACTTCTTTTTGGTTAATACTATATTTTTAATTTATTAAATTAAATTTTTTAAAATCATGTATACGTTAATACAACTTGGAATTTTGATTGTTAAATTTGATTACAATAGTTTTTTTTCGGGTAACGATATAGCAGACCAAAGAGACCATATAACATTGAAATTTTAACGAAAATTTAGCGAAGAAAAAGACGGCGACAACAAAGGCGGCAAAATTANAAATTACAGACGA
>NW_012025812.1:0-347 GCF_000956235.1 Wasmannia auropunctata
AAAGACATATATCAGTTATTATATATACAAACACGTTTATGTATCTACATAAGATTATAATTTCTTCTTGAGTTTCTCACGGAAAATAAAATATAAAAGGTATAATTATTATATAATATACATTTATCTACGTTTAGAGTAAATTAAATATATATTTTCTTTAACATAATAAATAATGTAATGTAAATAGAGTATGTATACAATAAAGCATTACTATTTTTAAATATATTTACTATTTTTGTTTCTAAAGATGTTTATATAACTACAATTTATTATTTATAATTTTCAGAGGTCAAAATGTTCTAATCCGAGAAATGTAATAGTTGTATTATTTACTACAACTTTTT
>NW_012025813.1:0-430 GCF_000956235.1 Wasmannia auropunctata
CGGCGGTTCCGCGCTTCACACGTCGAGATTCGACGTTTGAATGGTAGAAACGCCGCGAACGCAAGGATACGACATTTCCGAGCTTCAAACGGCGAGAATCGACGGTTTGAGGTGGTGGGAACGTCGCGGGCGCTCGAATACGGCGGTTCCGCGCTTAACACGTCGAGATTCGACGTTTGAATGGTAGAAACGCCGCGAACGCAAGGATACGACGTTTCCGAACTTCAAACGGCGAGAATCGACGTTTGAGTGGTGGGAACGTCGCGGGCGCTCGAGTACGGCGGTTCCGCGCTTCACACGTCGAGATTCACGTTTGAATGGTAGAAACGCCGCGAACGCAAGAATACGACGTTTTCCGAGCTTCAAACGGCGAGAATCGACGTTTGAGTGGTCGGAACGTCGCGGGGCGCTCGAAACTGAGTCGACAAGG
>NW_012025814.1:0-405 GCF_000956235.1 Wasmannia auropunctata
GAATCCCGACGTGCGAAGCGCGGAACCGCCGTATCCGAGCGCCCGCGACGTTCCCACCGCTCGAACGTCGATTCTCGCCGTTTGAAGCTCGGAAACGTCGTATCCTTGCGTTCGCGGCGTTTCACCAGTTCAAACGTCGAATCTCGACGTGCGAAGCGCGGAACCGCCGTGACTCCGAGCCGCCCGACGTACCGTTCCCACCGCTACAAACGTCGTATTCTCCGTCCGTTTAGAAGCTACGGAAACGTCGTATCCTTGCGTTACGGCGGCGTTTACCACCGGATTCGAAACGTCGAATCTCGACGTGCGAAGCGCGGAACCGCCGGATCCGAGCGCCCGCGACGTTCCCACCGCTCAAACGTCGATTCTCGCCGTTTGAAGCTCGGAAACGTCGACTGAGTCGAC
>NW_012025815.1:0-310 GCF_000956235.1 Wasmannia auropunctata
ACCTGGCCGATCGACGCATCCCTGCTAGCGCCTTTAATATTACGTCGATTCGCGTGCCCGCACGTCTATTCGACCACCCGAGTGCACCCGTGCACACCCGTCGTCCGTTCGCCTCCATAGCGGAGAATTTTCGGCGCCGTAGGTAAACGCGGCGAAAGCAACACGCCGCGCGAAAGCAACACGCCGCGCGGGACTTAGAAAATTTTCGGGTCGGGTCCGGAGGTACACCTGGCCGATCGACGCTTCCGCGCTAGCGCTCTTAATATTACGTCGATTCGCGTGACCGCACGTCTATTCGACCACCCGAGTA
>NW_012025816.1:0-339 GCF_000956235.1 Wasmannia auropunctata
TAAAGATTCATTCTTTCGAAAACTGTACACCTCGTTTTGTGCGATTTTTAGTTAGGACCGTGGAACTTTGCAAAGTTTTTGCAAAGTTCCAAAATTTGGGGAAAAATTTTGCGATTTGTCACACCTCCATTTGCATCCGTGCAGCTTTGTAAAGAATCAGTAAGTCATTTAATGAATTATGGATTTCAAAAGTAGAGACTTTAAGCTGTGAAATGCTTTTTCGATCGTTATGTTACGATAATTTTGCAAAGTTGCTCTATCTTGAAATTTTGTCATCGAGTTACAGTCACGAAATTAATTGTCCTAACACAGGTATTAAGAGTTTATCTTTTGCTATAA
>NW_012025817.1:0-448 GCF_000956235.1 Wasmannia auropunctata
TTGTATGCTATACGAAGTTATTACGTAGTTTGGAGCAGAATTAGTTGGAGAAACTCTGAATCTGCAAAAAATAGAAAACTTTTGGGATCTTCTATTCACCAACGAAATGATTGATCTGATCGTCGAACGGACCAATTTAAAAATTGAACGGGAGTGCGCTGAAATGGTAGCTGAAGATAAATTTGAATCCTATCATCACCATACCGACGCTGTTGAAAATGAGGGCATTTTATCGGCGTTCTTTACTATGCTGGTCTTTGGAAAGCTGCCCACGTCGACGTGAATGAACTTTGGGAACGGAGGAATGGACTTGATTTTTATAGGTGCGTTTTTACTCTACCACAGATTCACATTCCTTCAATTTTGTCTACGTTTCGATGTTCTGAAAGAACGGGATCCTGAGGACAGATTTTCGCCTATTAGAGAAATTTGGGACATTTTTATAGAA
>NW_012025818.1:0-372 GCF_000956235.1 Wasmannia auropunctata
CACGGCGATTTATTAACACGCGACCCGTTCACTCGACGATAGCAAGCAGTCGACTGACTTTAATACCGAATGTATTAAGTAGTTAATAATTATCAATCCGTGTCGATTAATTATTCGTCGATTGAAAACTCAGTCGAGGGAAGAAACACGCGCACTATTTACTAACCCACGACAATTTACTGACACACGAGGCGTTCACTCGACGATAGCAAGCAATCGACTGACTTTGTTGGTTACGTTTGCAACGCTGTCGAAACGCGAACATGTGATTAGTTGAAATATCACAATCAGAGCGCGGCTAAGTTTTAAGGCTTTAACCGATACAAGTATTTTATTATTTTTTAACTGAGTCGACAAGGCACACAGGGGATA
>NW_012025819.1:0-429 GCF_000956235.1 Wasmannia auropunctata
CAGGCTTCTGGCGATGAAATTCTGGAGGAATATGGCCGCGCGCACCCTCGTAAAGGTGGCACATAAAACGAAACGAATGCGTGACAATGTTCCGCTAGGTGTACCATTTCAACCTCGGTCCAGATAAATCGCGAAACACTACGATTCCTCGTGTTTTTGTTACTCGAATCTCGCGCTCTTTCCGTTTCCTTGCCCGAGACAAGCGCAACGAGGAAAACGCGCGCTTGGAATATTTTTATTTTACCCCGAGGCGTGCACGTCAGTCAGGGGGTGAGCTGAAAAGGGCGACCCGGACTCTTTATAAATGATCGCGCCAGGTTTCGCTGCGCTTCCATTTTTCAGCGCGAGCACGGGACGGGACGTGTATTTTACATCAGGAATCGTATAACTTCGTATAATGACTGAGTCGACAAGGCACACAGGGGGATA
>NW_012025821.1:0-349 GCF_000956235.1 Wasmannia auropunctata
TAGGGAATGGGGGCCCTTCGATCAGCCTGGCCGCGCGTCCGAGCACGCGCGGACCGCCGCCCCGTTTGCAGGGGGCTACGGCACAACGTGAGACGACATCGTCGCGCGAGCGGAGCGTCTCTCGTCTCCAACCGGCGCGCGATCGCGCGGGGGAATGAGACGAGAGCCGGGGCGGAAATCTTTGAAAAACCATCGGGCGACGAAGACGAGAGAAACACCCGCCACCGATGCGATAAATCACAAGTCGGCGGGGGGTTTCGTCTCACGGTGTCTCCGGGCCCTCCAGCGCGCGAGCGACTCTCGGCGAGTCGCCGCGGCGTTGTAGGTTACCACCGGTTCGCGCCGGCCA
>NW_012025822.1:0-462 GCF_000956235.1 Wasmannia auropunctata
AAGATAGAGCAACTTCGTCAAAAATGATTGTAACGAGATTTTTAAAAAAGCATTTTACAGCTGGAAATCTCCACTTTTCAAATTAATACTTTAGAAAACGACTAACTGAGTTTCGTCGGAGCCGTACAGATACAAATGGAGGTGTGACAAATCGCAAAATTTTTCCCCAAATTTTGGAATTTTGCAAAAAAACTTTGCAAAGTTCCACGGTCCTAACTAAAAATCGCACAAAAAATGAGGTGTACAGTTTTCGAAAGAATGAATCTTTACCTTTAATTTGCGCACTCGTTCAGCATTGTGTGATTTTTTTCACCGAGTTATTTAACATTGAATTAAAAAAGGTCATTTTTACTTTAAAGTTGAATAACTCGGTGAAAAAAAATCGCACAATGCTGATCGAGTGCGCAAATTAAAGGTAAAGATTCACGCTTTCAAACGCTGTAAGTCGCATTTGTATGCAAT
>NW_012025823.1:0-314 GCF_000956235.1 Wasmannia auropunctata
TGCTCGCAAGACCGGCGGCAAGTACCGACACACGCACACGGCTCTCTGTGCTGCGCTCGCTGGCTCTCGAGAAAAACGCACACACGAAGCTCCCTGGTTGATCCTGCCAGTAGTCATATGCTTGTCTCAAAGATTAAGCCATGCATGTCTCAGTGCATGCCGAATTAAGGTGAAACCGCGAATGGCTCATTAAATCAGTTATGGTTCATTAGATTGTACCCACATTTACTTGGATAACTGTGGCAATTCTAGAGCTAATACATGCAAAACAGAGTCCCGACAGTGAACTGAGTCGACAAGGCACACAGGGGATA
>NW_012025824.1:0-334 GCF_000956235.1 Wasmannia auropunctata
TGTCTCTTCCCTACTGCCCTGCAAGTTCAAGACGGCTACAAAATTTTACGGTCATTTCCACCGCTGCTCCTCCGCATCATGCCACCGCCGCCGCCGCCGCTCCTTCGCTTACCGCTACTGCCGCTGCTCTTCCGCATGCCGCCGCCGCCGCCGCTCCTTCGCGTACCGCTACCGCCGCTACTCCTCCGCATGCTGCCGCCGCCACGCGCACCGCCTCCGCCAATACCATCGCCGCCGCCGCTGCTTTTCCGCGTGATTCTACCGCTGCTGCTCCGCATGCCGCCAACATAGATGCTTCTCAACGTAACTGAGTCGACAAGGCACACAGGGGATA
>NW_012025825.1:0-336 GCF_000956235.1 Wasmannia auropunctata
TGACCGCAGTGGTGGGGGACGATCTCTCGCTCCCGGCACTTGCACGCAAGATGGTCGGGAGCGAGGAATCGTGGAGGGCCGTCTCCTCCTTCTGCGAAGCAGTGATGCGGCAGAAGGAGGAGGCGGAGAGGGAGAGGGGAGAGAGGGAGACTCCCTCTCGGTGGAAGGGGTCGTGCCGGGCGGGGGCGTGGCGCGGGTGCCCGCGGGCCCCCCCGCGGCCCGGCCAACCGGGGTTCGTGACGGCGGGGGGGGGGCAACCGGGGCGTATAGCCCCGCTGCCCCCCCCGCCGCCCGATCGGGAGGGCGCCCTCGGCGCCCCAATTCCTTCCCCCCTGG
>NW_012025826.1:0-448 GCF_000956235.1 Wasmannia auropunctata
TGGGGTTACTCGGGTGACCGAATAGACGTGCGGGCACGCGAATCGACATAATATTAAGGGCGCTAGCGGGGAAGCGTCGATCGGCCAGGTTTACCTCCGGACCCAACAGAACCGAAAATTTTCTAAGTCCCGCGCGGCGTGTTGCTTTCGCGCGGCGTGTTGCTTTCGCCGCGTTTACCTCCGGCGCCGAAAATTCTCCGCTACCGAGGCGAACGGACGACGGGGGTGCACGGGGGCACTCGGGTGGCCGAATAGACGTGCGGGCACGCGAATCGACGTAATATTAATGGCGCCAGCGGGAAAGCGAAGCGTCGATCGGCCAGGTTTACCTCCGGACCCGACCCGAAAATTTTCTAAGTCCCGCGCGGCGTGTTGCTTTCGCGCGGCGTGTTGCTTTCGCCGCGTTTACCTCCGGCGCCGACTGAGTCGACAAGGCACACAGGGGATA
>NW_012025827.1:0-438 GCF_000956235.1 Wasmannia auropunctata
TAACACGCCGCGCGAAAGCAACACGCCGCGCGGGACTTAAGAAAATTTTCGGGTCGGGTCCGGAGGTACACCTGGCCGATCGACGTTTCCGCGCTAGCGCCCTTAATATTACGTCGATTCGCGTGCCCGCACGTCTATTCGGCCACCCCAGTGCCCCCGTGCACCCAACGTCGTTTCGTTCGCCTCGATAGCGGAGAAATTTTCGGACGACCGGTAGGTAAACGCGTCGAAAACAACACTCCGCGACGAAAAGTCAAACACGCCGCGCGGTACTTAAAAAGTTTCGGGTAGGGTCCGGAGGTAAACCTGGGCAGATCGACGCTTCGCTTCCCCGCTGGCGCCCTTAATATTACGTCGATTCGCGTGCCCGCTCGTCTATTCGACCACCCGAGTGCCCCCCGTGCACACCCGTCGTCCGTTCGCCTCCATAGCGGAGAA
>NW_012025829.1:0-394 GCF_000956235.1 Wasmannia auropunctata
CAAGCATTCATGGGCTGTAAAGACTGCGACGCAACTAGAAAAACCACGATACGTTATCTTTGCCATGCAGACTGGTCGAAAGAACGTCATGTCTAAAGATGCTTCTTTATTCGATGAATGTAAATTAACCAATGTGAAACTTTATTTAAAATTCAGAATTTTATCCGTACGACGACTTAAATCTAGACTTTGATAAAAACAGATACGCCATCCTGTTTGATATGTATGCTCGTTTTCGTAAAACTTATTATGGATGCACAAACGATGAAACGCTGTTAACCGTAGGTTCATTTTTGGAGAATGGACCTTTCGTAGTCATTGACTGCACGCGACAAAACGAGTCCGTCAAGAGCGCTACCGTGGATGACTGAGTCGACAAGGCACACAGGGGATA
>NW_012025830.1:0-357 GCF_000956235.1 Wasmannia auropunctata
TAAAGTTGCCATAAATCGAATTGCCAGCGAATAGTCCAGACTTAAATCCCGTTGAACACTTATGGGACAATCTTAGCATGAAAGTGCGAAATCACGTACCTGCTCCTTAATTACTGCAAGAACTTTGAAGAATTCTCGAAAACGATAGAATGCAATTACAACGGATGAAATTAAAAGACTAATAAGAAGTATGCCTGATCGCACAAATAAGGTAATACGCGCACGAGGAAGTCATACCCACTATTAATACACAAGCATGAACGCTTGCGCACACGCATACACACACGCACGCACGCACGCACGCACGCACGCACGCACGCACGCACGCAACTGAGTCGACAAGGCACACAGGGGATA
>NW_012025831.1:0-358 GCF_000956235.1 Wasmannia auropunctata
TGCTTCAACGTCCAAGACGCTTCCAATTGCTCGTTCCGTTGCATTTTAAAGAGGAACGATGTGGTTGATGGGAACGCATACACCGGCGTAGGCTCTCACCGATTATCGACTCGGGTATACCTCATGAAAATTGTCGGGCTTAGGGCCCGGTAGCGGTCGTCGCGTAATGCCATTAATTTGCAGGAACCACCGATGCAGACCACCGGTTTCATTATCGTTATCAATACTGTATACAGAATCGCGTGACAAGTGCGTGACCGCAGATGCGGAACGCCCCCTTCCCCGGTGCGGCACGGACGTTTGCGCCCAACTGGCTCAATTTGTCTTTTAAATTATGACTGAGTCGACAAGGCACACA
>NW_012025832.1:0-324 GCF_000956235.1 Wasmannia auropunctata
ATCCCGTCTGACTTTGCGTATCGAGATATTGTGTCGCAGGACCGTCGCGCTACGCGCCCGCCGAGCGCCACAGCCAAGTCAGTTTATGTAATTGTGTCGTTCTCGTCCTTGTGCGTGTGTGATAATTCGCGTTTCCGAGAAGGCCTTGCGCCACGGTTACGGGATTTTAGAGAGTTTCAGGGATCACGGGATCCCGCGGGACGTGTTTGTCCCCGAGTTTCGATTTCGCTGTGTCGATCACGCTTGCCCGTGTACGCCGAGCGCTCCGCGCCGGTGTACTCGCGAATATCACGCCCGCACTGCATGCTTCCCGATTTCGCATGA
>NW_012025833.1:0-348 GCF_000956235.1 Wasmannia auropunctata
TTATCGCTCGTAAAATGGGATTCCCAGAAGTTATTTTGCCGGGTGACGTACGCAATGATTTGTACCTAACTTTAATTAGCGGTAAATTCAGCAAAGATTCGAAATTTACGGACAAAATGTAGAAGTAACGGTTAGTAAAAATATAAATTTTCAAATTGTATTTACTTTTATATATATCTTTTCATTTAAAAGGTACGTGATGGAAAATCCATATTTGGTACTCGGTAATGTTGTTATCGCTCGTAAAATGGGATTCCCAGAAGTTATTTTGCTGGGTGACGTACGTAATGATTTGTACCTAACTTTAATTAGCGGTAAATTCAGCAAAGATTCGAAATTTACGGACAA
>NW_012025834.1:0-326 GCF_000956235.1 Wasmannia auropunctata
CAAAATTGTTGAATTTTTAAAATTATAGAACTGCTTTTTTTTGTTACTAGAATTAGAATTTTGTATGTTATAAATTTTTCTTTTATTATCTCTAAGCGGAACGTCTTGCATATATAAAATATTACACTAACTTGAAAAATTATTTGATTTTTCAGTTTTATTTGATTTTTCAGTTTCTATTTCAGAATTTTTTTTCTGAAGTTCTCGAATAATTTGCTTCAATTCTCCTTTGTTGGACTTTGATTTCCAGAATTAGAATAGGAGCTATTTACTGATGAAATTGATTCAACCGAAATTGATGCACTAGACGTAATAACTTCGTATAG
>NW_012025835.1:0-389 GCF_000956235.1 Wasmannia auropunctata
TAAGGGACGTCCTGTACGTCCTTGCTGTCCCTCGGATAAAGTGTGCTGTATATATGGGAAGCCTATCAGATAGATAGCGATTGAAGAAATTAACTTACGAATACGCTTAATTAGCAAATAAAAGAATAACACCAGTTCCTATATATAGTTTTCTTGCATATAGACAAATAAAATAATGCATTATAACATATTAACAAAGAATGTATTATAACATTATTATTTTTAACATATGTTTTAATAGATTAATTAATTTTAGCAGAATTTTATCATATGTATATATATTTATGAATGTTGTTATTATTTATTTCTCTTTTCTTACTTTAAACTCATGCAAGATGGTACGTAATAACTTCGTATAGCAACTGAGTCGACAAGGCACACAGGGGATA
>NW_012025836.1:0-374 GCF_000956235.1 Wasmannia auropunctata
TGAGAATCGACGTTTGAGCGGTGGGAACGTCGCGGGCGCTCGGATTTGGCGGTTCCGCGCTTCGCACGTCGAGATTCGACGTTTGAATGGTGGAAACGCCGCGGAACGCAAGGATACGACGTTTCCGAGCTTCAAACGGCGAGAATCGACGTTTGAGCGGTGGGAACGTCGCGGGCGCTCGGATCCGGCGGTTCCGCGCTTCGCACGTCGAGATTCGACGTTTGAATGTGAACGCCGCGGAACGCAAGGATACGACGTTTCCGATCTTCAAACGGCGAGAATCGACGTTTGAGCGGGTGGGAACGTCGCGGGCGCTCGGATCCGGCGGTTCCGCGCTTCGCACGTCGAGATTCGACGTTTGAATAGTAGTAACG
>NW_012025837.1:0-382 GCF_000956235.1 Wasmannia auropunctata
TTTAAATTCAGAATTTTATCCGTACGACGACCTAAAATTTAGACTTTGATAAAAAACAGATATGCCATTCTGTTTGATATGTATGCTCGTTTTCGTAAAACTTATTACGGATGCACAAACTATGAAACGCTGTTAACCGTAGGTTCATTTTTAGAGAATGGAACTTTCGTAGTCATTGACTGCACGCGACAAAATGAGTCCGTCAAGAGCGCTACCGTGGATGTGCGAAATAGTAATTTTGACTGTAAAGAAAATGTGCCGGAGAATACTACAGCCTATTGTCTTATCTTACACGATCGCGTGATTGAATATTGCCCATTAATCCAACGTTGTGCGCAAAAATCACATAAATTGTCACGTCTGCGAATATTCTCATCCGAGA
>NW_012025838.1:0-309 GCF_000956235.1 Wasmannia auropunctata
TGTGTGCCTTGTCGACTCAGTCTCCGCGCGAAAGAAACACGCCGCGCGGGACTTAGAAAATTTTCGGGTCGGGTCCGGAGGTAAACCTGGCCGATCGACGCTTCGCTTCCCGCTGGCGCCCTTAATATTACGTCGATTCGCGTGCCCGCACCTCTGTTCGGCCACTCAAGTGCCCCAGTGCATCCCCGTCGACCGTTCGCCTCGATAGCGGAGAATTTCGTCGTCGGAGGTAAACGCGGCGAAAGCAACACGCCGCGCGAAAGCAACACGCCGCGCGGGACTTAGAAAAATTTTCGGGCGGGTCCGGAG
>NW_012025839.1:0-405 GCF_000956235.1 Wasmannia auropunctata
TGCGGTCGTGCGTACACGTTACTCGTGTCTCGTACGGCTTCTCGAACGTCTATGAAACACGGACCGTGATCGTTGCGATGCACGTCGGTCGTTCTTCTCGCTATTGAAGCGGAGAAGTCGTCGACTCTCGCACGGAGGGTGAGTTACATCGTTCGACGTATTCGGCGACTCGTTCGACGAAACGTCCGGTGTTCGCTCGCGCTTGCCGAAGCGTGCCGTCCAATATAATATTATATACAAACACAGCATTGCCACGAGTCGGTGTCGAGAGACCGAATGGCTCTTATGTGGCGCGCACATAGTGTTGGTCCCGCGATCTTCCCTCGTTCTCAGACGAACGTGATCGGATGAATCGTGGCGCTTACTGAACATCAACTCACGTATACGAGTGCGACGGAAGTGCGA
>NW_012025840.1:0-433 GCF_000956235.1 Wasmannia auropunctata
TATTCCCTCGCGGGGTTTCTTTGGGCCCGGGGTAAGGGTCGAGCTCCCCGGATTACTTCCACGCGGTTACCGGATCACTCACGATGTTTCAACACTGTGATTCTCGCGACAATTCCGACTTTCTTGGTGTTTTTGATACCCTCGCGGGGTTTCTTTGGGCCCGGGTTCAGGGTCTGGCTTTTCTCCGATATTATTCACGATGTCTGAACACTGTGACTCGCGGGAGTTCCGACTCTCTTGGTGTCCTTGATTCACTCGCGGGTTTCTTGGCCCTGGTTCAGGGTCTGGCTTTCTCCGATATTATTCACGATGTTTCAACATTGTAATTTCGCGAGAATTCCGACTCTCTTGGTGTCCTTGATCCCTCGCGGGGTTTCTTTGGGCCCGGGTTCAGGGTCTGGTTTTTCTCCGATATTATTCACGATGTCTGAAC
>NW_012025841.1:0-303 GCF_000956235.1 Wasmannia auropunctata
TGTGTGCCTTGTCGACTCAGTCGCCGCGTGTTGCTTTCGCTTCACGGGGCTGGGCGCGCGGCTAAGTCCCTCGCCGCGTGTTCCCTTTCCGCCCCGCGGGGCTCGGGCGCGCGGCTAAGTCCCTCGCCGCGTGTTGTCTTCGCCCGCGGGGCTGGGCGCGCGGCTAAGTCCCTCGCCGCGTGTTGCTTTCGCCCCGCGGGGCTGGGCGCGCGGCTAAGTCCCTCGCCGCGTGTTGCTTTCGCCCCGCGGGGCTGGGGCGCGCGGCTAAGTCCCTCGCCGCGTGTTGCTTTTCGCCCCGCGGGG
>NW_012025842.1:0-378 GCF_000956235.1 Wasmannia auropunctata
CCCGGATGATTAAACAAAATTTTATGGAAAAAGCTAAAAATAATTTATCTAGTTTTTTGTTCGTAATATTTATAATTTAGATATTACAAATGTTTAGTTTGGTTCAATTTAGTTTTGGTCATATTTAGTTTTGGTTTTTTAGTCAGTTATATTATAATTTCAGTTTATTATTAATTTGTATTTTTATGATTGTTTAATAAATATTGTTTTATAATTAAAAATTTTTCATTGTTTCTTTATTTTATGCCATATAAAAGAATATAAGATAAATTTATTGTTTAGTTTTGGTCATGTTTAGTTTGGTTTTTTAGTCAGTTGTATTATAATTTCAGTTTATTATTAATTTGTATTTTTATGATTGTTTAATAAATATTGTTT
>NW_012025843.1:0-432 GCF_000956235.1 Wasmannia auropunctata
CATTGCGTCAACTCCCGCGAGGGCCATCGCAATGCTTTGTTTTAATTAGACAGTCGGATTCCCCTAGTCCGTGCCAGTTCTGAGCTGAGCGTTGAATGGCGGCCGAAGAGGACGACCACGACGGCTCGCGCCGCCACGGAAGCCTCGCAGCAAGGAAGATCCGCGGGAGGCCAAGGCACGGGACCGAGCTCGGATCCCGTGTTCGGCGCGAGAACGCCGAGCGTTCACCTCGCCCAGGCCCGGCACGTCAGCCAGACCCGCTTCCCGACCAAGCCCGACACGCCCCGCTCCTCAGAGCCAATCCTTATTCCGAAGTTACGGATCCAATTTGCCGACTTCCCTTACCTACATTAGTCTATCGACTAGAGGCTCTTTACCTTGGAGACCTGCTGCGGATATGGGTACGAACCGGCGCGACACCTCCACGTGGCA
>NW_012025844.1:0-335 GCF_000956235.1 Wasmannia auropunctata
CCTAAGTGACTGGAGTTCAGACGTGTGCTCTTCCGATCTTGGTCGGGACTCTGTTTTGCATGTATTAGCTCTAGAATTACCACAGTTATCCAAGTAAATGTGGGTACAATCTAATGAACCATAACTGATTTAATGAGCCATTCGCGGTTTCACCTTAATTCGGCATGCACTGAGACATGCATGGCTTAATCTTTGAGACAAGCATATGACTACTGGCAGGATCAACCAGGGAGCTTCGTGTGTGCGTTTTTCTCGAGAGCCAGCGAGCGCAGCACAGAGAGCCGTGTGCGTGTGTCGGTACTTGCCGCCGGTCTTGCGAGCCGGTCGGCGACACT
>NW_012025845.1:0-376 GCF_000956235.1 Wasmannia auropunctata
TAAAGTATCCTTCGGATATGTGCGGTGTTAAGGCCCATCCAGCATTATGCAAAATTTGCAGCTTTACCATACGTTAGCGATAAATAGTTCTTGATAGTTGTGGTAATTCCAACGTTTCTGTTGCGTATCAATCTCCACACCGTTGAGTTCGTATCGAATTTCATCAAACATGAACGTTACGCAATTCTTTGCAAGCGTTGTCACCGTCCCTTCCTTCTTTTCCTTTATCGACATTTTTCCTTCGACGTAGAGAAAACTTTCGCATGGTAATGTGTATAAATCCTGCTGTTGTATGGGTATTCGTATTTCATCGCTGTGTCCAAACGCTGTATTAGCATATGGATTGTAACTGAGTCGACAAGGCACACAGGGGATA
>NW_012025846.1:0-407 GCF_000956235.1 Wasmannia auropunctata
CAATAAAAATACAAATTATAAGTACAATATAATGTAAAACTATTGGATTAAGAAGCGATTAGCGTCTTATACCAAATTTATGCAAACATTTTTTTTACTATTTTTACTATTTTTATAAAAAAATTATCTAAACAATTATTTTAAATTCCTTAGTTATGAAAGAAAAATTTAATAAAATTTTATCATGAAAGTTATTAACATTAATTATTATATTGTTTAAATAACTATTCAGTGAATGTAAATTTTTGTTTAATACATATATATATATATATATATATATTTAAGTATCTCCGGTAAAATATTTTTGATAATACGGATATGTATGATAACGTATGTACAAATGAGGATAGCATATGGACATACAAACTTATCCTTTTGGGGATATCCTTATAGTGTCCACAAATGTA
>NW_012025847.1:0-314 GCF_000956235.1 Wasmannia auropunctata
CCTAAAAAGACAAATCATGCGCAGAGTGTGCTACTAAATTTTTGATACCAAAAAGGCAATAGATTTCTCTACAGTTTCTGTAATATCTAACGATGTCGGCAAACAGTTGCTAGAAATCTGACAAAATCTGTTGACATTCTATGCCAGCAAATTAACAACAGAAACCGAGTAGACTCTGCTGATAAATTCTAATTGCACATTGGTGGCAGAAACCGAGTAGGATCTGTGCAACGCAATCTGAAACCACATTGGCAACAGAAATCGAACAGATTTTTCAAACGCAGTATTATTGTCAGATTGTCGGCAGAAATTGA
>NW_012025848.1:0-461 GCF_000956235.1 Wasmannia auropunctata
TGGGCCCTCCAGCGCGCGAGCGACTCTCGGCGAGTCGCCGCGGCGTTGTAGGTTACCACCGGTTCGCGCCGGCCGACGCCGCCGAATCCGAAAGGGCACAGGCACGGTGCTTGAACACCGGCCGCGGGCCTCCCTCGGATCGTTGGCGCGCCAACGCCTCGCTCCTCGCTCGCAGAGCACCGCCGGCGCGCGCGTACGCGCGCCTGGGCGGTGTGACCGGAGGGGATCTCGCGTGCGGTCGATCTCGACACTCGTCGTCCAGGTCCCAGACGCAACGTTGCAACGAACGTTGTGGCGTGGTCGATCGAGTGAGAGAGAGCGGCGCGCGGATCGTCACCTGCCGTTCGACACGATTCCTCTCTCCAAATATATGCGGCTCTTATCCTCCTGTCTCTCGCGTGCAACGTCTCGTACGTGACGTTGCGCGAAGCGGCGCGCGTGTCGCGGCTCACGGNGTGCGT
>NW_012025849.1:0-381 GCF_000956235.1 Wasmannia auropunctata
TACCAATTTAAAAAGCCACTAGCTTGAAATAATATGAAAGAATACGAAATGGAAAGAATACACTGGACAATGCTGGATTTAATACACATACCACTATTTTATGATTCATCTGCGATGTTCTACACATAATGCGTAATTGGATACTAATAAATTTGCTAAAAATTGACGTTTATAAATAATGATACAATTTGCATATGTTTTCATGAAACAGTTATATTTTTTAAAATAGCCTTCTAAATATTTTTGGCCAGAAATATAGAACAGATGAAGTTTTTACTAGATAAAGTTGCTGTGAAGATCTTTTTTTGTAGTCGGTTAGGCGAAAATGTGTGTCACGATCGTATAACTTCGTATAATGTAACTGAGTCGACAAGGCACACA
>NW_012025850.1:0-403 GCF_000956235.1 Wasmannia auropunctata
TGCTATGGAGGCGAACGGACGACGGGTGTGCACGGGGGCACTCGGGTGGTCGAATAGACGAGCGGGCACGCGAATCGACGTAATATTAAGGGCGCCAGCGGGGAAGCGAAGCGTCGATCGGCCAGGTTTACCTCCGGACTCGACAGATCCAAAAATTTTCTAAGTCCCGCGCGGCGTGTTGCTTTCGCGCGGCGTGTTGCTTTCGCCGCGTTTACCTCCGGCGCCGAAAATTTTCCGCTATCGAGGCGAACGGACCACGGGTGTGCACGGGGTTACTCGGGTGACCGAATAGACGTGCGGGCACGCGAATCGACATAATATTAAGGGCGCTAGCGGGGAAGCGTCGATCGGCCAGGTTTACCTCCGGACCCAACAACTGAGTCGACAAGGCACACAGGGGATA
>NW_012025851.1:0-300 GCF_000956235.1 Wasmannia auropunctata
ATCCAAGTTGTATTAACGTATACATGATTTTTAAAAATTTAATTTAATAAATTAAAATATAGTATTACCAAAAAGAAGTGAAATCAAAATATTATTTCAAGTATATTTATTGTAATTGAATTAAAAACTAAAAAAATATACCTCGAAAAAAATATATCAAATTAAACAAATAAATCCATGTTGTATTATTTTCAATGTATACGTAAAAATAAAACAAGAAATGCAATAGATAGCGTAATGAAGACCGCAGAAATTAAAAAGGGATTTCGATAACTGAGTCGACAAGGCACACAGGGGATA
>NW_012025852.1:0-386 GCF_000956235.1 Wasmannia auropunctata
TCATCTGACATAACGTGGAAGAGAACCTCGATGAATTATAACCTCATGTACACCCCAACACTAACCAAACTAATCCAACGTGTCACGACGCGAACTGTCATCGCCGCGAAAGTTCAGAGCGCGACTTCGACTTCGACTTCGTGCGAGGCTGCAAGATTAGAAATTCTAGCGCCTCTTGTGTCAGAAATTGTAAAAGTACACTTCCCCACCCGCAACTGGTCGACGATAATGACAATGACGTTTCTTAATCTGAAATTCCTACATTTCGGACTTTGCATTGCAATATCTCCGCTCGTAGGACATGTAGAAAAAAAATAACACACTTTCATTATATAAATCGAACCCAAGCTATCGATTAACTGAGTCGACAAGGCACACAGGGGATA
>NW_012025853.1:0-365 GCF_000956235.1 Wasmannia auropunctata
AATTAACCAATGTAGAAACTTTTATTTAAATTCAGAATTTTATCCTTACGACGACTTAAATCTAGACTTTGATAAAAACAGATATGCCATCCTGTTTGATATGTATGCTCGTTTTTGTAAAACTTATTACGGATGCACAAACGATGAAACGCTGTTATCCGTAGGTTCATTTTTGGAGAATGGACCTTTCGTACTCATTGACTGCACGCGACAAGACGAGTCCGTCAAGAGCGCTACCGTGGATGTGCGAATAGAATTTGACTGTAAAGAAAATGTGCCGGAGAATACTACAGCCTATTGTCTTATCTTACACGATCGCGTGATTGAATATTGTCCATTATCCAACGTTGTGCGCAAAATCACAA
>NW_012025854.1:0-341 GCF_000956235.1 Wasmannia auropunctata
ATTTCAAATTGGTCCTGGTATATTTCTTGCAGCATGGTTTCAATTTTATTTTTATTTCCATTTTTAATTTTGTAGTGGGAGTTTCGGGCACATTTAAAAAAGTTGTAGTAAATAATACAACTATTACATTTCTCGGATTGAACATTTTGCCTCTGAAAAAATTATAAATAATAAATTGTAGTTATATAAACATCTTTAGAAACAAAAATAGTAAATATATTTAAAAAATAGTAATGCTTTATTGTATACATACTCTATTTACATTACATTATTTATTATGTTAAAGACAAATATANATTTTAATTTACTCTAAACGTGATAAATGTATATTATATAATAAT
>NW_012025855.1:0-401 GCF_000956235.1 Wasmannia auropunctata
TCTTCAAACGGCGAGAATCGACGTTTGATTGGTGGGAACGTCGCTGGCGCTCAAATTCCGCGGTTATGCGCTTCACACGACGATAATCGACGTTTGAATGGTAGAAACGCCGCGAACGCAAGGATACGACGTTTCCGAGCTTCAAACGGCGAGAATCGACGTTTGAGTGTTGGGAACGTCGCGGGCGCTCGAATACCGCGGTTCCGCGCTTCACACGACGAGAATCGACGTTTGAATGGTAGAAACGCCGCGAACGCAAGGATACGACGTTACCGAGCTTCAAACGGCGAGAATCGACGTTTGATTGGTGGAACGTCGCTGGCGCTCAAATTCCGCGGTTATGCGCTTCACACGACGAGAATCGACGTTTGAAACTGAGTCGACAAGGCACACAGGGGATA
>NW_012025856.1:0-382 GCF_000956235.1 Wasmannia auropunctata
TCCGCAGACGACTTCTTAATCTCGTCACCTCGCCCGTTACCCCATCCACCGACGGTAATCTAATTTTCCGCCCAAAAGGAAAGGGTTTTAATCGCTCGTCGCCTGAATTCGCTCGTCCCTGACGAGTTAACCGAAAGTTACTTAAATTATTTTTTCTTATCGATTGTAATTTGTTAACGTACTTACGGAAGACGCCTTAATTACTACTATACGATATATATGTATACGATTTTCTCTCAATTAATTGTTATATACAGTAAATTTTATAGTCTTTTCTTCCCAAAAAATATTAAATAAGCTTAAAAACTACATTTTTTAACGATTAGTATACGTAATAACTTCGTATAGCATACAACTGAGTCGACAAGGCACACAGGGGATA
>NW_012025857.1:0-492 GCF_000956235.1 Wasmannia auropunctata
TCTATCGAGGCGAACGGTCGAAAGGGATGCACTGGGGCACTTGAGTGGCCGAACAGAGGTGCGGGCACGCGAATCGACGTAATATTAAGGGCGCCAGCGGGGAAGCGAAGCGTCGATCGGCCAGGTTTACCTCCGGACCCGACCCGAATATTTTCTAAGTCCCGCGCGGCGTGTTGCTTTCGCGCGGAGTGTTGCGTTCGCCGCGTTTACCTCCGGCGCCAAAAATTCTCCGCTATCGAGGCGTACGGACGGACGGGGGTGCGACGGGGGCACTCGGGTGGCCAAATAGACGTGCGGGCAAGCGAATCGACGTAATATTAAGGACGCTATCGGGGAAGCGTCGATCGGCAAGGTTTACCTCCGGACCCGACCCGAAAATTTTCTAAGTCCGCGCGGCGTGTTTCTTTCGCGCGGAGTGTTGCTTTCGCCGCGTTTACCTCACGTATAACTTCGTATAGCATACAACTGAGTCGACAAGGCACACAGGGGATA
>NW_012025858.1:0-407 GCF_000956235.1 Wasmannia auropunctata
TTCTCTGAAAAACTTTGAAAATCTATGAATATCTATGAAAATCTATAAACTGTTACCATGAAAATTTTTGAAAATCACTGAAATACTCTAATAATCTCTGAAATTTTACTGAAAAAATCTCTGAAAAACTCTGAAACGTGTCCGAATTTCTAGAGTTTTTCAGGACAATTTTCAGACTTTTTCAGAGAAATTTTCAGAGAATTTCAGAAAAATTTTTTTACCAGGGCGGTATCTCTGCAAGTTCAGATGGCTAGAAATGTCCCATGTGTATGTACATGTGGAAGTACATATACAAATGCAAATTGTAGCTGAAATAAATACCTTTAATTTTTTTTCCTCTCTTTGTCTTCCTCATTATCGTATAACTTCGTATAATGTAACTGAGTCGACAAGGCACACAGGGGATA
>NW_012025859.1:0-443 GCF_000956235.1 Wasmannia auropunctata
GCAACGGTCCCGCGGACGACGATTTGGATAGCGCGTATCGTGCGTTGGCGCGCGCGCGCGGTGTTAACGCGTGTCAACACATACGCCAATCGTCGTCCGAACCACGTGCCACCTCGTTTCGCCGCTTACGCATCCGAAATGCCCGGGCAAATAATCGCTGCACGAAAGCAAGAGGTTGTTGCACACGCGCGGTCGAATCGAGATAGAATTCGCCACGGCTACGATACGCTTGCGCCGCGATAAACGCGTATGTACGCATGCCACGTGGTTGCAGCGCAACGCTTGGAATACTCCAAGCCGAACCACAGGGGGAACGAACTCCGAAATATCGTCTCGTGACTTGCAATAGTTTCGGGGATGATGACCAGGTCTATTAACGCTAATTCCTTTTCGATCGATCGTATAACTTCGTATAATGACTGAGTCGACAAGGCACACAGGGG
>NW_012025860.1:0-390 GCF_000956235.1 Wasmannia auropunctata
GCACCTCGATGTTATTATTGAAACGCGTATTTTAAGGAGGAAATTCAGCGCGCTTATTCAGTTAAGTCAAATAATTTTGAAAGCGAAATTGCCGACGAAGTTTACAAGTTAATTTGCGAACAACTATTCGGAAAAACTAACTTTCATTACTTTTCGTTAGAAATGTAGCGAATGTTGAGGCTCAAAGATAAAACTTCCGTATCCAAACATTCTTATCAAATCAAGTTTTTAACAAGAAGTTTTTATAAAGTAAAAATCTCTAAATCTAAAATCTCATTAATCTGCATTTGAACCTCATATTCTTTTATATTACACACTTTCTTCTTCAGAGTGAATTATCGTATAACTTCGTATAATGTATGACTGAGTCGACAAGGCACACAGGGGATA
>NW_012025861.1:0-365 GCF_000956235.1 Wasmannia auropunctata
GACGTTCTGTTCGCGGAGGCGCGCGTCCCACGCCGTAAAGGCTCGGTCGCGCGCCTGCCGCCGGAACATTTCGACGGCCCTCCTGGTCGGTTGCCGGCCACTCAGGCGGACCACCCGGACCCGCCGATATACATCGGCCTGGGCCCCGGCTAGTAGGTCCGCCGGAGGTGTGCCGGCCAAGGCCGTCGCCGCCGCGTGAGACACCGTCCTGTATCCCCGGGTCAGGCGCAGGGCCATCCTCCGCTGGACTCCGTTCAGAGCCCCTCGGATTTGGGATTGGCCCGCGCCTCGCCCGCCCAAATGGGGACGCCATACATTAACCCGGAGAGGACGGCGGCCGTGTACATCTTGCGCACACCGGCCCT
>NW_012025862.1:0-498 GCF_000956235.1 Wasmannia auropunctata
ATCATGAATTAAATTAATTATCGTTACAAGGTACACGGGACCGATTGTGAGATCGTTTCGAATGGCACCGACTTCTCGCATCACGTTTCTACACGCGTCTAACGTCGACGAGGCTTTCTCATTCACGATCCAAAGACTTCTTCTAGCCGAAGCTAGGCATGGTAACAAGACGTTTGTGTACTAAGACAAGCGGACCTCGTTTTGGGGAGTCTTCCGCCCACGACTCGTGCAGATGATCGCGTTTAATCCAGCTTATCGGCTTGCTGGACGCTAATCCATCGAGACACAGAAGTGACTCAATGGACCGAAAAACGGAGCGAGAAGTGCGATAAACATTTTTCGACGATCTCCAAAATCAGACCGTATCCCGTATCTTTTCACATACCGAATCTATCGCGAGAAGTATAGACGATATAACGCAATGTCAATTACAGGTGTCAGGGAAGAGCTGAAACAGAAATATGACATGATTAACGAACTGAGTCGACAAGGCACACA
>NW_012025863.1:0-485 GCF_000956235.1 Wasmannia auropunctata
AGTCAGTTCTGCTATGAAACGGTGAGTGGCATATGGTCGAGCCCCGTCGACCGCCGCGGGACAAGCCCGCTACCACGTTTCTGACCTGCGTGACTAAAGTGTTGCCCGGTTCTCCGGGATTACGCACTTCACCAGGCCAGCACCTAGTCTGCAGCTAATGTGTTGCCCGGACATCCGGGATTACGCACTCCACAGTCCTAGGTGGTCAGCAGGATGCACGTGGTGCACAACCAAGCCGTTTACCCGCGCTTGCTTGAATTTCTTCACGTTGACATTCAGAGCACTGGGCAGAAATCACATTGCGTCAACACCCGCGAGGGCCATCGCAATGCTTTGTTTTAATTAGACAGTCGGATTCCCCTAGTCCGTGCCAGTTCTAGCTGAGCGTTGAATGGCGGCCGAAGAGGACGACCACGACGGCTCGCGCCGCCACGGAAGCCTCGCAGCAAGGAAGATCCGCGGGAGGCCAAGGCACACAGGGGATA
>NW_012025864.1:0-305 GCF_000956235.1 Wasmannia auropunctata
CGAACGTGCATGTACACTACCGAGGAGTATACGCTACAACGTCGGGTTTTGTTAAAAAAGATCATGTATATTTTGTTCTCATTCTCCCTATGATAGCGGCGCGTAGCCGCTCAGCCCTGACGCTAGATCGACGATGCGATACTCAGACGTCGAGGAACGTGCGTACTCAAAGTACGTAGAAAAATTTCGCTAAGGCGTACAAGTAAAGCGGGAAGAGAAATCCGCCAGGGATCTCGCACTTCCGTCGCACTCGTATACGTGGAGTTGATGTTCAGTAACTGAGTCGACAAGGCACACAGGGGATA
>NW_012025865.1:0-336 GCF_000956235.1 Wasmannia auropunctata
TGCGCACCCGCCTTAACACTTTGGTGGTGCGCGCGACGATATAGAGAGAGGAGCGTACGAGCGATCGTTGGACGTTCGCCGAGCTGAGCGAGACGCGCTCCCTCCCATCTTTCGGGGCCTGCTGGCCTCCGAGGAGGAGAGAGGAGCCAGTCTTCCCTGGGCGTCGTCCGAAATGACACAAACGAGTGGGAGAGGAGAAGAATGAGGGTTGTTGACCGAGGCGTCAACGAGATCTGGCGCGGGCGCGCGCGCGACGAAGGTGTCGCGCCGCCGCCGCCCGGAGACCAAGAGCGCCCCAAGTACAAGTGACTGAGTCGACAAGGCACACAGGGGATA
>NW_012025866.1:0-391 GCF_000956235.1 Wasmannia auropunctata
AAAGCGAAGTTGACCGAAAATTAACACACACCGATATGCAAGGCAATCACGCGCAAGGTCAACGCTACAGTCGCGACGCGCGGCCTCGTGGTTTCCGCGCACTCACTCACACTTTACGCTAACGCTCGCGCGCTCGGGCGCGAGGGCTTTGCGGCGAACTCGCGACGACGATCTCCGGGTGGCTCGACACGCGAATCGCGACACTCCCGATCGGTCACGGCAGATCCTATGAGAATCCTCGCACTTGGGGACGGGCGCCGTTACACCAAACCAAAGAGTACTATGCAGTACGCGTCGCCGAAGGGGCGCACGCGACGAGACTCTGACACGAAAAATGGCGTTCCCGTCCGCAGAGTGCGAACAAGATTCTCACTCAGCCCCGTGGCTTTAC
>NW_012025867.1:0-447 GCF_000956235.1 Wasmannia auropunctata
TCGTATTTAGTTCAATGTACTCGCGAAGCCATGAAGATTGCGCGAATTGCAACACGCGGTGAATCTTCGTTACGCGAAGACCGTGGCGAGTGCATTGCTGCAGGTTGCGGTAGTGGATGACGTAACGCTTCTTATCGCTGAGCGTCGCGAGGAGCTTATCGTGTAGCGTGCCAGGCGGCTTATCGCGCGTCGGGCAGAAAGGCAGGTCAGTGTGCCGGTCGTGTAGATATTGAGGATACTCTAGATCGACCTCTAGAATATATCCCGTGGGCGAATCCGAAGCGATCGCGCCCCAGTCAAAATTCTCGACGTCGTCGACCCATCGAAAGTCGGCGTAGGGCAACGGCTGACGCATCGCCCAACCGTACAAATTGTTCACGTCGTAGTACATTAGATACGACGACGGTTTCGACGGGGTCGTACGAAGACATGTATTTATTGTTGGCT
>NW_012025868.1:0-422 GCF_000956235.1 Wasmannia auropunctata
CAACGTTGCGTCTGGGACCGTGGACGACGAGTGTCGAGATCGACCGCACGCGAGATCCCCTCCGGTCACACCGCCCAGGCGCGCGTACGCGCGCGCCGGCGGTGCTCTGCGAGCGAGGAGCGAGGCGTTGGCGCGCCAACGATCCGAGGGAGGCCCGCGGCCGGTGTTCAAGCACCGTGCCTGTGCCCTTTCGGATTCGGCGGCGTCGGCCGGCGCGAACCGGTGGTAACCTACAACGCCGCGGCGACTCGCCGAGAGTCGCTCGCGCGCTGGAGGGCCCGGAGACACCGTGAGACGAAACCCCCCGCGACTTGTGATTTATCGCATCGGTGGCGGGTGTTTCTCTCGTCTTCGTCGCCCGATGGTTTTTCAAAGATTTCCGCCCCGGCTCTCGACTGAGTCGACAAGGCACACAGGGGATA
>NW_012025869.1:0-321 GCF_000956235.1 Wasmannia auropunctata
TCCATGCTTACGTATCTTTTTATCATGCATTAACCTTATCTTATCATCAAAATTTATCACTTTGATCGTCTGCGACTTCGCACGAACCGCATCTTTTCTGCCTCCATATAATACTCTGAAGAAATTATCGAGAGCGGACCTATTTATAGAAGCGCGTAGCACGAATGTGCTCAGTTGCCGAAATGTTTCTTATCGTGTCGGATAACAGTGATATTCTCAGTTTAACCAACAAAGAGTTAGAGTATATACCGAAAGTCGTTTTGCTGCGAGAGTTTCCAAACTGTATAAGTCAAACTGAGTCGACAAGGCACACAGGGGATA
>NW_012025871.1:0-393 GCF_000956235.1 Wasmannia auropunctata
TGATTATTAACTTAATTTACATTATGTAAAATGTAAATTATATCATAAATTGGTTTAATTTAATAAAATAGTAAAGTACATAAGTACTTTATAAATGTTTGATGATATTTATTATATGAGTCCAGTAATACCGCAAGATTTTAAGGCTTGTCCCTATTAGTGTGCTCTCCTGTTTTCACTATCAGCCGGCTGACTCGGCTAACCCATAACTTGTGTAATGGTCGTGATGTGACAGTGATGCGTGTGATGCGCATATTGAAATTGTAAACCGCGATGTGAATCTCTTTTGATGTGATAGTGCTATGGATGGATAAAACTATAGAAGCAGTAAAATTAGGAACACCGAATAAATATTGCTAGCAAATTATATGAGGTTCCACGATCATCTCTTCA
>NW_012025872.1:0-308 GCF_000956235.1 Wasmannia auropunctata
CTGCTCTAGCAATAAAAGAAATATATGTATAACATATATGTATTTATATTATAATATTATAATATATAAAAAACGGGCGCGCCAAGTATGCTGCTGCTGGAGATTTCTTCCTATCTTTGATTTTTCTGTCACGTAATTTGCTACTTGTTATCGAAATCCCTTTTTAATTCTGCGGTCCTCATTACGCTATCTATTGCATTTCTTGTTTTTATTTTTTACGTATACATTGAAAATAATACAACTTGGATTTTATTTGTTTAATTTCATAGAATATTTTTTTCGATTAAATTTTTTTTTTTTAGTTTTAA
>NW_012025873.1:0-354 GCF_000956235.1 Wasmannia auropunctata
TCACTGCATGATATTCTTCGTTTTCCGTTTTCATGATTGTACTACGATCATCTGTACAACTGACAATAAGATCAACACAATAATATCTCGTAAAGTAGCATTCCGTTGTCTTTTGCGCGTGTATGATCTCAGAAATAACTCCAATTAATAAGCTACGGAAAGTGATACGTACGCTTGTCTAACGCGCGCATATCAAAAGAGAACAAAAAAAGTTAGTCAAAATAATTGTATTTTGTACTTTAATACATATAAATTTTATATTTACGAATGAATATATTTTAACTATATGTATTCTAATCTTCTTTGACAACTTCTATTCTAACAGATGTATCACTGCGGTATATATTTGTTACC
>NW_012025874.1:0-428 GCF_000956235.1 Wasmannia auropunctata
AAAATGATTATTTCTCGCGAAGGAAAATCCCCGTGTATTTTTTTTTCCAATTTCCCTGCGTCCCGTTGAACAGAGTAGAGCGAGAGTCTCGCGGAGAGTTTGTTTTTCCACAAAAAAAAAAACTTTAATTATCCACCTCGAATTTAATTTTATTATTTCGTTGCCGCGCGCGTCGGCGGGCCCGACCGTCGTCGGCGCGGCGGCGGCGGCGGCGGCGGCGGCGGTAGCGGCGTCGAATTCGTTTTTAAGTTAGGCAAATTTATTTGTTGCGTACGTCCTGTGCACGCGCGCGCCAACGCGCTCGTCCGTCCGCGCGCGACCAATGATGCAAGAATATTACGATTTTACGTTGTCCGCAACACGCGTCCGTGTCACTCGATAACATTCACGCCGCGCGCGGAATGTCGGACGTAATGGTTCGATTTGTA
>NW_012025875.1:0-347 GCF_000956235.1 Wasmannia auropunctata
GCGTTTCTACCATTCAAACGTCGAATCTCGACGTGCGAAGCGCGGAACCGCCGGATCCGAGCGCCCGCGACGTTCCCACCGCTCAAACGTCGATTCTCGCCGTTTGAAGCTCGGAAACGTCGTATCCTTGCGTTCGCGGCGTTTCTACCATTTGTTGTGCCCGGGGGTTGGTTGACGGGCACAATACGAGGATCCGACTCCGCGGGGGAACGGGACTATACTTGTTTTAAATAACTCCGACACTCTGTTACTCTTTTTAAAATATAATCACTTTTATTTCACCTTTTAAATTCACAGACTCTTATTTTATTTAACACCTTCACCTTTACGATAATGTAAACAGAACA
>NW_012025876.1:0-303 GCF_000956235.1 Wasmannia auropunctata
ACCCTCCAATCGTAATATTCGACCGATTAGAGAGTTAATTGTACCGGTGGAAACTCGCGACGTATTGCATCCACGACATTTCCTCCGCAACAACTTGAGACGCTCATCGCAATGACGCTCCCACGCGAGATAGGCATCCACCGTAAGGGCATACCTAGCCAGATCATAAAGTTCATCATCTCTAGCATTATCACTGTTAGGCTCCATCTGTATTTTTTTTTCCTAGCCACAAAGTTTCTCCGAAATTGTCCACAGGTACACTAATCAATTGCATATCGTAATAGATCTTCTTCCAAACGCTTT
>NW_012025877.1:0-302 GCF_000956235.1 Wasmannia auropunctata
TTGAATGGTAGAAACGCCGCGAACGCAAGGATACGACGTTTCCGAGCTTCAAACGGCGAGAATCGACGTTTGAGCGGTGGGAACGTCGCGGGCGCTCGGATCCGGCGGTTCCGCGCTTCGCACGTCGAGATTCGACGTTTGAATGGTAAGAACGCCGACGAACGCGAAGGATACGACGTTTCCGAGCTTCAAACGGCGAGAATCGACGTTTGAGCGGTGGAACGTCGCGGGCGCTCGGAGTCCGGCGGTTCCGCGCTTCGCACGTCGAGATTCGACGTTTGAATGGTAAAACGCCGCGAACG
>NW_012025878.1:0-311 GCF_000956235.1 Wasmannia auropunctata
TTAAGCCCTTTTACCGCGCCAAGGTATCTGCCATTAAAAGGGTTTTTGGTTTTTTGTACTTTTTGTTTTTGTTTTTTTAATTTTTGTGTTTTTGTTGTTTTTATTTTTATATTTTTTTGTGTTTTATTCGCATACACGCACACGCATGCACTTATAGTTTTATATTTTATGCAATCCTTAAATAAAAGATCTCTTATGTACTTATTTTAAGACTTAATTAAGAGATCTTTCATTTTAGGTGAAAATTCTTTCGGTGCTTTCTTTTGCTTTACTCGAATATTACTAATTACAGGATCAGATCAAATCAAAAG
>NW_012025880.1:0-361 GCF_000956235.1 Wasmannia auropunctata
AACAATGCTTTGCGGCAACAATGCGCAAACAAATGATTCCGTTGTAGCCGTTGTAATTACTGGCGGCGTATATTGGGCATTCCCTCTTCCTCTCCCTCCCCCCCCCCTTTCCTCTCTCTCTTCTCTTGACCGCGCAGCCGGTCTTTCTCCTACTCTTGTTCCGCTTTGATTGCTAAATCAACGCATTTCCGTGAATACCGATTGATTCAACATGATTCCCTCTAGCGGCGTATACTTCTTGCGCGGCGATTGGAATTCGCGAAAAGAAAGCACGAGCAGCAATTGAATGCATCTAATTTCCAAGCCTTTCTTCCGGGCATACGTAATAACTTCGTATAGCATACAACTGAGTCGACAAGGC
>NW_012025881.1:0-452 GCF_000956235.1 Wasmannia auropunctata
TACTTTTTAGTCCGTAGCGATCTCGATTATTTAACTTAGCGTATCGGCGGCTCCCGGAGACCTTGTAAAATTTTACCCGTCTCACCGACGTCGCAGCAGCCACCAGAGGAGGACCCCAAGGACGGAGAAGCCACGCATACAGGTCGTATTTGAGTCCGCGTTCCTTTACACCATTTGAGAGCAATTAAGCTGCCGAGCTTCATTCCAGGTTCCGGTGCGAGTCAGCTAAGGCGAAGACGAAGGGGATGGCCACTCTACGCCCCCAGATCGGGCGAGAGACCCCGTAGTCGGCAACGCGACAGGGCGCCCCGGAGGATCAGACCGGCAGCCAGGGACGGCCCCTCGATAGACTCTGTCCCGGAGGGTGAGCTGCCTGAGCGTGCAAACCCGGGAGCGCACCTGATGGTACCACCGACGAGAAGGATACCGCCGCTAATTTGAATGTCGCGCGC
>NW_012025882.1:0-408 GCF_000956235.1 Wasmannia auropunctata
CAGAGGCCCGGTGATGTCTCGAGGCTCTCGTCGTGTTTGAGGGAGCTTATCTTGCCTCCGTGACATTATCGTGGATTATTTGTTACCTTGTGTTAGGCGTAAATGAATATCTTTAACAATTGCGCACGCAACTCAATCTACGGTGTTCATTTGTTCGATGTTTTATTCGCTGAAATTTCGATAGAATAATTACTTTACTTTCAAATTGTATAATTTGAATTTTTGTAGCAATTACGTAGAGAAATAATTTTATGTGGAAAGTAAGCTAGAAACATCTTTGTATCGGTAACTTTTTATTTTATTCGTGAGTTGACTCTCAAGTTAAGAAATATTTAAATTATTTGTCAACGATATCTAACGTAATAACTTCGTATAGCATAACTGAGTCGACAAGGCACACAGGGGATA
>NW_012025883.1:0-359 GCF_000956235.1 Wasmannia auropunctata
TCGTCAAAAATGATCGTATCGAGATGTTCAAAAAAGCATTTTACAGCTTGAAATCTCTACTTTTCAGATCGACACTTTAGAAAAGGATCCTATTTATTTTTTATGGAATTACGTAGGTCCAAATAAAAATGCGTCAAATCTCTAAAAATGTGTACTAAATTTAAAAGGTTTTATGGCATAAACTAGAAATCGCACACAAATGCAGTTTACTGCTTTTGAAAGAGTGAATCTTTACCTTCAATTTGCTTTTTTGTTGAACGTTGTACGATTTTTTTTTCACCGAGTTATTCTACATTGAAGCAAAAAGGACCATTTTTGCTTTAATGTTGAATAACTCGGTGAAAAAAAATCGTACAAAC
>NW_012025884.1:0-306 GCF_000956235.1 Wasmannia auropunctata
CACGTCGAGATTCGACGTTTGAATGGTAGAAACGACGCGAACGCAAGGATACGACGTTTCCGAGCTTCAAACGGCGAAGTATCGACGTTTGAACGGTGGGAACGTCGCGGGCGCTCGGATACGGCTGTTCCGCGCTTCGCACGTCGAGATTCGACGTTTGAATGGTAGAAACGCCGCGAACGCAAGGATACGACGTTTCCGAGCTTCAAACGGCGAAATCGACGTTTGTAGCGGTGGGAACGTCGGCGGGCGCTCGGATACGGCGGTTCCGCGCTTCGCACGTCGAGATTCGACGTTTGAATGGTA
>NW_012025885.1:0-341 GCF_000956235.1 Wasmannia auropunctata
TAGAACTAATACAGGATCTGACAAATATTTTATCGTGTCCTATCGTATCTATCGTTCCACTTTCTCTGTTCCGAAAGAAATTGTTATCGTTTTCAATCATTAGCTGTTTTCTACCATTAGCTGATAAAATATTTTAATCGTTGAAATATCGATAGAATGTCTACAGTAACTTATCGTTTTGATAAAATTTATCATAAATATTAAAACGTTATCCTAATGAATTGTTTATACATGATAATCTTTTTANCGTTCATAACTACGATTAAAAACGATGTTTTTAAACGATGATTAAAAATGATGATTAAAGATAGAGGTAAATATGCTTGAATTGTAAAATACTA
>NW_012025887.1:0-336 GCF_000956235.1 Wasmannia auropunctata
CTGCATGCACTTAAGCGATCTTCGAAAATTCGTGATTCGATAACGCGACGGAAACTCAGGCCCATTTTTCTACCAATGTAAATTAACTTTAATCTCGGTTTAACTTGCTCTTTATCTTTTCTAAGAATTAGAAATTTTTTTAAGAATTAGTTCCAAGAATTAGAAAAAATTAATCTACATTGGTAGAAATGGACGTAAAGGCATCAAAACTTCCGCGCTCATCTATTCTTCTTCGGAGTTGCAAAATTACACGTGAAATGTAAGATTCCATTTTTTCTTTAACTTTTATCGTATAACTTCGTATAATGACTGAGTCGACAAGGCACACAGGGGATA
>NW_012025888.1:0-394 GCF_000956235.1 Wasmannia auropunctata
GTGCGTGACAATTGCGCGATGATGACGGACGATTTCTCTCTTTTTGTCAGTTGTACAAGACACTCTCTGACGTACAATTCCAACGTGTTATGTCAGGCGACACGGCAGTGTCATATAGGCGTTATATATATACGTACGCGCGCGCAACCCTTCCGTGAATCATTATTTTAAGGAGAATTAAAGTCACCACTACTTGAGTTGGAAATAGGAAGGATAAATGGAAATTCAAAAATTAGGCATCACTTGAAATTTTTTTTTAACAAGTGTAACAATTGTTTTTCAAGGTGTGGTTGTACTTTTTTTCCAGCAAACAGATTATAACTGCAATGTTGCAGCAATATACGTAATAACTTCGTATAGCATACAACTGAGTCGACAAGGCACACAGGGGATA
>NW_012025889.1:0-524 GCF_000956235.1 Wasmannia auropunctata
TGTGCACGGGGGGCACTCGGGTGGTCGAATAGACGAGCGGGCACGCGAATCGACGTAATATTAAGGGCGCCAGCGGGGAAGCGAAGCGTCGATCGGCCAGGTTTACCTCCGGACTCGACAGATCCAAAATTTTCTAAGTCCCGCGCGGCGTGTTGCTTTCGCGCGGCGTGTTGCTTTTCGCCGCGTTTACCTCCGGCGCCGAAATTTTCCGCTATCGAGGCGTAACGGACCACGGGGTGCACGGGGTTACTCGGGTGACCGAATAGACGTGCGGGCACGCGAATCGACATAATAGTTAAGGGCGCTAGCGGGGAAGCGTCGATCGGCCAGGTTTACCTCCGGACCCAACAGAACCGAAAATTTTTCTAAGTCCCGCGCGGCGTGTTGCTTTCGCGCGGCGTGTTGCTTTTCGCCGCGTTTACCTCCGGCGCCGAAAATTCTCCGCCTACCGACGGCGAACGGACGACGGGGTGCACGGGGCACTCGGGTGGCCGGAATAGACGATGCGGGCACGCGAATCGACG
>NW_012025890.1:0-365 GCF_000956235.1 Wasmannia auropunctata
TCTTTAGACATGACGTTCTTTCGACCAGTCTGCAAGGCAAACATAACATATCGTGGTTTTTCTAGTTGCGTCGCAGTCTTCACAGTCCATGAATGTTTGGTAGTGCTCTGCAACAAGGGGTACTCGTACAGATCCCACGAGCGAAAACTCACGCTCAGATATCGGCCGCTTTCCAAAGCTCGTAGCATGGACAGTTTGTTGACCTCGTTTAGCATGACATGAGGCATTCGCCATTGCACCTTGTGTATTTCGACTTTTAGGCTCAGTCGCGGCATCTCCCACGAGACAATTGTTATCGTTGCGCGCTCGTATCAAAATCAATTCGTGTCGAGCGTTAACAACCACACGTTTGTAATATTCACAAA
>NW_012025891.1:0-365 GCF_000956235.1 Wasmannia auropunctata
ATTGTGCCACGTTTCGCGACTTAAGATTTTTGTACTAGACTAAGCATTTAGGGCGTGCACGACGGAGATGAGCCAGAACTGGCGACTCTTTGGAATAGCTTGGGGGTGAAGCGTCGTCTCACCGGATTCAAGCCACGGGGACTCCAATGACGGGAGGCTACCAGAACCTACACCCCGAGCGACACGGGAGCACAGGTCACGCAATTACGCTTTCTTTTTCTTTCCTCACGGAGCCCTCTTACTATTGTTCTCTTTTACAGAGTTTTCGGAGCGAGCCGACGGCCCTGCCAGGAGGCCCCGATAGTGCAAGGGCGCAGGAGAGCTGACCCGAGGGCTCGCTCCAAGTATCGAGGGCCTGAAACCCT
>NW_012025892.1:0-458 GCF_000956235.1 Wasmannia auropunctata
ACATAATAAGTTATATATGCTCATTTAATCGTGTGTTATGTTTATGGGATTTAGTGGATTATTCGTTAAATAGTTATTAAACAAAAAAAGTAACAAAAGAAATAATCCCAAGTGGGGGGGTTGGGAGGGCGAAGCCCCGTCCAGTAGGTAGTATGGGCGCAGGCGGGTGGGGAGGTGCAGGGGGAGGGCGGAACAATAATTCATAGTGACTCGTGGAAAGCGTATAAATCATTACATAAACATAATTACATACATCGAATGGTAAATCATTCCGAAAATTTTGTAGATCCTACAATAGGTGCACATACTCAAAATATAGAACGAGGGGGTGAAATTGGGGGTCGTGAAATTTTGATGTCTCAATATCCAATAAATTTTCGCCTTATACAATGAGTCTACAATATACTAAAAATAATAGATATCGAAAAGATTAGACAGACCCCTACGCAAGGTAAAAA
>NW_012025893.1:0-300 GCF_000956235.1 Wasmannia auropunctata
TGGTTCCAGGGACTCCGCTACCGGGGGCGTCCATGGTCTCAACTTGTTGAGAACCATTTTTGTACGGACGCCCCCACGGGTCCCTGTCCAGGTCGGCCAGCAACTCGGCCCAGGTCTCGGCCTTCCTCTTCCTGATCGCCAGGCGTAGGGAGCTCCGCGCGGCACGGAGCTCACCATACAGCCCGGCGATCGTCCGGTCGTCCGCGCGACGCCGGGCACGTGTGTACTCTCTCCTGGCGCGGACGGACAAGCGCCGGAGTTCGGCGATCTCGACTGAGTCGACAAGGCACACAGGGGATA
>NW_012025895.1:0-371 GCF_000956235.1 Wasmannia auropunctata
CCCCTGTGTGCCTTGTCGACTCAGTCGTTTGAAGCGCGGAAACGTCGTATTCTTGCGTTCGCGGCGTTTCTACCATTCAAACGTCGAATCTCGACGTGCGAAGCGCGGAACCGCCGGATCCGAGCGCCCGCGACGTTCCCACGCTCAACGTCGATTCTCGCGTTTGTAAGCGCGGAAACGTCGTATCCTTGCGTTCGCGGCGTTTCTACCATTCAAAACGTCGAATCTCGACGTGCGAAGCGCGGAAATGCCGGATCCGAGCGCACGCGACGTTCCCACCGCTCAAACGTCGATTCTCGCCGTTTGAAGCTCGGAAACGTCGTATCCTTGCGTTCGCGGCGTTTCTACCATTCAAACGTCGAATCTCGACA
>NW_012025896.1:0-316 GCF_000956235.1 Wasmannia auropunctata
TTTTTGTATAACTGTTTTTTGTTCGAAAAGGAGATCATAAACATCAAGTTTTGTTCGAGGAGCACGCTAACACTTGGCACCCTTTTTTACTTTTTAAAAAGTACATTTGTACGATATCACGCATTTTGTTAGTGATAAGCATCACAAGCACATATTGACAACGTAAACCGAAGAATATAGAATATTCTTAATTCGAAATAGTGTTATAAAAAAACCGTACATCATCACTAGCTCAATCGTTTAATTATTGTAATATTAAGATATGAAGATGACTCGTTTCTCTATTATTTAGTGCATGTTCTTAACTGTGAAAAAA
>NW_012025898.1:0-383 GCF_000956235.1 Wasmannia auropunctata
AGGCTCCACTCCTGGTGGTGCCCTTCCGTCAATTCCTTTAAGTTTCAGCTTTGCAACCATACTTCCCCCGGAACCCAAAAGCTTTGGTTCCCGGAAGCTGCCCGCCGAGTCATCGGAGGAACTTCGGCGGATCGCTAGCTGGCATCGTTTATGGTTAGAACTAGGGCGGTATCTGATCGCCTTCGAACCTCTAACTTTCGTTCTTGATTAATGAAAACATTTTTGGCAAATGCTTTCGCTTCTGTCCGTCTTGCGACGATCCAAGAATTTCACCTCTAACGTCGCAATACGAATGCCCCCATCTGTCCCTATTAATCATTACCTCGGGGTTCCGAAAACCACAAAATAGAACCGAACTGAGTCGACAAGGCACACAGGGGATA
>NW_012025899.1:0-337 GCF_000956235.1 Wasmannia auropunctata
CTTCCGGTGTCTGGGCCTGGTGAGGTTTCCCGTGTTGAGTCAAATTAAGCCGCAGGCTCCACTCCTGGTGGTGCCCTTCCGTCAATTCCTTTAAGTTTCAGCTTTGCAACCATACTTCCCCCGGAACCCAAATCTTTGGTTTCCCGGAAGCTGCCCGCCGAGTCATCGGAGGAACTTCGGCGGATCGCTAGCTGGCATCGTTTATGGTTAGAACTAGGGCGGTATCTGATCGCCTTCGAACCTCTAACTTTCGTTCTTGATTAATGAAAACATTTTTGGCAAATGCTTTCGCTTCTGTCCGTCTTGCGAACTGAGTCGACAAGGCACACAGGGGATA
>NW_012025900.1:0-393 GCF_000956235.1 Wasmannia auropunctata
TGGTCGGGAAGCGGGTCTGGCTGACGTGCCGGGCCTGGGCGAGGTGAACGCTCGGCGTTCTCGCGCCGAACACGGGATCCGAGCTCGGTCCCGTGCCTTGGCCTCCCGCGGATCTTCCTTGCTGCGAGGCTTCCGTGGCGGCGCGAGCCGTCGTGGTCGTCCTCTTCGGCCGCCATTCAACGCTCAGCTCAGAACTGGCACGGACTAGGGGAATCCGACTGTCTAATTAAACAAGCATTGCGATGGCCCTCGCGGGTGTTGACGCAATGTGATTTCTGCCCAGTGCTCTGAATGTCAACGTGAAGAAATTCAAGCAAGCGCGGGTAAACGGCGGGAGTAACTATGACTCTCTTAAGGTAGCCAAAACTGAGTCGACAAGGCACACAGGGGATA
>NW_012025901.1:0-347 GCF_000956235.1 Wasmannia auropunctata
TGAACCATAACTGATTTAATGAGCCATTCGCGGTTTCACCTTAATTCGGCATGCACTGAGACATGCATGGCTTAATCTTTGAGACAAGCATATGACTACTGGCAGGATCAACCAGGGAGCTTCGTGTGTGCGTTTTTCTCGAGAGCCAGCGAGCGCAGCACAGAGAGCCGTGTGCGTGTGTCGGTACTTGCCGCCGGTCTTGCGAGCCGGTCGGCGACACTCTGCTTCTTCATTCGTTACATACGTAAACCCATGTGTTATACACCGAACGTGCATGTACACTCCGAGGAGTATACGCACAACGTCGGGTTTTGTTAAAACTGAGTCGACAAGGCACACAGGGGATA
>NW_012025902.1:0-316 GCF_000956235.1 Wasmannia auropunctata
GTGCTTTTTCCGCATCCTCACTACTTTAATGAAATTTGTAATTGTTATTTATTTCTGCGTCTATAAGCGTGAGTTTTCCTATGGACGTCGCCATGTTTTTACTGCAACTGCCTCACCTCGCCAGCCGCAGTAATTGAAGCAGGACGTGACGACAAAATCTATGACGTCATATGCATGCGAAAGCACTCTGAAAGTTTACTGCGACGTATATCGGAACAGCATTTGCAGTGCTGTCAGTACTGCAAGTGAATATCGGAACGCACCCAATGACGATGACCTACAGAAATATCAGAGTATTCTATTAGCTACAAACGCA
>NW_012025903.1:0-372 GCF_000956235.1 Wasmannia auropunctata
ACCTAGGTTAAGAAACACTTGCTGCCCTCGGACAAGGGTGTCCACGTAGACTATCAGGATTCCATAATGCGTCCCGGTCCGTTAAACGCGCGTGATGAATTGATGATCCCGATGACGACGACGACGACGACGACGACGACAGGCAAAACGACGTCCACTCCGGTCGAAAGTAGTTGCTCGACTGCATGCCGCACGGCTGCGCTGCGACGGCGCCTACTCCGAGGTCTCCGACAGCTGTGTGCATGAGCATCATGTCCCATTGGTTAACGGTTAACCCAAACGCGTGACGTGGGACCAGCTCTGCGTACGATTTACGAAACACGAGACGCGCCGTTTTCGTCCGATGGTCCTATAAAAAGTGTAGAGCAGAGA
>NW_012025904.1:0-388 GCF_000956235.1 Wasmannia auropunctata
TTAATACTACATCCTTTCCATGGCGGCGCGGCAGCGAAAAGGGTGCGAGCAACGGGGTGGGAACGCGAGGGAGATCGCGTGCGTGGGAGTGAGAACGCGTGGAAGCGTGAGCGCGCTATGGGCACGCTATGCGTGGGAGGGAGAGCGCGCTATGGGCACGCTATGCGTGCGCGTAAGCGAGAGCGAGAACGCTATACGTGCGCGTAAGCGAGAGCGCTACGCGTGGGAGGGAGAGCGCGCTACGCGTGTGCCCGAAAACGCGGCCCGCCACGGCGCGGGGTGCGGCGCGAGAGCGCGGGGGTGGCGGTGGGGGTGGCGGTGGGGGTGGCGGGGTGGCGGCGGGGGTGGCGGCGGGGTGCGGCGGGGGTGCGGTGACGGTGCGGCGGGG
>NW_012025905.1:0-311 GCF_000956235.1 Wasmannia auropunctata
TTCAAATGAAACTCGTCGATCGTGCAACGTTTTCGAGAGGGAAGGCACGCAGCGGCGTTTCGATTGTTACGCATGGCGTAACTAATTACCGGCTAATTGTAGACAATGACATTTTCCCTTGTACTTTATTTCGCGTCGCTGTTATCGTAAATGCTCGCAAATTAACGTTAACCTACGTATCGGAACCCAATTTCGCTCAATTAAGCAATTAACGGCCTTCGAGCATCAAATAACGCTCGTTTTCCCGACTGACGCGCAGAGAGAGAGAGAGAGAGAGAGAGAGAGAGAGAGAGGAGGGGGAGGGGGAGGAG
>NW_012025906.1:0-356 GCF_000956235.1 Wasmannia auropunctata
AAAATACACATACACATACATGTACACACACATTCAAATGCACACGCAAGGACGGACGCGTATACCAAACGCGCGCGCACACGCACGCACGCACGCACGCACGCACGCACGCACGCACACACACGTTCAGACACTCTTGAGAAGGATTGTTTGCAATCATAACACTTTAATCTTATAAAGCCTCTTAACGTATTTTAATGCATTCACCGTACAATATCTCGAAAACTATCCATTTTTTGACTTTGTGCCCGTGAATACTTTTGATCAGGATGTCATAAAGTAAACATATCAAAAGGCTGTAGCCACGTAATAACTTCGTATAGCATAAACTGAGTCGACAAGGCACACAGGGGATA
>NW_012025907.1:0-448 GCF_000956235.1 Wasmannia auropunctata
TCATTATCTTCCGATTCTGTTCTCCTTTGACTCCTTTGAATCTCATGCTCGATCGACCTTTCGTTCTATACGTTACTCTGACTGACAAGAGGCATAAAATATACAAGTATTTCAATATCCATATTCCGAATAGTATCCGAAAGCGGATGTCGAGTGAGCCACACTGTACTACATACATCCGGACATTGTCTTTTGTGTTGAAAGGGAGAAACGCGGCGAGACCTTCGCATTTCCCGAAGTCCGCGTTCAATTGAGAACCTTGGTTTCCTTCCACGGTATGGGGAAACGCACGAGTATTAATTCTTAAAGCGATGCTTAAACGAAAAGAGGAATTTGCATCGCATTTACGTCGATTACACCGTTACTTGCGTCCCGCAAAAGGAGGAAAAGATCATTGGCCTAGTCTCAGTCTGTATTAAAACTGAGTCGACAAGGCACACAGGGGATA
>NW_012025908.1:0-313 GCF_000956235.1 Wasmannia auropunctata
CTGTAAAATGCTTTTTGTATCATCTCGGTACGATCATTTTGTACGAAGTTACACTCTCCTGAATTTGTCCTATTTTGGTATGGTAGAGTAAGGTGATCTTTATTTTGACACATGTATTCTATAATTTAAACTAGACAAGCTTCAAATGAGTGTAACTTCGTCAAAAATAGATCGTATCGAGATGTTCAAAAAGACATTTTACAGCTTGAAATCTCTACTTTTCAGATCGACACTTTAGAAAAGGATCCTATTTATTTTTATGGAATTACATAGGTCCAAATGAAAATGCGTCAAATCTCTAAAAATGTGTACT
>NW_012025909.1:0-349 GCF_000956235.1 Wasmannia auropunctata
TGTTCTAAACGCGTTCCCGGGCCGCAAAACTGATATCCGGGGATATGCAATTCGAAGGAAAGCGCATTTATCGCGCGATTTATCAAACCACGGCCTCTCGACGGCATTCGCTGCAATTCTTTACAAACGGTGCAGGACCGTCAATATGTGTCTGCTGCCCCGGTTGATTGTAATGTTTCAGACACCGACGATATTGTTGAACCTCCGAATCAGCTTTTATATGCTCGGGTAATCTGTCCTACAATTGATTTATACAGTTCGGAAACTCTCGCAGCAAAACGACTTTCGGTATATACTCTAACTCATTGTTGGTTAAAACTGAGAATATCACTGTTATCCGACACGATAA
>NW_012025910.1:0-345 GCF_000956235.1 Wasmannia auropunctata
TTTCTTTAACGAATATCGTCTAACTACAAAAATAGAATAATTTAATTAAAATGTATAATTTAATGTACTATATAATAATAATAATAATAATTTTTTTTAATGTTTTTAAAAAATATTTTTATAATAAAAAAGTTTTTTATAATTGTAAATTCTTGAAAAATCACTTAATTTTTATTTAAAAAAATTCTTTTATAGTTTAAACGACATTTGCTTCGAAAGATAATAACCGATTTTTTCAAAAGAAGATTTTATCGCCTTTATAAATGCAACTCAGCATTTATAAAAAAAATATGTGTTTCTTATTTTATTTATATTTTAACATATTCAAAGCTTATTAAAATTAGA
>NW_012025911.1:0-404 GCF_000956235.1 Wasmannia auropunctata
AATATAAATGAGTATAAGGGTTAACGAGCCTGACTAGATGTCCTTGTCAATTAATAAAATTTAATAGATGTACAAATTTCGACGATACATAAAAATAAACCATAAATTTGATAACCACTGAAAAGGATCAAATTAAAGGTTGAAACGTTTGGTTTATTTTCATGTATCGTCGAAATTTGTACATTTATTAAAGTTTAATAATTAATAAGGACATCTGGTCAGGTTCGTTAGCCTTTATACTCATTTATATTGATTTATATCTTTAAAGCCTTTACGTTCTTTCTTTTTAATTTTTTAAAGAAAATAGATTATTATGAATGATTGTTCCTTTATTTTATATTAATTATTAAGAAAAGAAAGCTATTTTCTGTTTTTATTTAATTTTAATATTTCTTAGTTAATAA
>NW_012025912.1:0-384 GCF_000956235.1 Wasmannia auropunctata
TTGCAACAGTGACCTGCTTATTTCTAAGTGTGACGTTTGTAAGTACGTCAAAAGCGAGACTTACAACAAAATAATGATATAAAAAATATACGAAATTTGTAATTATCATAACATTTAATTTTTAACTTCCAGGTTTTTACATAAAAAAAACGAAATTGCAGAAAGGAAAAAAGGAGAAATAAGGAGAAAATTAATTAAATTTTTACTATTAACATTATTTAATTATACATAATATGAAGTGAATACATCTTTAATTTATAGTATAAATAAACAACTTATAGTATAAATAAAACAGTAAAAATCAACAAAATTAGTGTTAAGAATATTAGTTTATTTATTATTATTTGACTTTTTAGAGTAACAATAATATAATACATTAATATA
>NW_012025913.1:0-411 GCF_000956235.1 Wasmannia auropunctata
CAGGCGATGAACGCCTTGCGCCAGCGATGAACACCAACCTGGTGAGTTTCCCGATGTGTACACAGGCACATCGAGGGCGAAGGAAAAAGACTTCTGCTCCCACGCGCGGCGACTCGCTCGCTCGCTTGGCATGGCGTTCGCCTCGTCCGCAGGGCGACACGCTGTTATGACTGCCATTATTATTGTAATTACTTCAGAACCCCCCCCCGCCCTCCGCCCTTCTATATACACCGCGGCGTATTTGCATGAGATTCTGCGCTTCTGCTGGGCGTAACCGGCATGCCGAGATAGGCTGTGTTTAAGGGAGGTATAGGCTCACGTATCTACCTTAAAAGCTGGCCGCGCTAACGACGGCAGATTACGTAATAACTTCGTATAGCATAACTGAGTCGACAAGGCACACAGGGGATA
>NW_012025914.1:0-339 GCF_000956235.1 Wasmannia auropunctata
TTTCGACTTTAGGCTCAGTCGCGGCATCTCCCACGAGACAATTGTTATCGTTGCGCGCTCGTATCAAAATCAATTCGTGTCGAGCGTTAACAACCACACGTTTGTAATCCTCACAAAAGCCCAGCAACATGTTGAGCGGCACACAAAAGTTAAAGTATCCTTCGGATAT
The DNA here is from genome assembly GCF_000956235.1 of Wasmannia auropunctata. Lineage (NCBI taxonomy): Eukaryota > Metazoa > Arthropoda > Insecta > Hymenoptera > Formicidae > Wasmannia > Wasmannia auropunctata. The sequence continues at coordinate 170 of NW_012025914.1, forward strand.
GTGCGGTGTTAAGGCCCATCCAGCATTATGCAAAATTGCGGCTTTGCCATACGTTAGCGATAAATAGTTCTTGATAGTAGTGGTAATTCCAACGTTTCTGTTGCGATCAATCTCCACACCGTTGAGTTCGTATCGAATTTCAACTGAGTCGACAAGGCACACAGGGGATA
>NW_012025915.1:0-310 GCF_000956235.1 Wasmannia auropunctata
TAATTTGTATGTGAATTGAGTGTGAAATATTGAAGTGACACGGTTTGTAAAAAAAAAAGAATTATCTAATTATTTGATCTGTCTCAGTGATAACTTGTGACGTTTGCATTAAAGCTATTGAAAATTTATTAAAATAAACACTCATTACGTGGAAATCACATGGGAATTAATCATCTTTTTCGAGAAGTCGACAAATCTTTCAAAAGGTAAGATATTGCGTGCGTGCGTGCGTGCGTGCGTGCGTGCGTGCGTGCGTGCGTGCGTGCGTGCGTGTGAAAGAGAGAGAGAGAGATAGAGAGAGAGAGAGAGA
>NW_012025916.1:0-304 GCF_000956235.1 Wasmannia auropunctata
TTCCAACATTGAATTTTTAAAATGTTTGGGTTTTACCGTGCATAGTATTTGAGGTGGCTAATATCCTAAACATTGGAGGGGAACCAGTCTTTGACGACACCATCGTCAAGATTGATACTCACACATACAATCCATATGCTAATACTGCGTTTGGACACAGCGTTGAAATACGAATACCCATACAACAGCAGGATTTATACACATTACCATGCGAAAGTTTTCTCTACATCGAAGGAAAAATGTCGATAAAGGAAAAAAAGGAAGGGTCGGTGACAACGCTTGCAAAGAATTGCGTAACGTTAAA
>NW_012025917.1:0-361 GCF_000956235.1 Wasmannia auropunctata
TTTAATTAGCGGAAACTGCGCTATACTGCTCCTTACTTTTCCTGCAGGTCAACACAAAGGATCATTTGCTGTATTTATTTATATAATCTGTAATCCTACTCGTCTCTCGTTTGAGAGAAATCGCCGTCGAGATAATCGCCGACGAATGTAATTTCAAAGAGGCCCGAAGAAAAGTCGACGGGGAGGGGGGGGGGGACGTTTTCATCAAGGAACTCTCATTTAAGAGAAAGTACGTGATTTCTGGGACACCTGTGCGCATCATCATTTTTCACGCGTTCGATGCCGGTGCTGCATCTTCCGCCAGGCCACATGCTAAAGAACATATTATTATAGCATTTTGTTGACCGCCGTGTTACGAATC
>NW_012025918.1:0-314 GCF_000956235.1 Wasmannia auropunctata
TGGATACTGATTACGAAGATGTAGTTTCTTTGAATAATCTAAGTGTTATTAATACTATGCGTTGCGGAAAACATGTTAAGAATTGCGCATTACAAAATGTATTTAAAATATATAACTGGTGGTCACACCATTAAATAAACAATAAAATGTATAATATTTTAATCAATAAAATGTGAAATTTTTAAAATTATGTTTCTTTCCTTTTCCTTCGTACATGTATATGACACTACTACTACTCTGAGATGTGTGCGAGGCACGCTCATCTTTGACGCGGATCAAATTTCTAACTGAGTCGACAAGGCACACAGGGGATA
>NW_012025919.1:0-334 GCF_000956235.1 Wasmannia auropunctata
CCGAGTTATTTAACATTAAAACATTGAAGCAAAAAGGACCATTTTTGCTTTAATGTTGAATAACTCGGTAGAAAAAAATCGTACAACGCTCAACAAAAAAGCAAATTGAAGATGAAGATTCACTCTTTCGAAAGCAGTAAACTGCATTTGCATGCGATTTTTTATTCGCGCCATGGAACTTGTCAAAGTTCGTAAAAAATTTTGAGATTCGTCAGGTCTTCTTTTCTATCCGTGTAATTCCATGAAAGATCAGTAGGATCTTCTTAAGTTTGATTTGGAAAGTAGAGATTTCAAGCTGTAAAATGCTTTACTGAGTCGACAAGGCACACAGGGG
>NW_012025921.1:0-382 GCF_000956235.1 Wasmannia auropunctata
TGAGCGCCCGCGCCGTTCCCACCGCTCAAACGTCGATTCTCGCCGTTTGAAGCTCGGAAACGTCGTATCCTTGCGTTCGCGGCGTTTCCACCATTCAAACGTCGAATCTCGACGTGCGAAAGCGCGGGAACCGCCGGGATCCGAGCGCCCGCGCCGTTCCCACCGCTCAAACGTCGATTCTCGCCGTTTGAAGCTCGGAAACGTCGTATCCTTGACTTCGTCGGCGTTTCACCATTCAAACGTTCGAATCTCGACGTGCAAAGCGCGGGAACCNCCGGGATCCGAGCGCCCGCGCCGTTCCCACCGCTCAAACGTCGATTCTCGCCGTTTGAAGCTCGGAAACGTCGTATCCTACGTGAGTCGACAAGGCACACAGGGGATA
>NW_012025922.1:0-463 GCF_000956235.1 Wasmannia auropunctata
TTGATCTTTTCTACGGGGTCTGACGCTCAGTGGAACGAAAACTCACGTTAAGGGATTTTGGTCATGAGATTATCAAAAAGGATCTTCACCTAGATCCTTTTAAATTAAAAATGAAGTTTTAAATCAATCTAAAGTATATATGAGTAAACTTGGTCTGACAGTTACCAATGCTTAATCAGTGAGGCACCTATCTCAGCGATCTGTCTATTTCGTTCATCCATAGTTGCCTGACTCCCCGTCGTGTAGATAACTACGATACGGGAGGGCTTACCATCTGGCCCCAGTGCTGCAATGATACCGCGAGACCCACGCTCACCGGCTCCAGATTTATCAGCAATAAACCAGCCAGCCGGAAGGGCCGAGCGCAGAAGTGGTCCTGCAACTTTATCCGCCTCCATCCAGTCTATTAATTGTTGCCGGGAAGCTAGAGTAAGTACTGAGTCGACAAGGCACACAGGGGATA
>NW_012025923.1:0-346 GCF_000956235.1 Wasmannia auropunctata
GATTACAAACGTGTGATTGTTAACGCTCGACACGAATTGATTTTGATACGAGCGCGCAACGATAACAATTGTCTCGTAGGAGATGCTGCGACTGAGCCTAAAGTCGAAATATACAAGGTGCAATGGCGAATGCCTCACGTCATATTAAACGAGGTCAATAAACTATCCATGCTACGAGCTTTGGAAAGCGGCCGATATCTGAGCGTGAGTTTTCGCTCGTGGGATCTGTACGAGTATCCCTTGTTGCAGAGCACTACCAAGCATTCATGGGCTGTGAAGACTGCGACGCAACTAGAAAAACCACGATACGTTATCTTTACTGAGTCGACAAGGCACACAGGGGATA
>NW_012025924.1:0-326 GCF_000956235.1 Wasmannia auropunctata
AAGTATTTTAACAGGAGTAGCTAAGAAAGTGACATAAGGAAAGAATGATTTTGCTGAAAAATGTAAAAGTTTTGCTGGATATACCTCAATAGAATTAGCTAAACATTCGATTTTTCCAGCAAATATTTTTTGCTGTAGCGCCTAAATTTTAACAACTAATAAATTTAGCTTTGGCAGTAACAATATTAGTTGTCCTTATATTTTAAAAACACACGTTAGCTGCCACGGCTATATTTTAGCTGCGTTGGCCAATCCTTTCTCTGCCTGTGATGCACACACACAACACCAGGCTATGTACAAACGTCCGCACTCTTCAACAACTGCGG
>NW_012025925.1:0-316 GCF_000956235.1 Wasmannia auropunctata
TCAGTGTTCAGACACCGTGAATAATCGGAGAAGAGCCAGACCCTGACCCCAGGCCCAAAGAAACCCCGCGAGGGAATCAAGGACACCAAGAGAGTCGGAATTCTCACGAGAATCAAAGTGTTGAAACATCGTGATTGATCCGGTAACCGCGCGGAGGTAATCCGGAGAGCTCGACCCTGACCCCGGGCCCAAAGAAACCCCGAGAGGGAATCAAGGACACCGAGAGAGTCGGAACATCCTCACCCAACCTATGACTTTCCGGCACCTTCACAAACGCGACTGCCCAGAACTGAGTCGACAAGGCACACAGGGGATA
>NW_012025927.1:0-352 GCF_000956235.1 Wasmannia auropunctata
TTAACCAAGACAGGCTACAAATCTTTAAACATCGGCATTGCCATGACTATATACCTTCTCACGTATACATTATTCTGGCAGATTCTCAAGGCAAAGAAATCTCAATTACATCAGACGTATGGAAAGACCTACTTGAACAGAAATGTCAAATCTTATCATTTTTACAAAAGGACGATAACGGAGAAACCCGTACCCTCCGATCTACATTGGCAACATCATACTACGATTCGGAAAATTAACATGTCGATTTTACGTCTCGAAACATCCAATGTCCGTTTGTCCATGTCGGAAAAAACAGTGATCACTATGTTCAAAATTGAATATTGCGTAAATCGACACGTTACGGCATTAA
>NW_012025928.1:0-337 GCF_000956235.1 Wasmannia auropunctata
TTTAAAAAAATTAAATATTCTATGAAAACTACAGAAAATAACTGAGAAAATGAAATTTTACACAATTTTAAAAATACTACAAAAATCTACATAAAAATGCTAGAATTGGAACACTTTTGTCAATTTTTGTAGTTTTTTATTGCATTCTCAGACGGACAAATTCTACATAATTCTACAAAATTCTAAAAAAAATAAAATATATTACAAAAATTGCAGAAAATAATTGTCAGAATTTATAAAATTCTACACGAATTTAAAAATAGATACAAAATTTACATAAAAATGCTAGAATTGGAACACTTTTGTAGATTGTCGTCAAAATTTGTGATTACATTTA
>NW_012025929.1:0-353 GCF_000956235.1 Wasmannia auropunctata
ATGAGGAAGCATTTCACATTTGAAAATTTGTAGAAAAGTAATTGAGATTTTCAATATTGACAAAGATTTACCTGATACAGATTAGTGTGAATAAGGTAAAGTAAAATGAATATGATATGATAACCATATGGTAAGATATGGTAATGATATAGATAGGGGTTTGGAATCACAAAATATTATAGGAGTGACGAACTATAGGGTCCCCATTTTATTTGCGGTGTTTCATGTGAACACACACACACACACACACACACACACACACACACACACACACACACGCACGCACGCACGCACGCACGCACGCACGCACGCACGCCGCACGCACGCACGCACGCACGCACGCACGCACGCAC
>NW_012025930.1:0-375 GCF_000956235.1 Wasmannia auropunctata
AAAGTAAGACGAGAAATGAAAGTTATCGACTTAACACGTCTTGCACGCACAAAACAGATGCGCGAAGCGCTCTGTTTTGTTCTAGTATAGATAAATAGTATATTGACATGACCAAAACTTCGTCGGAGTATATATTTTCGTAATCGCACTGAAAAAAGAATCTGGTTGCATTAAGAGGAAATCTGTTAGAGTCAACTAGTATGTCTGTTTGAAAATCGACGAATCAGAATTCTTGTACGATTCACCAGATGAATATGATTAATTTTTCTGTTAAATCTACAGAATTTCTTGGCGATCGAATCATTTTTCTGTTAAATATATCAGAAATTTTTGTGATCGAACAATTTCTTTCATGTTAAATATATCAAAATTTCT
>NW_012025931.1:0-362 GCF_000956235.1 Wasmannia auropunctata
TTTTGTATCATCTTAAATATATTTATATATGACTTTGAAAAAAAACTGTTGTTAAATCAAAAAAAAACCTAAGTGGCATTATCTTCAATATATAACAATCACACTAAAATTATTTTGTAATTAATATACCCCGAAAAAAACTATTGTATCAAATTAAACAAACAAAATCCAAGTTGTATTAACGTATACATGATTTTAAAAAAATTTAATTTAATGAATTAAAAATATAATATTACCAAAAAGAAGTGAAATCAAAATATTATTTTAAGTATATTTATTGTAATTGAATTTTAAAAACTAAAAAAAAATATACCTCGAAAAACAATATTTTATCAAATTAAACAAACAAAATCCATGTTGTA
>NW_012025932.1:0-420 GCF_000956235.1 Wasmannia auropunctata
TCGTTCGGAATCCGGTCGGTCGAAATCCGCAGTCTTATCGTTCTGGTTTAAAAATATCTGGCGCCATCCGAATCGGCTCGAAACACGCGTGCGAGGGAGAACGTATTGTCTTTTGAATTATCCTGGCAGTGAAAGTTTCGCACATGCAGGACGAGGCTCCTTCGAGCGGGCGACATTAGCGGAATGCGAGATCGTGCTTCGGGTTTCGTTCGGGATATTAAAAGCGGTCGTGTCTCTTATGGTTTCTTGAGAAATTTCAGATGAGTCCTTTATTTTAATGCTTAGCGGTAAGCTTAGCGGTAAGCTTAACAGTAAGCAGGGAAATGTTAATTTAAGTATTGCCCTCCAAGGCCTTCAGAATAATATAAAAGAAAGGACCAAAATTAAATATAACTGAGTCGACAAGGCACACAGGGGATA
>NW_012025933.1:0-393 GCF_000956235.1 Wasmannia auropunctata
TAAGCAAGCCGTAGCACATTAGAAGCCGGTATTGCAAAAGGCGAAAGAAAAACGGACGGAATTAAGACGCGCAAAGAATTGCACGAACTCCCGCGTCAAAAATACACTGGAGGAAATCCGGAACGCCATCGTCAAATTTCACGAGTGGACAACGCCGTAGCAGCTTTAGAGGTGCCACGGACCTGACCACCGACAACACTGACACCGCATCGCAGAACTGAAGGCCGATACCGCTGCCGTAACCTGAGCCGAGCCGAGCGCCGATAAGGACCAGCCGACCAGCCGGACAGCGAAAACAAGCCACCATGCGAGCGAGCGCCGTATTGTAAGTCCGTATATATTAAGTCGATATCTGCGTATGTCAAACTGAGTCGACAAGGCACACAGGGGATA
>NW_012025934.1:0-369 GCF_000956235.1 Wasmannia auropunctata
TAAGTGCCAATTTTATTTTAGATTTTCTATCTAGTACGAGACTGACCTAAGTACGTTCGTACAACGACAATGAGCATTACCCTTCTCGTCTTAGGTAAATGTTAGACTTACTGCGGTCGCCACTCTGTTTAACCCTCAACAAGGAAGGTAGTTTTCCTCGGATCAGCCGCCCAGGTCTACCGGATTCTCGTCCTTCCTTCTGGTTAGCGGCAGTTGACGATATTCTCGTTTTATGAGTTCGGAATGTGAGCGCACGCGACTTTTGTGAGGTCCGCAAAAGAATTAGACTTTGTTCGGTGAAATGTTTATAATATTTATTTTGAAAAGTTCAAACGCTCACATTCACGCTTACACGCACTTACACTCGAA
>NW_012025935.1:0-363 GCF_000956235.1 Wasmannia auropunctata
TTATTACTTTTATAATTATATGCGTATCCTCGAGTGTTCGAAGTGAGAGATTGCATTTTTTTGAAATATTTGTTTGCTTTAAAAATATTATATACGTGTGCTCGAGTCTTCGAAAGAAGAAATTGTATTTTTAGAAATATTTCTTTGCTATAAAAAAATCATATACATATCCTCGAAGTGAGACGTTGTATTTTTAGAAATATTTCTATGCTTTATAAAAATTATATATATGTCCTCGAGTTTTCAAAAAGAGAAATTTTTAAAATATTTATTTCCTTTAATAAAATCATATCCATGTCCTCGAATATTCCAAAAGAGAAATTGCATTTTTAGAAACTGAGTCGACAAGGCACACAGGGGATA
>NW_012025936.1:0-348 GCF_000956235.1 Wasmannia auropunctata
TCCGCAATTACGTACAGAAAGCCTATTCGTTTCTGTCTGCATCCTATACGTCGCAATTGCTTTCTGCATGTATCCGCAATTACGTATAGAAATTCTATCCGTTTCTGTCTGCATCCTATACGTAATCACATTTAATCTGTAACTATCCGCAATTATGTACAGGGAATCCGTATCCGTTTCTGTCCGCACACAATTCGTCGCGATTGCTATCTGCATCTGTCCGCAATTACGTACAGAAAGCCTATTCGTTTCTGTCTGCATCCTATACGTCGCAATTGCTTTCTGCATGTATCCGCAATTACGTATAGAAATTCTATCCGTTTCTGTCTGCATCCTATACGTAATCAC
>NW_012025937.1:0-309 GCF_000956235.1 Wasmannia auropunctata
TTTTTGTGCCAAAAGATTTTTTTCTTATTGCAAAATTAATCGAGATATAAACAATTAAAAATTAGACTACTTTATTTTTCAAAAATTCATAGCTTTGTTACTAATAATGCTAGCTAACTGCTTTTTTTTCAAAATACGCGAAAAATGTTCTAGTTTACAAGAAAAAAATGAAGATTCCAAAAATAGTTTTGTTTTTCCATTGTTTATTTAACAATAAACTTTTTAACAATTTTTTTGTACAATCAGGGAGAGAGTCGAAAAATCTGAAAAAATAATTTTTTATATACTTTCAGTTTTCCTACATCTTAA
>NW_012025938.1:0-367 GCF_000956235.1 Wasmannia auropunctata
AATTATGATTAAATTAATGTAAAAATTATTGTATAGTTATGATTAGTAGTAAGATTATCAGGAAGAAAAAGATGTTACAATATATACGGTGTGAACGAGTAAATTAACAAATGAACGAATCTGTAAGTACAATGTAAAATAGCAAATAGTAAAATTGCAAATTAGATTACAATAAGATATTATACACGTACGAGCTCGTAGCTTGATGTTTAAGTAAATAAATTGAGAAGAGTAAAGGAACGAGATAATTCTTGTAAATAGCGCAGTAATTGGGCGAAGAGTGTATCCAAGAGGGCTATTGTCAGCCGCGTCTAACGTATCGTATAACTTCGTATAATGACTGAGTCGACAAGGCACACAGGGGATA
>NW_012025939.1:0-430 GCF_000956235.1 Wasmannia auropunctata
CACGGTAAAGTGACAATTTTAATATGATAAAAGTTGTAGCGTTCTTTTTGACGAATACAACGATGTGTGATATAACGACATATTTATCTTACAAATTATACAAATTATTTTGGTTTAAAGTATTGCTGGCGACTGTTACCTTTTCAGTTTCGGCCCTGAAGAGTGGCCAACTTCCGACTTTCACGTTGACAATTGACGTGTAATGTTTTTATTTGATCATAGTACTCACGTCAGTGCGAGAGTCGGAAGTTGGTCACACCGCAGGGCCAAATTGGATAAGATAGTAGCCGCCGCAAAACTTTAAACCAAAATAACTTTTATATAATTCGTAAAATAATTTTGTTATATTATACATCGTTTGTACTCGTTAAAAAGACACTACAACTTTTATCATATTAAAATTGTTACTTTACCGTGCAAAAATTAATCA
>NW_012025940.1:0-402 GCF_000956235.1 Wasmannia auropunctata
AACTCATCTTGCTATTTTTTCACCAGGATGCAGAGACAAAGCCGGCGTAGCTCGGAGGTGGAGGTTGCGCTTATGCGCCCTGTAAGCACAGCTGGCTAATAGCCTCGGAGCCCGTCCCCGACACCCTGCAGCCACACCAGGTTAGGAATCTTTCGTTACCTGTACATGCGCGTGCATATACTCCGCGCGCGTCGCGCTGCAGATAGTCTGCCGTCCGCCTCTCTGTGTTTTACTGCACAAAATCAGGATCGCCAGGCCGTGTTCTCCCGAGCGTGAAAATATCCGTACTCCGTACGCCCTTACACGCGAGGCGGTAATTAGCCGTTAATCCTTTCGCTCGCAAGAGAGAGAGAGAGAGAGAGAGAGAGAGAGAGAGAGAGAGAGAGAGAGAGAGAGAGAGAG
>NW_012025941.1:0-372 GCF_000956235.1 Wasmannia auropunctata
TTGTATGCTATACGAAGTTATTACGTAATCCGATAATTTGGCTTTACAGTTTATGGGACGTTATATAAAATTCTAAAAATAGGAGAAAAATTTGCGTGTGCATAATTCTTTACTTCATAACGCTTCATCACGCTATATTATTATTAATGCAATGCTTTAAAAAAAATTNTATTTCTTTAAAATTATAATGCACATTATAGAGAAAAATGAAGTATAAGAATATGAATATTAAAAATAAAATNTATATAATATTTAAATAAAAATATAAATGTTATGTGAAATATCTAAAAATGTGAGTAATTTATAAACTCATTGCTATATTTAATTTATACATTTCTAATTCGGATATATCTAGAAAAAAATTAACAAAAA
>NW_012025942.1:0-420 GCF_000956235.1 Wasmannia auropunctata
GCTTCCATTGATTCAATCTTGATTGTTGCTGACTCTGTCGGAAATAAAGTGAAAACGCAGATTATAGTTACATGCATCAGGATACTTTTAAACTTTATTTGTAAAACTGAATACATACCACCGGAGGCTCTTTGTTCATCGATATATCGCTGAAACTGTTTTGCAGGGCTGACATGGGATCGTGTACGGAAGATTTGTAATATTCCGATGCCTGTGATGGAGGAGCCGGATGTTGCTGTTGTTGTTTCATATACGTTGCTTGTTGCACTGCGATCTGATTCTGCAAATTGGTGATCTGTTGCTTGGTCTTCGTGATTTGAACACTGATTTGCAGAGCTGACTGATTGTTTCCCTTCATTGTATTTTACGTAATAACTTCGTATAGCATACAACTGAGTCGACAAGGCACACAGGGGGATA
>NW_012025943.1:0-343 GCF_000956235.1 Wasmannia auropunctata
TAAATAATTGTTGATCTTTCTCACTGAGATAATCCCACATTGCTTGAACATTGTCAGTAGAATAATTCCAATCTTTGGTAAGAATAGGTCTCAATAGTTCACCACCTTTTTCTCTCTTTATAAAAAATTGCAACATTCTGAAATACACATAAAATTATTATGATTTTCTATTAGAAATATGCATCTAAAAGAAATAACATTTATATATTTACGTAATACCTTGGACTATAACCCATACAGATGCTTGCAGCATCTATAAGTAAAGCTGGAAGGAAGTAACCGAGCCACACAGAAATTGTATATAATATTTTAGATTGGAAGAAAATCAAAGATGGGAAATATA
>NW_012025944.1:0-366 GCF_000956235.1 Wasmannia auropunctata
AAATTTATTTACAAAAATTTTTTAAAATTTTTGAAAAATAATTGTTTTCGAAAATGTTATTGACGTAAATGAATACATATGATTTTGTCGTAAAACTTTTGTATAAAACATTTTTTGATATCTTGAATAGTTCTCGAGATATAACGAAAAAAGAAAAAATTAATTAACATATAAGAGGTTTCATTCCTTTAAACCGTTTTTGAGCTCCAATTAGTAATTTCTAAATTCATCCATTTAGATAACCTACATGTGTAAAAAGTTTCGTTAAGATCAGAATTTAACATTTCGCGAGGTTCCCTTGCAAGCATAAAAAGCGCGAAAATATTTGATTTATGTTACTATCTGTAATTTTTAAATATACATTTA
>NW_012025945.1:0-337 GCF_000956235.1 Wasmannia auropunctata
TAATCGTTTGTGGTATCATTTCTTCGATGTTCAATAACAAGAGTTACATTTTCACTAATCACCTGATTGTATTAAATCTCTACCACTTGACGAGGTGTATCAAAATCTTTACAATATATATGACCGAAACTAATAGGTGTGGTCTATTTTTCGTCAAATGTTGCAGATATCGTGTGATTTCGCGACGTGATCTCGCTGCCATGCATTGGCGCTTGATCAAAATGCTTAATTGCATTTTTTAACATATGTTCGATGACCGCGAGACATTTAGATTGAAAGAATATTATATTACGCGAATCTAATGTATCAACTGAGTCGACAAGGCACACAGGGGATA
>NW_012025946.1:0-408 GCF_000956235.1 Wasmannia auropunctata
TCGCAAGATGAACGATTACCCTGATCGGTGGATCACTTGGCTCGTGGGTCGATGAAGAACGCAGCTAATTGCGCGTCAACTTGTGAACTGCAGGACACATGAACATCGACATTTCGAACGCACATTGCGGTCCACGGATACAATTCCCGGACCACGCCTGGCTGAGGGTCGTTTTAGTACCAACAGACTGCTTGCGCCCACTCTCGTCGTCGCGCACCCGCCTTAACACTTTGGTGGTGCGCGCGACGATATAGAGAGAGGAGCGTACGAGCGATCGTTGGACGTTCGCCGAGCTGAGCGAGACGCGCTCCCTCCCATCTTTCGGGGCCGTGCTGGCCTCCGAGGAGGAGAGAGGAGCCAGTCTTCCCTGGGCTCGTCCGAAATGACACAAACGAGTGGGAGAGGAGA
>NW_012025947.1:0-421 GCF_000956235.1 Wasmannia auropunctata
AGGATCCACGAGACAGCAGCATCGGCCACTTCGCGTGGATAAAAAATCTGTCCCGCCTCGTGAGCTCTCAACTCAGCAAGAAGCAACACAAAGAAATTCTTCTGCGACCGGTACGTATCGAGAAAATACTAAAATAGAATGTTGTAAAAAAAGACAAAAAATTAATAAAGTATTTCATGTTTACAGATAGTCTACATTACTTCAGCTCGCAGGAACGACTGGATGCCCACACCGTGGACTGCAACGAGCTGAATGAGTGTGCGGTAGAGCTACCGAAAGAGACGCGAAATGGCTAACGTTCGGCAAACACGGCAACAAGGAACCGTGTGCCGTTGTCGTATACGCTGACCTGGGAGTGCGTTCTGGAAAAGNTGGACCCGAATCTGCCTTGAGTCTCGAACACCATAAGGTACACAGCATA
>NW_012025948.1:0-328 GCF_000956235.1 Wasmannia auropunctata
ACGCAAAAGCCTCGTTGATCGGGCTCGATGCGCAATCAATGGCAGCACCCCCTGCGTGGGGGTGCGTGACCTCGCGGCGCGTGACCACGTGCTCGGCGCGTGGCCACGTGCTCGGCTCGTGCTCCTTCGCCAGGTGCATGTGCCCTTGTGCCTGAGCGCCGATCGCGTTAACATACTTTAAAAAAATTTATATATTGTTCACACAAATACAAAATATTTATTTTATTTGTCTTTTCTACTTTATTATATTTTAACATTAATTTCTTATTATTTTATTACATTTTATTTTTGTTTCATTGTATTTTAATTTATTTGTTTCATTCTTTAT
>NW_012025949.1:0-391 GCF_000956235.1 Wasmannia auropunctata
TTCCGCGCTTCGCACGTCGAGATTTCGACGTTTGAATGGTAGAAACGCCGCGAACGCAAGGATACGACGTTTCCTCGCTTCAAACGGCGAGAATCGACGTTTGAGCGGTGGGAACGTCGACGGGCGCTCGGATCCGGCGTTCCGCGACTTCGCACGTCGAGATTCGGACGTTTGAAATGGTAGAAACGCCGCGAAACGCAAAGGATACGACGTTTCCTCGCTTCAAACGGCGAGAATCGACGTTTGAGCGGTGGAACCGTCGACGGGCGCTCGGATCCGGCGTACGCGCTTCGCACGTCGAGATTCGACGTTTGAATGGTAGAAACGCCGCGAACGCAAGGATACGACGTTTCCCTCGCTTCAAACGGATCGTATAACTTCGTATAATGTA
>NW_012025950.1:0-370 GCF_000956235.1 Wasmannia auropunctata
TCATCCGTTTTCTTTTTTTTCTTTTCAGTCCATCGAGCGTACCACGCATTTTGAGAAGACGATTGGCATTGACTCATACGTCCTACAAATGGCTGGACATCGGAATCAACGCCGGACCTTTGTCCACGATCGATCTGACGATCGGCGACAATCGCGGCAACTGCATCGTTCTGTCTCACGAAACTTGAAGAGCGCTGATGGATAGGCGCGCGGACGTCGAGCGACTCGTGCAGTCAACTCCGACATCATCGTCATCGTTATCGATCTGTGACCTGACAGTACGACTCGTGAAAATACGCGACGACAACATCGTTGCAAAATTGGCAACGCGCGACGCTTTTATTTACATGAACTCCGCGACCGTGCACAC
>NW_012025951.1:0-382 GCF_000956235.1 Wasmannia auropunctata
ACGACGGAGGTTCACGGGGCACTCGGGTGGTCGAATAGACGTGCGGGCACGCGAATCGACGTAATATTAAAGGCTTTAGCAGGGAAGCGTCGATCGGCCAGGTTTACCTCCGGACCCGACAAGAGCGGAAAATTTTCTAAGTCCCGCGCGGTGTGTTGCTTTTGCGCGGAGTGTTGCTTTCGCCGCGTTTACCTCCGGCGCCGAAAATTCTCCGCTATCGAGGCGAACGGACGACGGGGGTGCACGGGGGCACTTGGGTGGCCGAATAGACGTGCGGGCACTCAAATCGACGTAATATTAAGGGCGCTAGCGCGGAAGCGTCGATCGGCCAGGTTTACCTCCGGACCCGACAGAACTGAGTCGACAAGGCACACAGGGGATA
>NW_012025952.1:0-334 GCF_000956235.1 Wasmannia auropunctata
GAGGCCGTGACGAGTACACTGCTGCAAATTGTGATAATGAATGACGTACCGCTTCTTATTGTGCAAAGTCGCGAGGAGCTTTTCTTGCCTCTTACCGGGTGGCTTATCACGCGTTGGACAGAATGGTAAGTCGACGTGCGCGTCGTGTAAATGCTGTGGATACTCTAGATCAACCTCGAGAATATAGCCTATCGGTGAATCCAACGCGATATCCATAACATTAAAATTTGTTATGTCGCTGACCCATCGAAATCTGCATAGGGTAATGACTGACACATTGCCCAGCCGTACAGATTGTTTACATCGTAGTACATTAGATACGACGATGGTTTCG
>NW_012025953.1:0-413 GCF_000956235.1 Wasmannia auropunctata
TTTTTATATAAATCAAATATGATTTCATTGTTGAGGCGAATAGCTGACACGTCTAGAAAATTTAATTTATTGTTCTCACCAATCTCAATCGTGAATTTTAGTCTTTCGTGTAAAGAATTGAAGACTTGTAGGATGGAATTCATTGAGTCAAGGGGTGCTGCTAAAAAAATGTCGTCAACGTATCGAAAATAAAAGGGTAAGCGAACAGGTAAACGCTCTAATGCCTTTTTCTTCTAAGTACCTCATCACCATGTCAGCCACCGTGGGTGACAGTGGGCATCCCATAGGTGTGCCAAAAAATTTGTCTGTAAAACACTTTGTCAAAAAGAAAAACTGTGGAATTTAACACCAGTTGGACAGCATTTAGAAACTCGTCTTTTGGGATGGTGGTGTTGTTACTCATCACCTCCCAG
>NW_012025954.1:0-316 GCF_000956235.1 Wasmannia auropunctata
TAAGAACAAGCTTATTTTTATGTTTAACAAACTTACAAACAAACACGGCTAAATTAAAATTAAAGTCTTACTTCTAATAAAAATAATAAAAATGTAAAAAAAACAATTTTATGTTATATTTCAGATATAAATAAATACACTTCTCAACAAAATTAAAGCATCACTTACTCTACCCTCCAAAAATAAACAAAATTACAAGAGAGTGTAACTTCGTCAAAAATAGATCGTATCGAGATGTTCAAAAAAGACATTTTACAGCTTGAAATCTCTACTTTTCTAAATCGGTACTTTAGAAAACGATCCTACTGATTTTTCA
>NW_012025955.1:0-339 GCF_000956235.1 Wasmannia auropunctata
TTCGTGTAAAGCCACGGGCTGAGTGAGAATCTTGCTCGCACTCTGCGGACGGAAACGCCATTTTCGTGTCAGAGTCCCGTCGCGTGCGCCCCTTCGTCGACGCGTACTGAGTAATACTCTTTGGTTTGGTGTATCGGCGTCCGTCCTCAAGTGCGAGGATTCTCACAGACTCTGCCGTGAGCGATCGGGAGTGTCGCGAATCGCGTGTCGAGCCACCCGGAGATCGTCGCCGCGAGTTCGCCGCAAAGCCCTCGCGCCCGAGCGCGCGAGCGTTAGCGTAAGTGTGAGTGAGTGCGCGGAATCACGAGGTCGCGCGTCGCGCTGTAGCGTGACCTTGCG
>NW_012025956.1:0-588 GCF_000956235.1 Wasmannia auropunctata
CGTAAACGTCGAATCTCGACGTGCGAAGCGCGGAACCGCCGGATCCGAGCGCCCCGCGACCGTTCCCTACGCTCTAAACGTCGATTCTCGCCGTTTTCGAAGCTCGGAAACGTCGTATCTTGCGTTCGCGCGTTCACATTCAAACGTCGAATCTCGACGTGCGAAGCGCGGAACCGCCGGATCCGAGCGCCCGCGACGTTCCCACCGCTCAAACGTCGATTCTCGCCGTTTGAAGCTCGGAAACGTCGTATCCTTGCGTTCGCGGCGTTTCCACCATTCAAACGTCGAATCTCGACGTGCGAAGCGCGGAACCGCCGGATCCGAACGCCCGCTGTGACGTCCTGGTGAAGCGAACTCCTGTTCGTTCCCTGCAGAGCGTCGTTTTGTGGGTCCTTCGCTGGCGGTTAAGAGGGTTAAAACCTCAGGATTATTTACTGGACGTCCGAATGACGACGAAGCCTCGGGATTGGTCGGAATGGAGTGTAATAACTTGTAGAATTTTAAAGTATTTTCAAGCGACTTTTATTGAGATTCAGAGCTCGGATCTGAGCTCCTCTACTTCGAATCCGCTCTCTGATCTACGCAACA
>NW_012025957.1:0-445 GCF_000956235.1 Wasmannia auropunctata
AGTGGAACGATAACTCACGTTAAGGGATTTTGGTATGAGATTATCAAAAAGGATCTTCACCTAGATCCTTTTAAATTAAAAATGAAGTTTTAAATCAATCTAAAGTATATATGAGTAAACTTGGTCTGACAGTTACCAATGCTTAATCAGTGAGGCACCTATCTCAGCGATCTGTCTATTTCGTTCATCCATAGTTGCCTGACTCCCCGTCGTGTAGATAACTACGATACGGGAGGGCTTACCATCTGGCCCCAGTGCTGCAATGATACCGCGAGACCCACGCTCACCGGCTCCAGATTTATCAGCAATAAACCAGCCAGCCGGAAGGGCCGAGCGCAGAAGTGGTCCTGCAACTTTATCCGCCTCCATCCAGTCTATTAATTGTTGCCGGGAAGCTAGAGTAAGTAGAAAAGATCAACTGAGTCGACAAGGCACACAGGGGATA
>NW_012025958.1:0-394 GCF_000956235.1 Wasmannia auropunctata
TACGCGGCCTTTTTACGGTTCCTGGCCTTTTGCTGGCCTTTTGCTCACATGTTCTTTCCTGCGTTATCCCCTGATTCTGTGGATAACCGTATTACCGCCTTTGAGTGAGCTGATACCGCTCGCCGCAGCCGAACGACCGAGCGCAGCGAGTCAGTGAGCGAGGAAGCGGAAGAGCGCCCAATACGCAAACCGCCTCTCCCCGCGCGTTGGCCGATTCATTAATGCAGCTGGCACGACAGGTTTCCCGACTGGAAAGCGGGCAGTGAGCGCAACGCAATTAATGTGAGTTAGCTCACTCATTAGGCACCCCAGGCTTTACACTTTATGCTTCCGGCTCGTATGTTGTGTGGAATTGTGAGCGGATAAACTGAGTCGACAAGGCACACAGGGGATA
>NW_012025959.1:0-352 GCF_000956235.1 Wasmannia auropunctata
CAATAATTTAATTATAAGTTGATTTTTATCCTTAGCCTAATAATGTAATTGAATTAACTTAGCATATGTTATTTTTATAGCTATTTTAACAGATTTTTCTTTTTCTTAAGAATACATTTAGAGCTCGATTACATCAACATTATTTAAATTTTAAGCAAGGCTTGAAACTCTCTTTTCTCTCTTAAAGTTTTAAAGAGAGGCAGAGTTTTAATCTTGCTTAAAGTCAAAATAACGTTAAAATAACATTAAAGTGCAATTGGATCTAAATGTAAAATATTGCAGCTATTCTATCACGAAAGAAACGTAATAACTTCGTATAGCATAACTGAGTCGACAAGGCACACAGGGGATA
>NW_012025960.1:0-559 GCF_000956235.1 Wasmannia auropunctata
TTAATGTAGAAGTCTTAAACTCTTATTACTGAATTAATTCCTTCGCTTCACAGATATGTGCGTTTTCAGCTTTTATTCTTTTTCTTTCAGCTCTGGGAAAAATTTTACGCTTTCCCAGCTGAAACGCGCACGTTGTGACTTTTCATTTCTATTTTCGCAATTCGAGCCCTCCATTTCCTGCCCATTTCCCCGTTTCATAAGCTAAATTTATAAAAAGTATCATCTGACATTTCAAGTAGCACTTTCTGATAATCGAACGGCATTTTTAATTAACTCTACGAGTTTCTTACTAATTCTGATTGAAGTTTCTCTCATTAAAGATCTAAAAAAAAATGTTTTTATCTGTCCGAGGCCCAAGAGGATATGACTGACAGTGCAAATACGTATATTTCCATCCTTCGACGTCGGCGCTCGAAGCAGCCATAAGTGCTCACTCACGTCGACATTTCAATTTCAGGCGGAAGCCGGTTCCATTTTTACGTGGGGGGATACTGCAGAGAGAAAGGGGGGGAAACGTAATAACTTCGTATAGCATACAACTGAGTCGACAAGGCACACA
>NW_012025961.1:0-317 GCF_000956235.1 Wasmannia auropunctata
GGATCCGCATCCGGAAGGAACAGGACCTACAGCCGACATCTCTGGTAACCTGAAACAAAAGTGAACGAGTGCTATTAATAAGGCGAAGGATCGAGCGAGCACGAAGCAGCCAAAGCCAAGCCGATAGCAGCACGCCCGAGTCACCCGGTAGCAGCCACAAGCGCGACGCCCGACGCGTAACCTGAGACGGCACCGACCTACCGCAACGGCTCAACTACAGACACCACTACGAAAGCAGACAGCGGACAACATGCGATTAGCGGTTATATTGTAAGTCCGTAGAAATTAAACTGAGTCGACAAGGCACACAGGGGATA
>NW_012025962.1:0-379 GCF_000956235.1 Wasmannia auropunctata
GACTCCGGGCAATATCTTCGGGTTGCCATCCCCTAGACCGGTTGCCACCCAAGGCTCACGAGCCCGCTCTGCCCGGATTTGGTCCGCGGCCGCTTATTCCCCTTGAAGGGTTATTCACGGCTAACCTCCAATCCATAGGAGGCCGTTCCCCTATCCGCCACCCGGGGACGCGCCTGGTTGCGGTTTTCTCCGCTCTCCACACGGGTTGAGGCTGCGGGACTCAGCCACGCACCCACCCGGGGAGCCAGGAACCTAACCTAACCTAACCTAACCTAACCTAACCTAACCTAACCTAACCTAACCTAACCTAACCTAACCTAACCTAACCTAACCTAACCTAACCTTTTTTTTACTGAGTCGACAAGGCACACAGGGGATA
>NW_012025964.1:0-459 GCF_000956235.1 Wasmannia auropunctata
CTTTAATACCGAATTGTATTAAGTAGTTAATAATTATCAATCCGTGTCGATTAATTATTACGACGATTGAAAACTCAGTACGAGGGAAGAAACACGCGCACTATTTACTAACCCACGACGATTTACTGACACACGAGGCGTTTCACTCGACGATAATAAGCAGTCGAGTGACTTTGTTGGTTACGTTTGCAGCGCTGTCGAAACGCGAACATGTGATTAGTTGAAATATCACAATCAGAGCGCGGCTAAGTTCTAAGGCTTCAACCGATACAAGTATTTGATTATTTTTAAATAATTAATGATTTAATTGATTAATATTTTAATAAATTTTTATTTTACAGTTTGCAAACTTGAAGCGAGTATTTTATGTTTTATAAATATTTTATAAGTATTTATTACGTTTTATTAAAAAGTAAAGTTTATTACTTTATTAAAAGTATAAATACTTAATAAATACTT
>NW_012025965.1:0-477 GCF_000956235.1 Wasmannia auropunctata
ACACGACTTATCGCCACTGGCAGCAGCCACTGGTAACAGGATTAGCAGAGCGAGGTATGTAGGCGGTGCTACAGAGTTCTTGAAGTGGTGGCCTAACTACGGCTACACTAGAAGAACAGTATTTGGTATCTGCGCTCTGCTGAAGCCAGTTACCTTCGGAAAAAGAGTTGGTAGCTCTTGATCCGGCAAACAAACCACCGCTGGTAGCGGTGGTTTTTTGTTGCAAGCAGCAGATTACGCGCAGAAAAAAAGGATCTCAAGAAGATCCTTTGATCTTTTCACGGGGTCTGACGCTCAGTGGAACGAAAACTCACGTTAAGGGATTTTGGTCATGAGATTATCAAAAAGGATCTTCACCTAGATCCTTTTAAATAAAAATGAAGTTTTAAATCAATCTAAAGTATATATGAGTAAACTTGGTCTGACAGTTACCAATGCTTAATCAGTGAGGCACCTATCTCAGCGATCTGTCTATTT
>NW_012025966.1:0-437 GCF_000956235.1 Wasmannia auropunctata
CATCGACGTCACCCCCACAATCGCCAACAAGCTCTTAACCACGGTGTATAACCATGTAAAGATCGCCCCTCCCGCACGATTCAAAGTGGGTGACTCGGTACGCGTCAGTAAATTCAAGACAATTTTTGACAAGGGTTACACACCAAACTGGACCACGGAAGTGTTTAAAATCATCAAGGTGCAGAAAACTAATTCCGCAACGTATCTTTTGGAGGATTCTCGTGGAAAACCCATAGCCGGAAGATTCTATGAATACGAACTGCATCGCGTTGCTAATCCCGACGTGTACCTCGTTGAAAAAGTTTTGCGCAAAAGAGGGAATGAGGTATACGTGAAATGGCTGGGATTGGATGATTCACACAATTCATGGATACACAAGGATAATGTGTTGTAAAATAAATTTATATCGACTGAGTCGACAAGGCACACAGGGGATA
>NW_012025967.1:0-401 GCF_000956235.1 Wasmannia auropunctata
TTTTTTATCTTCTATTTTTTAATTTCAATCACAACAGACCCCGTGGAATAGGCCTACTGGGGAAACCACGTTAAAAAAAACGCGCTAAGTACACTACCTCAGAGGTGGCGTGGAAACGTGTGCATATTATGACGTTTGCAACTTTTTTGCATCGTTATATCTCAGTAACGGTGGCCTTTTAGGAAAAAAAGTTAATTGATACCTTTTTTATAGATAATTTTATGATCTACAATTTATGTCTGAGGTAATTTTACGATAAAACTTACCGTTTTGAAAAAAATCGCGAAAAACCCATTTTTTTGACCTTTGACCTCGAGCCAATTTTTTCCTAACCGACGATGGGACTTTGAGAATGTTTTTATGTGTTTTGAACATTTTACCGATTTTCAGCTGACAGCGAA
>NW_012025968.1:0-317 GCF_000956235.1 Wasmannia auropunctata
CTACGGAAACCTTGTTACGACTTTTACTTCCTCTAAATGATCAAGTTTGGTCATCTTCCCGGCAACATCGGCAATGCCGACGCATTGCCGCGCACCAGTCCGAAGACCTCACTAAATCATTCAATCGGTAGTAGCGACGGGCGGTGTGTACAAAGGGCAGGGACGTAATCAACGCGAGCTTATGACTCGCGCTTACTGGGAATTCCTCGTTCATGGGGAACATTGCAAGCCCCAATCCCTTAGCACGTAAGGAGGTTCAGCGGGTTACCCGGGCCTTTTCGGCCAGGGAACACACGCTGATTCCTTCAGTGTAGCGA
>NW_012025969.1:0-424 GCF_000956235.1 Wasmannia auropunctata
ATGTGGTCGAGATGCGTCCTTATACGCGATTCAACAGAGGTTACCACTACATTCTCACCGTTATCGATGTGTCTGAGTAAGCATGCATGGGCCGTACCTCTCAAGGCCAAGAGCGGAAGTGATGTGACTAAAGCGATTGCAGAGATAATTCGACACGATGGGAGATGCCCGAAAAATTTCAAACTGATAAGGGAAGATTTTANAACGTCAACGTGCAGAATCTCTTAAAGAACATAACATCAATCATTATCTACATATTCAGTAATGAAGGCATCAGTCGTCGAGCGGTTCAATCGTACGTTGAAAAACNGTATGTGGAAGCAGTTTACATACAATGGAAACTATAGATGGATCGATTTGCTACCGCGTCTCATGTCTGAATACAACGCGCGAAAGCATCGAACTATCGGTATGCGACCCATCG
>NW_012025970.1:0-397 GCF_000956235.1 Wasmannia auropunctata
TTACAATTAAATTTAATCGACCTTATTAAAAACGAATTTGCCTTGTTTAACAGATCGTATTTTTTCCTATTTTTCAGTAATTTATTACACAATTTTTAAATATTCATAAATAATAATAAATATTTAATATACATGATAAAAATTAATATTCAAAATTTTTATAGAGTAATATTTCAAAGAAAAGAATTGCACTTTTGCGAAACGATTTGAGTTACATTATAAATGTGTAATAGTTTAAGGAATTATATATTTGTGAAAGTCGCTTCGAAATTTGATTTAAAAAGCGTTCTTGACCTTTTTCGGAATGATTAAAATAGCCGCGATTGCATCTGGTTGAAGTGCACTCACGTAATAACTTCGTATAGCATAACTGAGTCGACAAGGCACACAGGGGATA
>NW_012025971.1:0-350 GCF_000956235.1 Wasmannia auropunctata
GAAATTGACATCGACATCGATGTCTTTTTGACTCCCACGTCGACCTCCTGTCGATTCAAACTGCGAAATCGATTTGACATTGATCATAAATCAAAAATCCTGCCCAAGGAGAACAGAAAGATCAAAAATGACATAAAAATAAGATCAAATTTTAGTTTGTCAAAATAATGTCAAATTGCATAAATTTTTATGTATTCTTGATCATTCCTTGAATGAGAAATGATCGCCAATTCGATATACTTATTTACGGAAATTCCTAAAGCGGTCACCCATCCAAGCCATGAACCTTCTGAAACGTGCTTAACCTTGTGATCGTCCGAGAACTGAGTCGACAAGGCACACAGGGGATA
>NW_012025972.1:0-349 GCF_000956235.1 Wasmannia auropunctata
TCTTTTTGACTCCCACGTCGACCTCCTGTCGATTCAAACTGCGAAATCGATTTGACATTGATCATAAATCAAAATCCTGCCCAAGGAGAACAGAAAGATCAAAATGACATAAAAATAAGATCAAATTTTAGTTTGTCAAAATAATGTCAAATTGCATAAATTTTTGATGTATTCTTGATCATTCCTTGAATGAGAAATGATCGCCAATTCGATATACTTATTTACGGAAATTTCTAAAGCGGTCACCCATCCAAGCCATGAACCTTCTGAAACGTGCTTAACCTTGTGATCGTCCGAGAACCGATGCTCCGATGACCTATAACTGAGTCGACAAGGCACACAGGGGATA
>NW_012025973.1:0-304 GCF_000956235.1 Wasmannia auropunctata
ATTTACTTCCTCGATGGCGAAGATCTAGACGATACCTAGATACTTAGTTCTTCTATGGTAAAGACTTAGAAAACACCAAACACTTAGTTCTTTGACGGCAAACAGTTTGACACTCAGTTCATCGACTGCGACGACGTAGACATTCACTTGCTCGACAGCGAAGACCTAGACGATACCTAGACACTTAATTTCTCGACAGCAAACACGTAGACACTCACTTCCTCGACGACGACCACAAGAGAGTTGTGAAACAGAGACGAGAGAGTAGAGAAACAGACGAGAAAGTCGTGAGAGAAACGAGAAA
>NW_012025974.1:0-312 GCF_000956235.1 Wasmannia auropunctata
AAACTAAAATTATTTCGTATTTATAGAGTACGTAATGAGATGCATACGGCTTTATATCTTTTTAAAATTACCATTTACCTACTGCAAATTATTAGCAAGCCATATGCTTAATTTTTCAGTTACCACATGGCCTAGATATTTTGTAAGCGTTTTTTGAAGTTTCTTTTAGGCTGAATATTGTCCTTGCTTAAGTAAGTGTTTGTGTAGTTATTATTCATCAACTAAGCTACATGCGACTTACATTGCCGACGTTAAACACGATTTAGCACTCAAGCGTTGACTGGCTGTAAGCTATATTATCGTATAACTTCG
>NW_012025975.1:0-508 GCF_000956235.1 Wasmannia auropunctata
TATGCGTAAGGAGAAAATACCGCATCAGGCGCCATTCGCCATTCAGGCTGCGCAACTGTTGGGAAGGGCGATCGGTGCGGGCCTCTTCGCTATTACGCCAGCTGGCGAAAGGGGGATGTGCTGCAAGGCGATTAAGTTGGGTAACGCCAGGGTTTTCCCAGTCACGACGTTGTAAAACGACGGCCAGTGAATTCGAGCTCGGTACCCGGGGATCCTCTAGAGTCGACCTGCAGGCATGCAAGCTTGGCGTAATCATGGTCATAGCTGTTTCCTGTGTGAAATTGTTATCCGCTCACAATTCCACACAACATACGAGCCGGAAGCATAAAGTGTAAAGCCTGGGGTGCCTAATGAGTGAGCTAACTCACATTAATTGCGTTGCGCTCACTGCCCGCTTTCCAGTCGGGAAACCTGTCGTGCCAGCTGCATTAATGAATCGGCCAACGCGCGGGGAGAGGCGGTTTGCGTATTGGGGCGCTCTTCCGCTTCCTCGCTCACTGACTCGCTG
>NW_012025976.1:0-523 GCF_000956235.1 Wasmannia auropunctata
TTTATTTATCATGTCGAATGTAATTTATATTGAAATTCACCTCCAAGAAAATTACCACAATTGTATCCGTCACATTGAAAATTCAATTACTTTTTTCGCCTATGCAATACTTAATTTTCTCGGGTATATTTTTGTTTTCATTCTCGGCGAGCTCTGCGATACTTAAGGCTCGGTCGTTTCGAGTAGCTGATGAGATGAATAAAACGTTCGCGTGTCTGTTTTCCTTCGTTATATCCTCGACTTTTTCCGACATCATCTGTTTTCGTTTCATCACTCTGAGTGACAGTTACGAGTGCCGCGTAAAGAAAATGAAAATGTTTTGCTAAAACATTTTTACTTTAAACAAAAATCTCAGAGTCGCATGTGTTTCTCTGTAGTATTTTTTTCGAGAATTGCGGAAAGCTATAACATATATCTATTTTAAAGTTTCATTACATTTATTAGCTGTAGCAAAATCATATAACAATAATACATATTGATAATATTTACGTAATAACTTCGTATAGCATACAACTGAGTCGAC
>NW_012025977.1:0-347 GCF_000956235.1 Wasmannia auropunctata
TGTTCACACAGATAGATTGGCACCTTATTTTGAAAGACGTGTAGAAAATGATTAATTTAATAAACCGGAGCCCGATTATATGAAATGTATATAGATTGTCTTTGTATTTATTATGTTTACTGCGTATTTGATTTACTTTCAGTTATAATGCACGGCGGATGAAGTCTCCCTGAAGTGGTTGGCGTGAACTGGAACGGACAGAGGATGGATTTTTAGAGACAACTGCCTGGAGCAAGGGAAAAGACGAGGGAGCAGCAGTAAAATAGCCGCCGTGCGAGGTTTCTTTTTTTAAGTAAGACTATCTCGCTCACGGTTTTTGTATAGTGGTTTTTCCGTGAGACTTAGGG
>NW_012025978.1:0-308 GCF_000956235.1 Wasmannia auropunctata
TATTCAATTAATCATTTAAATTATTAAAAATAAATCAAATACTTGTATCGTTTAAAGCCTTAGAATCACATGTTCGCGTTTCGACAGCGTTGCAAACGTAACCAACTAAGTCAGTCGACTGCTTGTTATCGTCGAGTAAACGCCTCGTGTGTCAGTAAATCGTCGTGGGTTAGTAAATAGTGCGCGTGTTTCTTTCCTCGACTGAGTTTTCAATCGACGAATAATTAATCGACACGGATTGATAATTATTAACTACTCAATACATTCGGTATTAAAGTCAACTGAGTCGACAAGGCACACAGGGGATA
>NW_012025979.1:0-333 GCF_000956235.1 Wasmannia auropunctata
CATCTTAAAAAATAGCGCGCGATATTAGTAAGTAAGAACTCTTGCGTAAATTGTAATATATAATATTGTACAGCATATAAGAAAATTCGACCCCCTCATTTTCTTTTTTCAAAGGGGGAGGGATGTTGTAAGTCTCGCCTCGAACGTTACTTACAACGTCACACTTAGAAATAAGTCAGGTCACTGTTGCAATCTAATATTGCAACAATTGACCCATAATAATTGAGGATGCCGACGCAGGACTTCGGCAGCCTCAATACGCGCGTCCTCCAAAAAACTGCGGCAGTTGCAATTAAGCAACAATTGCAACTGCTGAGCAGTGCAGTGGCCCAC
>NW_012025980.1:0-358 GCF_000956235.1 Wasmannia auropunctata
TTGATAATGAAATGCGCGTCATACCCGGATAAATTGTGGAAAACTACGGGAATGCAATGCGAATCTTTGTAGTTTAAATTACAGTTGGAATGTGCCGGACCTCTGAATCGACCAGTTAGATGGCAATGATCGCGTACGCGCGTGTCGTCAGACGCAAACGGTTTCTCGCATATGTGGCAATTCGCGGCGCTGTTAAATTTATCACGTTCGTCGCGCGTCAATTCCGCCATCGGAACGTTACCGGACAGAGCAGACTTTATTCTGTGCGCTAAATTTTTAAGTCTTCGACGAACCATGCGATGCAATCTTTATCACGCCGAAATCGATATAACTGAGTCGACAAGGCACACAGGGGATA
>NW_012025981.1:0-447 GCF_000956235.1 Wasmannia auropunctata
TTAGCTTATTCGAACTGTTGATGCGTAATCGCTTGATATATATACGTATACATATCTGACAAGTGTAAGACTGGAAATTGCTAGTGTTGCATACTAACACGTCGCGCGATTAAACGAATCCTACAATTTTTCGAAACCAGACGTGCATGGCAATCGCGCTTTAAGTTCGCTCAATCCGCACGAACTCATCCGCCGTCCGTGGCAGCCGTTAATCCATTCACGGGCTGCCATACGCGAGCGAGAAATGACACGCAGGCTCAATATTGCAAAACGCCGGTGGATAACGCTCGAAGCGGTATTATTGACCGGTCCTCCAGCGGCGGCGATATAGGTACGTGGCGAAACGACTGTTCGGTAGCGCGGGCGGAATGAAAATTTCAGAAGCGGATGCGCACGACGACACAATAGGATACCAAGGTACTGAGTCGACAAGGCACACAGGGGATA
>NW_012025982.1:0-353 GCF_000956235.1 Wasmannia auropunctata
GACCCCTACGCAAGGTAGAATGTATATTAAATTGAATATCTATTAAATCTTACGCCTTACTACAAAAATAGAAGTCATTAAAGCACGTATTTTTTGTTTTTACAATAGATATTATTTATGTAATAGGCGGGGGGAAGGGCTCCGCCCCTCCCCCCTCGCACCCCCCCTCCCCGCCTGCGCCCATACTACCCACTGGGGGGGGGCTTCGCCCCTCCCCAACCCCCCCATTGGTATTATTTTTTTTGTTACTTTTTTTGTTAATAACTTTTTAACGAATAACGAGCGACGGCTAAAACCACCTGAAGGTTACTTGGGGTCATGCTCTTGACAACATATATAAAGGCCAAGGTCAT
>NW_012025983.1:0-312 GCF_000956235.1 Wasmannia auropunctata
GCTCAAAGTTCGCAGAACACTTGCGTGATTAAATCGATCACACACTTCTTGAAGGAGGAAACATCATCTGCAGAACAGCAAGCTTGTCCACATCAACTCATCTTTGAGGACAACTTTGATGAGCTTGATAGTGCAAAATGGAATAAATTGAACCAATTTGGCGGTCAGCCGGTACGTATTGCCGATAATAATAATAATTGAATTTTAAAAAGGAATTTAAAAGGTAGTTTTCGTTTAAAACTATTATTTTTATCGTCAGGATTATGAGTTTGTCGTCTATATGACCAATAATGTATGCTATACGAAGTTATG
>NW_012025984.1:0-429 GCF_000956235.1 Wasmannia auropunctata
CAGCTAAGGCTTTTGAACGCGTAGACGAGCCGAACGAGGCTCTCGCCAACTTTTTACGGTCCTCCCCCCGCGCGACGTGAGCGACGCGCGTGTTTATGTATGACGTATGCAGGGCTGGGCAAAATACACCATTAAAGTATTTAAAATACAAAATACAAAATACTTGGAATCTTAGTATTTAAATTACAAAATACAAAATACTTTCAATCTTTCGATTTGAAATACAAAATACAAAATACTTTCAATCTTTCGATTTGAAATACAAAATACAAAATACTTTAAGTTTTATTTGAATACAAAATACTTCTTTGAAATACAAAATACTTTTTAATTTAATCTTTCAATTACAATAATATATAATATTAAACTGCTCGCTTCAACAGGCCTCTCTCCACTTTTAGAGAGAGAGAAAGAAAATTGTTTTACTCT
>NW_012025985.1:0-484 GCF_000956235.1 Wasmannia auropunctata
TAAAAGTATTGCTTTCGTATAAATTGTACCTTTCACTTTCACACACGGATTTACTCACGCACTTTATCGATAAAAGTTACGCACTCAAATTATTCCGTGTTATTACAAATCAATATTATTACTATTAATCACTATCCGTTACTCATTTGGCAACTTAAAATCACTTTAAAGGAAGAAACGCGTTACAGTACACGTTACTCGACACGGAGACTCTGCTCGACAGCAACAAACAGCTGATAGGGTTATGTAGATAATCTAGGATTCTAGGGTTATGTTGGTACTAGCGCTATCGAAAGCGAAAGTGACTGTGCGTGACTGGCGCGCGAGGCGCTACCACGTAATTGGCTGAAGCCTCAGCATTGAAGATGCGGCAGTTATGAAAATATGGAACGTAAAATGTTATACAATGTATTAAATGTTAAACGACGTATAACATTGTACGTCGTATAACATTTAAATATTTGAAGCGTTTTAATCTCGCCTT
>NW_012025986.1:0-409 GCF_000956235.1 Wasmannia auropunctata
CAACAAGCAGAATATTTAATTCTCTTTACACGGTGATGCAGTTCATACTCTTTATATATGTATTCATATATTTCTCTATAGATGGTAAAAAAATTGTAACTTTATCTTTGCTGCGGTAAAATAAAGTCACGCTCGAAAGAGACACTCACCTCAGCCATCAAGTCCCTCGCCGAAATAGTCCCACAACAGCCTAAGGTAGGCTCTATCGGCCTCGGGGATAGCCTCTATCATGTTTATAGCTTCCTCCGCGAAAACTTCATCCAGGACGTAATCCCCTGCGCCGGCATCTTCGTCGACCGCCCCCTCCGAAAGTTCCTCGGGGCAAAGGAAATATCTCCTCTGATAGGTCAGGGGGGAACTCCATGATGGGGCGCACACATTCGCCGTCATCTGATTCGCACCAGTAACA
>NW_012025987.1:0-347 GCF_000956235.1 Wasmannia auropunctata
TAGAAAGGTTACACGCCAAACTGGACCACGGAAGTGTTTAAAATCATCAAGGTGCAGAAAACTAATCCCGCAACGTATCTTTTGGAGGATTCTCGCGGAAAACCCATAGCCGGAGGATTCTATGAATACGAACTACATCGTGTTGCTAATCCCGACGTGTACCTCGTTGAAAAAGTTTTGCGCAAAAGAGGGAATGAGAAATACGTGAAATGGTTGGGATTGGACGATTCACATAATTCATAGATACACAAGGATAACGTGTTATAAAATAAATTTATATCGCAAATTGTTTTTCATTATATGCATAAAACATTATGTTTATTAAAAATATATGAGATTAATACAAA
>NW_012025988.1:0-304 GCF_000956235.1 Wasmannia auropunctata
TACACACATACATACACGATGTGCAAAACCCGATCGCCAACCTACCTACAGTGCACACCGGATAATGCCAATCATACATGAAAAAATTGCAGTTTGACAGAATGCACGGACTTGCTAAAATTTTTCTCGGGGATGCGGTTTCCAGTGTCATAAAGTTGGAATATTTTTCTTTAATTTGAAAAAAAAACAAGTCGCTACGATTTTTTTCACAAAGTTACAGCATTTTGAAATAACCCTTGTATTTTCTCATGTATGATCAACATTACCCGATGTGCACTATAAGTAGGTTGACGATCGGATTTTG
>NW_012025989.1:0-352 GCF_000956235.1 Wasmannia auropunctata
TAAGATACAAATAAAACGAAAGATCGCCACGGTACACGCGAACCGATTAAAATTATTTATAGAACATTAATTAAATCGGAAAGTATAATGTAACGCGCGGAGTAGTCATAGTATTAAGCTAATATTGTTGTAAAAAGCGATTGAATATATACTTATACTAAGAAGATTATGGAACGGGAAGGATAGGTCACGCATTTCAAATAACACTATGTACCGTAAAAATCCATATAATGTCAAAAAATGTAAAGGCATAAAAATAATAATAATAAAAATACATGGAGACCCGTGATCATATGGCATTCTCCGAGCAATCTGTAACAAACAACTGAGTCGACAAGGCACACAGGGGATA
>NW_012025990.1:0-426 GCF_000956235.1 Wasmannia auropunctata
ACCGAGGCAATTACATTAGCCTGCCTTATGGAATGTGGAGGATGTTTATCGAGAGACGTATGGATATTGAACAATTTCTGCAGTCAAGCGTCCCGTCATCGCTACGAATTCAAGATTTAATTATAGATCTCGTAAAAATACGCAATGAAAATATTGTAAAATTGGCGCTGAATGATACTTGTATGTATATGAAACCGTCGACTATGCTTTTTATATTCGAACTCGAACATTGCGTTGAGCAGGCATACTTTAATTTAAATCAAAATACGGACGCTGTTAGTAATAAATTTAAACATTTTGTTGATTATTTACGTCACAATTGTATCGTGAATAAAGACGATGCAATAAAGATTTTGCTTAACGTATATGATAAAACGTCGCTTATGAATGTGAACTCATAGCTTACGCGACAGATCATATTGTGCA
>NW_012025992.1:0-340 GCF_000956235.1 Wasmannia auropunctata
TCGCGTCGATGTCCCACGGCGCCTCGAACTGTGGGTTCGCCTCCATTCGCGGAGGTGTCCTCACCTCCGCATCGTTATCATCATCGTCGTCATCATCATCGTCATCATCGTCATCACTATAAAAAAATCATGCTGAAAGAAAAAAACATCGTCTTTATTCTAGATAAAAACATCGTCTCTCTCCGAATGATTTCCTAAGCTTTTGTACTTACCAGGATTGTTCGACGCTCCTCAGCCTCTACCTTCCGGCGTAGGTCCACCAGCCACACGTCGTTCCTCTCCTCATTATCCAATCGTATAACTTCGTATAATACTGAGTCGACAAGGCACACAGGGGATA
>NW_012025993.1:0-400 GCF_000956235.1 Wasmannia auropunctata
ACCCTGGAAGGTGCGGCACGATAGACCCTCTTGTCTTAACTTGACTTAATTTACCGCAATAGAGATATAACCGCAAATGCCCGTGCCCATAAGCACGTGGCGAGAGATCGCGAACCTAATACAGTTCTCGTCTATCGACCGCCACGTTCGTGCCGCAAGCACCTAGTACACGCGGGCACTACACTGTCAAAGTGCAGCACTTTGTCCCTCCGGTCACAATTTATTGCAAACGTTTCTCGAAAAGTAGTGCCTTATTTATGTACCAATGCAAACGATAAAGTTTTTTTCCGCACACGAATTATTATTATATGCATCCAGCAAAACTCAAAAGTTAATCCACTACATGTCTCAATCGTATAACTTCGTATAATGACTGAGTCGACAAGGCACACAGGGGATA
>NW_012025994.1:0-408 GCF_000956235.1 Wasmannia auropunctata
TTCCGCGAGATAAAGCGTATTCTGCACGCTGGGCGAGTAAATCCCCGTGTTCGGTGGACCCGCGAAATTCTGCATAATGCACTCCTTCACCATGTGCCACACACCGTCGAAATCCACCCCGGTCGCGGTGGAGAAGTCCCAGGTCGCCGTTACGACAGTGCTGAAAATACGATCGTTCATGTCCGGCAACGTCCTGTACTCGTCCTGAATGAAGTCTGTAAATGAGCTCTGCGTGGTCTTCAACACTCGCAGCCCCTTTAATCCACCGCGTATTCGTGGTGATTCTACAACCAAGGTAATCCCGATTGAAAATTTACAGGCTAATTTTCTGCTTGTCGAAATATTTTCTCAGTTCGTAATAATTAGCTTTATAAAATGAAACTGAGTCGACAAGGCACACAGGGGATA
>NW_012025995.1:0-380 GCF_000956235.1 Wasmannia auropunctata
TGTATTTTACATTTTATTTTTAGATTATTCTATAACAAATAAAATTGTTCAAAAACAAATTACCAAAAGTAATGAGATCCTACCAAAACTCTTTTTAAAAAGAAAAGATTACGCCAAGTATATAAAAAGTATCGTATGTTACATCCTTCCTAAACCAAAATATTATTTTAACAAATAAAATTTCCAAAAACAAATATGAGATCATACAAGTTGCCAAGTATTTAATTAGACACAAAATTAGAAACAAAATTTCTTTTAAAACCGTTAACCATTCAAAAGTACATGCAGCAAAAGTTTAATGCCAGTCTTTCCAAATATTTTAAGTTTCATAAAACATGCTTAAAGTGACTAAAATGACCAATGGGATCACAGTGAAGCAA
>NW_012025996.1:0-315 GCF_000956235.1 Wasmannia auropunctata
CGCCGCTGGTACCGTGCAATACGGATATCACAATGCTCATTGCGCGTTGCAAAATGTATTTAAACTGTACAATTGGTGGTCGCATAATCGTAAATAAACATACGCGATATGTACGCTAAAATATGATATTTATTCCTTTCCCTCCCGCCATTGCGTATTGTTTTACGTCTTATGTTCATGGTTTTTATGCACATTTTCATGTTTTACGTTCACGTTTTCATGTTTTTTTTCATGTGTACGCGTTTCTTACGTTTGCCACAACGAACGCGTCGCGACACGTTTTTCTTTTGTTTACATTTGGTCACGTTTGATAAA
>NW_012025997.1:0-374 GCF_000956235.1 Wasmannia auropunctata
TTATTTTATCGTATACAAAGCAGCAATACCGCGGGTATACCCGAAATCCAAAGCGATATCGTGTGCCGCATCTCGATACCGTGCACATCGGCACGCCGATGTTACATACACTCGAAAGTTACATTCCCCCGATTAAAACCAACGCGATAGCGGAGCACGCGGTTCTTCTTACTATCTACTCGGTGGGGAAGCTGTCTCTCTCCCGGCGAGCTCCCCTAGACAATAGGGATATGAATAATCGTCGAATAATCCTCTTTACTATCTCTCGCACCAGCGCGATTCACAACCGATATTCACCGATAAATCACGCAAACGAGAGTCACGTAATAACTTCGTATAGCATACAACTGAGTCGACAAGGCACACAGGGGATA
>NW_012025998.1:0-310 GCF_000956235.1 Wasmannia auropunctata
CGCAGGAGGGTCCACGGGAGAGCCCGCGCGATACGTCGGGGGACAGCGGCGCGAGGAGTTTGCAAGAGAGCTCGCGGGAGGAGGCGAGCTCGCGAGAGAGAGCAGTTGCCTGCGACAACTAGGGTAAGTTTTTTTACATAGCTATCTTCCTTTCTGTTTCTCCTTGCAATTTTTAAATTGCTTCCCTTTTTGTCTGTTGCAGATGGCAACGGATTGATGTATTTGCCTCACGATTACTTTTTATATCACATAACATTAATTTTTAAATAAAAACATTTTTCAATTTTAATTATAATATTTTCTTTACTCT
>NW_012025999.1:0-316 GCF_000956235.1 Wasmannia auropunctata
TGGCGAGGGACTTAGCCGCGCGACAGCCCCGTGGGGCGAAAGCAACACGCGGCGAGGGACTTAGCCGCGCGAAAGCCCCGCGGGGCGAAAGCAACACGCGGCGAGGGACTTAGCCGCGCGAAAGCCCCGCGGGGCGAAAGCAACACGCGGCGAGGGACTTAGCCGCGCGCCCAGCCCCGTCGGCGAAAGCAACACGCGGCGAGGGACTTAGCCGCGCGACAGCCCCGTGAAGCGAAAAGCAACACGCGGCGAGGGACTTAAGCCGCGCGCCCAGCCCCGTCGGCGAAAACTGAGTCGACAAGGCACACAGGGGATA
>NW_012026000.1:0-354 GCF_000956235.1 Wasmannia auropunctata
TATAGGTAGGTTGGCAATCGGATTTTGCACATTGTGTGAATGCGGGCGTATGTAAAACATACACACATACACACACGGTGTGCAAAATCCGATCGTCAACCTACCTATAGTGCACATCGGATAATGTTGATCATATACATGAGAAAAATACAAGGGTTACTTCAAAATGCTGTAACTTTGTGAAAAAAAATCGTAGCGACTTGTTTTTTTTTACAAATTAAAGAGAAAGATTCCAACTTTATGACGCTGGAAACCGCAATCCCCGGGAAAAATTTTAGTAAGTCCGTGCACTCGTTCAAACTTTGCAATTTTCAGTGTGGCAAACATCTCTCAGATTTAAGAGTTTAACAGCAA
>NW_012026001.1:0-323 GCF_000956235.1 Wasmannia auropunctata
TCTTTCAAACGGCGAGAATGACGTTTGAGCGGTGGGAACGTCGCGGGCGCTCGGATCCGGCGGTTCCGCGCTTCGCACGTCGAGATTCGACGTTTGAATGGTGGAAACGCCGCGAACGCAAGGATACGACGTTTCCGAGCTTACAAACGGCGAAGAATCGACGTTTGAGCGGTGGGAACGTCGCGGGCGCTCGGATCCGGCGGTTCCGCGCTTCGCACGTCGAGATTCGACGTTTGAATGGTAGGAAACGCCGACGAACGGCAAGGGATACGACGTTTCCTCGCTTTAAACGGCGAGAATCGACGTTTGAGCGATGGGAACGA
>NW_012026002.1:0-385 GCF_000956235.1 Wasmannia auropunctata
TCCTCTCGGCGTCTTTTTACCCCTCTCGTCGGATAATCAGCGAGTTCCCTTGAGCAAATTTGCCCTTCCTGCCGGGACGGGGGCAAACACTTCGGCGAGCCTCGCTAAATCCTCAGAATACACTCAGGGTAGATGAGCTCAACCGTGAGGGGGAGGGAAAGGAAAAGGACGATTTCCCCGCTCGGCGACGACGCAACGCTAGAGTTCCTTGCGGCAATTGACCACCATGTCGCGCGTGCACGAGATCCATGAGGGGAGGGTTTCCCCGGGACACCTCAAATCCATTGTCTCGATTCCATCGAATACTCCATTCCGCCAGAAGTCTCTCTTCCCGTGCCATTGATCTATGTAGGTCTGTGCCGCCCTCTCCCCCCCCCCCCGCAAC
>NW_012026003.1:0-332 GCF_000956235.1 Wasmannia auropunctata
TTTACATTGTGTTACTTTTCCTTTCACTTTCTTTTCACCGTTTCTTATTGCCGCTCCGAACGGCCAATAAATCTGTTATTAATTTCTTACTATTAATCGGTTGGCGTACAAATTCTTTCGCCCGCCCCGCGCCATCCCATCGCCCTTTTTCCTCGCCCTGCCCCTCTGCCGTTAGGCGGAGCCGGCCGGCCCTCGTGCGATCGACATCGGGAGCGGCGTTTACGGGTCCGGTATCGTGGCGTGTGAGCATTTTTGCAATCGTGAAGTTTCGCGAGTGACGTGACCGAGAACACGTCTGGCGCCCAGCTTTTACTGAGTCGACAAGGCACACA
>NW_012026004.1:0-449 GCF_000956235.1 Wasmannia auropunctata
TGTTTTATAATTATGTAAGCATAATTATTTCTACGCGATAAGACTTGTTAAATATTTTGTAGAACATAATGATTTGATTAATAATTTAATTTATAATAAATTAATTATAAAATTTTTCAATTGCACAAGTTTATATGTACAGCTGATTAATCGTTTTTTTATTTTTCTAATTTAACAATATTCTTTAATATATAGGGTGATCATGGTCCTCCTGGAATACTGGGAGTAGACGGTTTTCCAGGAAGGAATGGTATTCCCTGGCGAAAAGGGTGAGGATGTTTTTGATACCAAATCGAGTTCTTGCGCGGAGATCCGGGATATCCGGGAGAACCGGGAATCAAAGGAATACAAGGAGATACGGGTATTAAGGGAGAACCTGGTCAGGCAGGTACGCAATACACCGCAGATAACGTAATAACTTCGTATAGCATACAACTGAGTCGACAAGG
>NW_012026005.1:0-357 GCF_000956235.1 Wasmannia auropunctata
AAATGAACGGAGATATGAAATGTAATGTAAATCGCAGGTCGCAAGCATAAAAGCGTAGAATGAAGGAGAATGAAATAATACAATAAGTAATGGAACTAATAGAAAAAAGAAAAGAAAAGAGCGCAGGTTAAGGGTTACAACAGAAGCTAAAGTTCCAAGACGCTAATATGCTAATATGTCTGTGTCTGAGAAAAAGAAAGAATGAAAATTAAAATTAAAAGCAGTTGTAAAGCATGAGGATGACTGAGAACGTGGTAGTCGTGGGACCACAGAAGTAACCCAGGCAAGCAAGCAAGGGCTAGCGGAGATCCCCGCCCACCTGGGGCTGCAGATGACGGAAGAGCCTGGACCTGAAAA
>NW_012026006.1:0-304 GCF_000956235.1 Wasmannia auropunctata
TCCTGCCACGGAGCTCCATGGATTAGAACCGGCCTCTATAATAGCTACTGTAGCCTCTCGACGGCATTCGCTGCAATTCTTTACAAACGGTGCAGGACCGTCAATATGTGTCTGCTGCCACGGTTGATTGTAATGTTTCAGACACCGACGATACTGTTGAACCTCCGAATCAGCTTTTATATGCTCGGATAATCTGTCCCACAATTCACTTATACAGTTCGGAAACTCTCGCAGCAAAACGACTTTCGGTATATACTCTAATTCTTTGTTGGTTAAACTGAGTCGACAAGGCACACAGGGGATA
>NW_012026007.1:0-314 GCF_000956235.1 Wasmannia auropunctata
TGGCTACTGTATAGTGCAAGAGAATTGTATCTTCACAAAATCACAAAATAATTGTATATAAAATAGCAGAGATATCTTATTTTAAAAAATACACAAAATTAATCTTTAACATACAATTAACAAATATACTTTTTGAAATAAATAAAAAATTTTTATAAAAATTTTCATAATTAATATAATAATATAAAATTAAATTAAAAACAAATAATTGCCATAGCAAATAAAAAAAGTATATAAATTTGTATCTACATTGTTTGTATGAAAGGTATTAAGAATTAAAAGTATTTGTTCTAATGCTAAAGATTCAGACGATA
>NW_012026008.1:0-359 GCF_000956235.1 Wasmannia auropunctata
TGATCCCAAGTTATAATCCCTCAAGTTACATTTATTTTCAAAGGAGGTATTAAAGTTTTAAATTGCGCTAATTACAAAGAGAATCTCGTTATCTTGAAAATGAATTGTTATACTATTTTTTTAAAAAATAACATTCAAGTGGGATAGTATCTCTAATAAAACAATAAAACCTAAGTGAAACGTATTTTTGAACCATTCAGAACTCTTTCGATTGCTATTCAAGTGGTATAATTGTTTTATCTTNAAAATNTTATTACNTAACAAATTGCGTTACTTACTCAATCAAAGTATATCACAAAGAATTAAAGAGGTAACAGTACAAAATTAAAAAAATTTAATTTTAATAAAATAATTTTTTT
>NW_012026009.1:0-334 GCF_000956235.1 Wasmannia auropunctata
GCGCGTGTGCGTGGTGTGTGTGTGCGCGCGTGTGCGTGTGTGCGTGATGTGTGTTGTGTGTGTGCGTGCATACGTGTGTGTGTCTTCTCATCCTTTGGCTTTCTTCGTACACATACACACACACACACGTGCGCGCACGATGTAAAAAGACTTTTGTTTCAAAGATATAGAGTGTTAAAAAGTTCTAATAAAAATTATCATTTTTTCTTTACTGATAATTCAAAAAAACTTTATTGATACTTATAAAAACAACAATTTTATAGAAATCTTAATACCTCATATCTTGGAAAGATTTTTGAGAGGAAAGAGTGTACGTAATAACTTCGTATAGCAT
>NW_012026010.1:0-560 GCF_000956235.1 Wasmannia auropunctata
TAAAAATAGGCGTTCACGAGGCCCTTTCGTCTCGCGCGTTTCGGTGATGACGGTGAAAACCTCTGACACATGCAGCTCCCGGAGACGGTCACAGCTTGTCTGTAAGCGGATGCCGGGAGCAGACAAGCCCGTCAGGGCGCGTCAGCGGGTGTTGGCGGGTGTCGGGGCTGGCTTAACTATGCGGCATCAGAGCAGATTGTACTGAGAGTGCACCATATGCGGTGTGAAATACCGCACAGATGCGTAAGGAGAAAATACCGCATCAGGCGCCATTCGCCATTCAGGCTGCGCAACTGTTGGGAAGGCGATCGGTGCGGGCCTCTTCGCTATTACGCCAGCTGGCGAAAGGGGGATGTGCTGCAAGGCGATTAAGTTGGGTAACGCCAGGGTTTTCCCAGTCACGACGTTGTAAAACGACGGCCAGTGAATTCGAGCTCGGTACCCGGGGATCCTCTAGAGTCGACCTGCAGGCATGCAAGCTTGGCGTAATCATGGTCATAGCTGTTTCCTGTGTGAAATTGTATCCGCTCACAATTCCACACAACATACGAGCCGGAAGC
>NW_012026011.1:0-459 GCF_000956235.1 Wasmannia auropunctata
TTACCTTTAGCATCACAATTTCCTTCTCACCAAAAAACGACGAAATAGGAAACCTCAAATATTTATTGAGCTCTATCGCCTTTCACTTCCCTTTATCTGCAACACTTCGCTTACATGAAGCATCGCTCTTCCTATTTTTATGCAACCATTCATGTCTCGGCATAATCAAGCTGACCCATATTAAGAGAAGAGATCGACGACGAGAAAGACAAAA
This sequence comes from Wasmannia auropunctata, assembly GCF_000956235.1. NCBI lineage: Eukaryota > Metazoa > Arthropoda > Insecta > Hymenoptera > Formicidae > Wasmannia > Wasmannia auropunctata. Next base: position 215 of record NW_012026011.1, read on the forward strand.
AGCTGACTGCGCACAAATCTTCAAGAAGAAAGTTGCGTAACCTAATCCTTAAAAAAAAAGGGTAAAATCTAATTCGGAGTCTTAATATCCTGATATTTCTTCTTCAAATATAACATAATTATTTTCTTTTTAGGAAACAAAACTTTTGTCTTATCAAAATATAAATATCATCCAGACAAAAATTTAAAAATAACGTAATAACTTCGTATAGCATACAACTGAGTCGACAAGGCACACAGGGGATA
>NW_012026012.1:0-433 GCF_000956235.1 Wasmannia auropunctata
TAGTTCCGCGAAGCGTTAAAGGCTGGGAGACTGACGATCTTATGTATACGTCGTACCAAACGAATCGTGAAGCTGCGCGCGCGCCTTTCGCTTCCGGTTCACCGATCTCTCCACATTCGTTAAGCCACCTTCTCGCCCCCTCCCCCCTTCCTCCCCCTCGGTCGAGTCGGCCCGACATTTATGTGGCCGAGGCACTTTCGCTCGGCCGCGTCGAGCCGACTCGCCTCGATATTATGGATTCATCCTTACCAGCAATAATAACCTCGTAAGAGGCACGCTCGATGATTACGCTCTGAATCCTCGCGCGCGCGCGCGAGCGCACGTCCGTCTTGCTGATATTAATAAGCTCGCGGAGGGCATCCAACCCAAGAATTTTCTGAATTTATCGTATAACTTCGTATAATGACTGAGTCGACAAGGCACACAGGGGATA
>NW_012026013.1:0-381 GCF_000956235.1 Wasmannia auropunctata
GGCAGCTCTACCGCACACTCGTTCAGCTCGTTGCAATCCACGGTGTGGGCATCCAGTCGTTCCTGCGAGCTGAAGTAATGCAGGCATCTGTAAATACAAAATACTTTACTTAATTTTTGTCTTTTTTTACACCATTCCATTTTAGTATTTTCTCGATACGTACCGATCGCAGAAGAATTTCTTGTTCTTCTTCTTGCTGAGTTGAGAGCTCACGAGGCGGGACAGATTTTTTTATCCACGCGAAGTGGCCGATGCTGCTGTCTCGTGGATTCTGCATGTGCAACAGGTTGACATGCCTCTCCATCTTTCGACCGGTCAATCGTATCGGAAGAACAAATAGTTCACCCCCCTCTTCTCGATACAGTAAACGTTTATCGACAC
>NW_012026014.1:0-312 GCF_000956235.1 Wasmannia auropunctata
TGATTCTCGCCGTTTGAAGCGACGAAACGTCGTATCCTTGCGTTCTCGGCGTTTCTACCATTCAAACGTCGAATCTCGACGTGCGAAGCGCGGAACCGCCGGATCCGAGCGCCCGCGACGTTCCCGACCGCTCAAACGTCGATTCTCGCCGTTTGAAGCGAGGAAAACGTCGTATCCTTGCGTTACGCGGCGTTTCTACCATTCAAAACGTTCGAATCGTCGTACGTGCGTAAGACGCGGAACCGCCGGATCCGAGCGCCCGCGACGTTACCACGCTCAAACGTCGATTCTCGCCGGTTTGAAGCGAGGAAA
>NW_012026015.1:0-382 GCF_000956235.1 Wasmannia auropunctata
CGCTGTATCTGCAGCTGAACGAAATATGTCAAAAATTTTAATAGCGTGTTCAAATTTCGACGCTACAAATATTGCGAAATATATTTTTATAAATAACGAAACATTTTCTTGCCACTGCTGTAGCGAAATTTAAATTTATTAAAATATCACTTGCTTAATATAGAGCACAGCTCGGTGAGATCTGAGAGAGGATTTTTTTTCCCCTTTTTTTAGTTAAAATTACATCCTGATCTGATGAGATACAAGGCGCGTGCGCTCTCGTTACACAATTTTCTAGCTTCTAGAATAACTCAAGAGAAATTTCAATTGAACAAAGATATACCCCGTTATTTTTAGTCATATCGTATAACTTCGTATAATGACTGAGTCGACAAGGCACACA
>NW_012026016.1:0-320 GCF_000956235.1 Wasmannia auropunctata
CGCACATCGTAGCAGCAGTTTGATTTGCTACAAGCCACGGGCATGGTAAGGGGGGGGGGGGAGAGGGGTGGGCAAGAGTAAGACGAGGCGACAGGGGACAGCGCGAGGGCGAGTCGGGGTAGATAACCAGATAATCCACCGAATCAGCAATTAGTACACATTGGAATAATTAACACCGATCTGCCGTTAAATCCTCGAGCAAGACACCTATGCCGCGGCGAGCTTCTCAATTACAAAGAGAGATTGCATGCTCGTCACGGGGATGCTCCAGCAGCTATTATTTGCGGGCGCCTACGTAACACCGAAGTTGGCCGAACCGA
>NW_012026017.1:0-458 GCF_000956235.1 Wasmannia auropunctata
TACCATCTCGCTGGTCTCCCTCTCGCGACCTCGTCTCTTTCTCCACCGGTTTCTTGCTAATAAGCCCGCAGCGATGTGCCTCGCCTGTCTCTGTTTCTCTTTCGCTTGCTCTTTCTTTTGCGAGCGAGCCTTGCGAGTGCCGGCCCCTCTCTCTCTCTCTCCGTTCGCGCTGCATGTCGGGTCCAGCTCAGTCGGGGAACTAAAAAACGCTAAAACAGCCGACTCAACAAAAGAAAGATTAAAATGGAGAGGATGTATGGAGAGAGTGAGGCATGCGGCGCTGCTCCGCGTTGCGCGCATGTATCTTCTCTCTCTTTCTCTCTCTCCTCCCCCTCCGCTCTCCTCTACTTCTCGATGCAATTCTACTGATCAAATATTACACGCACAAGAGAAAGAATAGGGCCAATTTATCAATAATTTTATCACGTTCCATTGCAACGATTACATATCGCAAATTA
>NW_012026018.1:0-461 GCF_000956235.1 Wasmannia auropunctata
TATCGCCTATTTTGATTGTGCTTTGAAGCTATGCGATTTACATGCGCGTGCTCCACCGTGAGTCCGGTTTTTCGGTCGGTGTGCCGAAATCGTCGAAACCGGTTTGCCGAAGCGTGAACCAGCGAAGCTCGGAACTCGAACTTGGGTTTCAGCGCGCCGGGTGGCTACGGTACTCCCGGTCGACGGAGGAAAAAACTCGCTCCGATTTCGCAGTATCGTTCAGATTTCTAATAATTTGCAGAATTTCTGTAATGCGACGATTAGAAATTTCAAGCTGCAGCGAAGAAATTCGCGAATACGAGCAGTCGGAGGAATTTTTAAACACGAAAAGATGTGAAAAACAGTGGAATTCGAGAATAGCGAGCGAAATACAAATATCTCACATAATTCGCGAGTTTAATTTGACAATGACGTAATAACTTCGTATAGCATAACTGAGTCGACAAGGCACACAGGGGATA
>NW_012026019.1:0-333 GCF_000956235.1 Wasmannia auropunctata
GAGTGTATATAGTTCGTAAAAGAGCTCAAATTGTCAGCTACATGATTTCGATGGCCTGAATCCGAATTGGAAATCGGGCAAGATATGCCGAGATTCCACGAGTCAGCGTAACCTGAAGTATATTATTTTTCCAAAATTTTAAGCATGCAAGATATAAGCGAGATAGGTCTAACCCGCGTCCTCCGCTTTTGGGGATGAATATAACCAGAGAAGTTTTCCAGTCTTCCGGAAAAACTCCTGATTTAAAAATGTCGTTGAAAATTTCCAGGAGTTTGTCCCGGTACGTAATAACTTCGTATAGCATAACTGAGTCGACAAGGCACACAGGGGATA
>NW_012026020.1:0-365 GCF_000956235.1 Wasmannia auropunctata
TCTTTCCTCCTCGGAAAAAAACGTCTCTATTGTATTTAACGGCAAATTATCTGGGAACGATGTAAAGCGCGTCTGTTCTTATGGCTATACGCGTAAACCCGCGTGGTAATAAAAAAAACTCGCTTGCCGCGGCTGCTCAAGAAGAAACTCCTAGAACGCGCGCAAGAAACACTTTCTTAATTAAAATTTAATAAGAATTATCGAACGCGACAATTCTTTTTATGAAAACTTGTATCGATGCTTTATGAAGCTTGTAACGCCCGTCTGACGGCTTCCAATACAATGAGAAGCGTACAAAAACACATTCTTAATTAAAAACAACATGGGAATTTTATTTACTGAGTCGACAAGGCACACAGGGGATA
>NW_012026021.1:0-309 GCF_000956235.1 Wasmannia auropunctata
ATAAATATTAAATAATTTTTTTACTTTTTGTTATTTAAAATACATATTTTAAATAATGTTATTTTAAATACGACCGACCCCTGGCTATTACATTTGTTGTACGACCCTCTAGAAATAATGAAAGATACTAACAAGGAAACCTCGCGAAGTATTAAATTCTGATCTTATAAAAAAACTTTTTACACATATAGGTTACCTAAATAGATGAATTTAGAAATTACTAGTTGGGACCCAAAAACAGTTTAAAGGGATAAAACCACCCCTTATATGTTAATTAATTTTTTCTTTTTTTTTGTTATATCTCGTAAA
>NW_012026022.1:0-383 GCF_000956235.1 Wasmannia auropunctata
TGCCAGGTCGATCTGTCTATTTTGAGATTAAAAGGCCTTTTGCCAAACTTACATATTAATTACACAAATTATTATTTTTGTTTTCAAACGTTTTCATGACATATTTAATAATCTATTTTAGATTTTACCGAAATAATTTAGTGTTCTCCTAATTTTGTCTCTTGTATCTATTTCTATTTCCAGTTTGACATTTAAAAAGTCAACGACAAAAAGTTCTCGGAAATAGAATAAAAGATAATATTGATCATTTCAGAACGTGGGCATAAAAATTAATGTTTTGCATAAATTGTTATTTATTTAATATCGTTGGTTTTGTTTTTAAACGAATGCAATCGTATAACTTCGTATAATGTATACTGAGTCGACAAGGCACACAGGGGATA
>NW_012026023.1:0-392 GCF_000956235.1 Wasmannia auropunctata
TCGACACTCGGTCTTAAAATACTTGCGTTATAAATATATCGCGCTATCGTTTCCCTCGTCTGCTTTTTCGCTGTTAAATCTGATTCAACATACGTATACGCGCTTGACGAAAATGGATAGCGCAAATTAAAATACGTATTCAATGAGTTCGAATATCAGTCTTCATTGACGGTTAGATTTTAATTTTAAGGTTTAAGACTAATTTTTTTATTTAACTGTAATCATATTTCGCCTTAGATGCCTATTTTAAAACTCATGCAAACATTTATCTCTCGAGAATTTCGTGAGATAAATGCAAATGCATCGGCAATTTAACTTGGCGAATTTAAGTCAGCCGGTACGTAATAACTTCGTATAGCATACAACTGAGTCGACAAGGCACACAGGGGATA
>NW_012026024.1:0-420 GCF_000956235.1 Wasmannia auropunctata
GGGTATGAGACCGCGTGGAAGCCGGGACAGAGACGTGAATCTGCATATGGAACGCGCATTAAGTAGTTTCTTCCGCGTTTAATTTAATAGCGCCGGCACACAATGGGCGAGACTGCGAGACGACGAAACGCCCAATGCCCTCCTCCCCCGCGCCGCCGTACCGCGGTGCTTTACGTCTCTCTCTCGAGCTTCGAGTTTTAGCATCGTATACGCACACACACACACACACACACACCGTATGTGCACCATCCTCCGACGTCTTCCGAAACGTCGGGCAATATTTCAGTATCGCTCCACTCGAACCGTTAGCGAACGGCTGTTCGACGATTAAGCACGCGCTACGGTTACGACCGAGAATATATTACGAGACGTAATAACTTCGTATAGCAACAACTGAGTCGACAAGGCACACAGGGGATA
>NW_012026025.1:0-351 GCF_000956235.1 Wasmannia auropunctata
TGGCTTGACATATATGACATATCATTTTTATCTCGATATTTTATATTATATTTTTTATATTATATTTTATTTATATTTATTTATATTTTTTAAACACTTGACACCAAGCCACTACCGTGTCTCCTGATAATTGTCGTTAATTACGTGATCATAGAGAGTTCTCTGTTGTTCTTGGACAGATGTAATATGTTTTTCCTCCGATACGATCCGTTTAATTGTCATCTGAGGATGGGATCACGTGTTTGCGAGTTTCCAACGAACGATCTCACAACGAGCAAGAAGCGACCTTCGTGCGAGCGGAAAGACAAAGCGCTAATGTAAAGACTGAGTCGACAAGGCACACAGGGGATA
>NW_012026026.1:0-308 GCF_000956235.1 Wasmannia auropunctata
ATTACGGGCCGCGTACGGAAGGTAGACAGGGGCGGCGCAACTTACTGTCCGACGGCAGGCGGTACGTGAGACCCTCGCGACGATCAGCTGACTATACACGCGCGCATAAATATGCGTTTACATTTTCTCTCTCTCTTTTTCACACGCACGCACGCACGCACGCACGCACGCACGCACGCACGCCGCACGCACGCACGCACGCACGCACGCACGCACGCACGCACGCACGCACGCACGCACGCACGCACGCACGCACGCACGCACGCACGCACGCACGCACGCACGCACGCACGCACGCACGCACGCAC
>NW_012026027.1:0-325 GCF_000956235.1 Wasmannia auropunctata
AGTGCCGCGCGCGAGTACGAGTGAGCGATTGCAGACGCGCTGGTGCATCCGTCTCCGATGGCATAAGCGCGCACCGGGTCCCGCGACGCTAGCATAATAAATGCTGCGGCGCATACACTCGCCGTACATGGTGACGCGCGGGTATCCGGCAGCACATCGGTGAACCGTACGTGCCGAGGGCACGAAAAATTTCGACCGCCACGCGACGTTATGAATCGCAGTCCCTACACCTCCCCTTAATTATCATTGCACCGTGCCGAACGATGACACGCGGGCGCGCCCCTCTCTCTCTCTCTCTCCCTCCTCTCTTCCTTCTCTCGTTCGT
>NW_012026028.1:0-315 GCF_000956235.1 Wasmannia auropunctata
TCGTTTGATTTCGCGACGTGAGCTCGCTGCCATGCATTGGCGCTTGATCAAAATGCTTAATTCCATTTTTTAACATATGTTCGATGACCGCGAGACATTTAGATTGAAAGAATATTATATTACGCGAATCTAATGTATCACAGCAGCCGTACATTGGCGCTTGTGCAAAAATGCTAAAATGCATTTTTAACACGTTCGATGATCTCATCGATATTTTGATTGTGCATAAAAAATCACGTATTACACAAAAGTATTATGTGACAGCCGCCGTACATCGGCGCTTATGCAAACTGAGTCGACAAGGCACACAGGGGA
>NW_012026029.1:0-472 GCF_000956235.1 Wasmannia auropunctata
TGTAGTTAGGCCACCACTTCAAGAACTCTGTAGCACCGCCTACATACCTCGCTCTGCTAATCCTGTTACCAGTGGCTGCTGCCAGTGGCGATAAGTCGTGTCTTACCGGGTTGGACTCAAGACGATAGTTACCGGATAAGGCGCAGCGGTCGGGCTGAACGGGGGTTCGTGCACACAGCCCAGCTTGGAGCGAACGACCTACACCGAACTGAGATACCTACAGCGTGAGCTATGAGAAAGCGCCACGCTTCCCGAAGGGAGAAAGGCGGACAGGTATCCGGTAAGCGGCAGGGTCGGAACAGGAGAGCGCACGAGGGAGCTTCCAGGGGGAAACGCCTGGTATCTTTATAGTCCTGTCGGGTTTCGCCACCTCTGACTTGAGCGTCGATTTTTGTGATGCTCGTCAGGGGGCGAGCCTATGGAAAAACGCCAGCAACGCGGCCTTTTTACGGTCCTGGCCTTTTGCTGGCCT
>NW_012026030.1:0-375 GCF_000956235.1 Wasmannia auropunctata
TTTTAAATCCGCGAGCGATCGGGATTACTTTACTCGAGCGCGTGCACGGATACGAGGGGCGGCGAGTCGCGGGAGGGGCTGCCTCGGTGGGAAAATGACCGCCGCGCCGTGCTCGAGAATTGCTTTGATATGAGGTAATGCGCACCGCAAAACACGCGAGAAGGCATTACGTAACGTTTAAACGTATGTGTGTATACGCGGCGGGCGACCGGCGGCGGCGGCGGCGGCGGTTCGCCGCTGGTATATTTATTAACGAGCGATCGTGTGCTGCGGTTTCCGTCATGAGAAACGGCCGCCGATTTCCAAACGACCGTAACGGCGAACGTAATAACTTCGTATAGCATACAACTGAGTCGACAAGGCACACAGGGGATA
>NW_012026031.1:0-434 GCF_000956235.1 Wasmannia auropunctata
TTACTTAGCACCACTATTTTAGTAGGTGGTGCGTTAGGCTGTTTACTGGATAACATCATCCCAGGTATTATTGATAGAAGTAATTAATAATGACGGGATGTTCTTAATAATTTAATTGCCATATAATTTATGAATTTAAGGTAACGCAAAAGACCGTGGATTGGAAGCTTGGGCGAAGGAAATGGAGCTGCCCGATCGCGCGACTGACAAGAAAACCGACGAAGTGTCTGATGTTGAGTACACCTGGAATACCTTCGATTTACCGTTCGGAATGAGTCTGTTGAGAAGGTATTAACATATAGTCTTTTAGCATATAGCTTTTTATCTAAACGTATGTGACAATTAAATATTTATAAATTAATATTTTTCAGGTGGAAATGGATCGTATAACTTCGTATAATGTATGACTGAGTCGACAAGGCACACAGGGGATA
>NW_012026032.1:0-323 GCF_000956235.1 Wasmannia auropunctata
ATATTGAAGCAAAAATGGTCCTTTTTGTCTTCACCGAGTTATTCAACATTGAAGCAAAAGGATCATTTTGCTTCAATATTGCATAACTCGGTGAAAAAAATCGTACAACGCTCAACAAAAAAGCAAATTGAAAGTAAAGATTCACTCTTTCGAAAGCAGTAAACTGCATTTGCATGCGACTTTTATTCGCGCCATGGAACTTGTCAAATTTCGTAAAAATTTGAGATTCGAGTCTCCTTTCTATCCGTGTAATTCCATGAAAGATCAGTAGGATCGTTTCTTAAGTATCGATTTGGAAAGTAGAGATTTCAAGCTGTAAAATG
>NW_012026033.1:0-442 GCF_000956235.1 Wasmannia auropunctata
TTTGAACGAGTGCACGGACTTACTAAAATTTTTCCGGGGATGCGGTTTCCAGCGTCATAAAGTTGGAATCTTTCTCTTTAATTTGAAAAAAACAAGTCGCTACGATTTTTTTCACAAAGTTACAGCATTTTAAAGTACCTTGTATTTTCTACGATGTATGGGTTTGGCGATTATCCGATGTGCACTATAGGGGAGGTTGGTAAACGGATTTTGTACATTGTGTGAGTGCGGACGTGTGTAAAACATACACACATACACACACGGTGTGCAAAATCCGATCGCCAACCTACCTATAGTGCACACCGGATAATGCCAATTATACATGAAAAAATTGCAAAGTTTAACAGAATGCACGGACTTGCTCAAATTTTTCTCGGGGATGCGGTTTCCAGCGTCATAAAGTAGGAATCTTTCTCTTTAATTTGAAAAAAAAAACAAGTTG
>NW_012026034.1:0-494 GCF_000956235.1 Wasmannia auropunctata
TATAAAGATACCAGGCGTTTCCCCCTGGAAGTTCCCTCGTGCGCTCTCCTGTTCCGACCCTGCCGCTTACCGGATACCTGTCCGCCTTTCTCCCTTCGGGAAGCGTGGCGCTTTCTCATAGCTCACGCTGTAGGTATCTCAGTTCGGTGTAGGTCGTTCGCTCCAAGCTGGGCTGTGTGCACGAACCCCCCGTTCAGCCCGACCGCTGCGCCTTATCCGGTAACTATCGTCTTGAGTCCAACCCGGTAAGACACGACTTATCGCCACTGGCAGCAGCCACTGGTAACAGGATTAGCAGAGCGAGGTATGTAGGCGGTGCTACAGAGTTCTTGAAGTGGTGGCCTAACTACGGCTACACTAGAAGAACAGTATTTGGTATCTGCGCTCTGCTGAAGCCAGTTACCTTCGGAAAAAGAGTTGGTAGCTCTTGATCCGGCAAACAAACCACCGCTGGTAGCGGTGGTTTACTGAGTCGACAAGGCACACAGGGGATA
>NW_012026035.1:0-519 GCF_000956235.1 Wasmannia auropunctata
TTTATCCCGTATTGACGCCGGGCAAGAGCAACTCGGTCGCCGCATACACTATTCTCAGAATGACTTGGTTGAGTACTCACCAGTCACAGAAAAGCATCTTACGGATGGCATGACAGTAAGAGAATTATGCAGTGCTGCCATAACCATGAGTGATAACACTGCGGCCAACTTACTTCTGACAACGATCGGAGGACCGAAGGAGCTAACCGCTTTTTTGCACAACATGGGGGATCATGTAACTCGCCTTGATCGTTGGGAACCGGAGCTGAATGAAGCCATACCAAACGACGAGCGTGACACCACGATGCCTGTAGCAATGGCAACAACGTTGCGCAAACTATTAACTGGCGAACTACTTACTCTAGCTTCCCGGCAACAATTAATAGACTGGATGGAGGCGGATAAAGTTGCAGGACCACTTCTGCGCTCGGCCCTTCCGGCTGGCTGGTTTATGCTGATAAATCTGGAGCCGGTGAGCGTGGGTCTCGCGGTATCATTGACTGAGTCGACAAGGCACAC
>NW_012026036.1:0-481 GCF_000956235.1 Wasmannia auropunctata
TTTTGTCCTCGAAGATATAAAAATGCAAAGCTTTCACAGTGGCTTATATACATTTAAATTACGAATTTACATTTTGCATGTAAAACATGCAAATCAACAGGTATACAAAAGACACATATGCAAACAATTTTCTATACATACGCATTTGTATCGATGGCTCATACGTAGTTACACATAGATATTTCCACACGAAATATTCTGTAATATTTTTAATTTTGTTAAACATCTGAATAAATTTAGAATACAAATTCTTAATTCAATAAGGACGACTAGTTGTAATTTGTACATAGAAACACGTATTGGAAAAATATTTCTTGAGGCAGTCTTACGAATATCTGACGACTAAGGGTGGTGCCTTTTTTTCTATTTGATTTATTTTCGGGAAAGGAGAATGTGTGTGATGGATGTTAGGCATCGAAATGAAATTTTTGTACATGCCTTATCGTATAACTTCGTATAATGTATGACTGAGTCGACAAGG
>NW_012026037.1:0-324 GCF_000956235.1 Wasmannia auropunctata
TACGTGAGACACTTCGCCTCGTGACACTGGGGGATTTCTCTATTTTTTATGTACGTTATACTTCTTCCACTTGTCCGACGTTTAATTGTCTTACGCTAACCGCTTTATTAATGGCCCCGCCATTCTATTAATATTTATAATCTCTGCACGCATATACGCCATGCATGAACGCTCATGCGGCTGCAGGTCCGATAGTCCGTGTCTGATTAAAACTGATAATTAAAGCTTGTCGAATCGCCGAATTGCTTCTTAACCGAATTTCCTCCGCGTATACGAAACTTTCGCCGGGGCGCGTATATTTTCCGACGAACGTAATAACTTCGT
>NW_012026038.1:0-327 GCF_000956235.1 Wasmannia auropunctata
TCGTTATTGAGTGTCCGAATTTTTGCGTGCTAGCGTGCTGAATGTCGGCAGTACTTAGAATTATCGCGACGCCACGTGAAGTGTGACCGTCGTACGCCGTGCGAGGCGTACTCGCGTATAGCGACCAGATATTTTCGCGGATTCGACGTCGAGGACGAACGAAGCTCGTACACCCGTCATCTCCGGGAGCGTTCCCGGACGCGCGAATTGCGACCTCGGCGATACCGCCGACGGCTGCCGCGGCGTTAGTCGCGGCCGAACGAATCGCCTGTGAATTCCAGCACACGCAAATATATTTGACTGAGTCGACAAGGCACACAGGGGATA
>NW_012026039.1:0-448 GCF_000956235.1 Wasmannia auropunctata
CCGAAGCCCAGCCGATAGCAGCACGCCTGAGTCACCCGGTAGCAGCCACAAGCGCGACGCGTAACCTGAGACGGCACCGACCTACCGCAACGGCTCAACTACAGACACCACTACGAAAGCAGACAGCGGACAACATGCGATTAGCGGTTATATTGTAAGTCCGTAGAAATTAAGATAGCGAAAATAGTCAATGTCGGAAGGCGCAGATAGGGAACAACGCAACAGAAATACGTCCTGGTTGCATAGCGAACCAGCCCGTCGCGCGCTTATACCTACTCCGGTAAACCCCGTGCGAGTGGTAGAAGAAGCAGTTCGCGACATTAGGGACAGCGTGCGTAGAAATTTAAACGCGTGCTATTCTGACGAGAGCTCAGCCGAGAGCGAATCCGAGCTCCACCCTAACGTCGTAATAGAACGCGAACTGAGTCGACAAGGCACACAGGGGATA
>NW_012026040.1:0-337 GCF_000956235.1 Wasmannia auropunctata
TCTACTGTGTACGACGTCAGCGAGAACTCCCTTCTAAGCGAGAGCCTGCTTACCGCACCGTCTGAATATGCGGATGCGGCGTACTGTGGGTGCAGTCTGTTCGTATCTTGTCCGTCTGTCTGTATTATGCTTGTGTCAATGTCGTCGAATTGAAATTCGCGTTCTATTACGACGTTAGGGTGGAGCTCGGGTTCGCTCTCGGCTGAGCTCTCGTCAGAATAGCACGCGTTTAAATTCTACGCACGCTGTCCCTAATGTCGCGAACTGCTTCTTCTACCACTCGCACGGGGTTTACCGGAGTAGGTATAAACTGAGTCGACAAGGCACACAGGGGATA
>NW_012026041.1:0-444 GCF_000956235.1 Wasmannia auropunctata
TCCCGCTTAAATCCGTTTTTGGAATGGACCGTGATTTGTACGGTGGGTGCAATCGTGCGAAATGGGCGCGCATGAAGTACTGGTACGGAAAGCGAACATAGAGCGGATGAAAAAGTAATGCCCTCTTTCATGGTCATGCCTCGTAAAATCGCGATTTACAAGATCGTAATACGTGAGGCATTACGGCGGCAATAATTTATCCTTTGCGCACTGCGTGCCGCCGCTGCGCGGATGCGTGATGTATCATGAACGAAAAGGATTTATTAAAACAAATAACATTCCGCAATGTTATACTGGCGCACATAACACGTGTGGCGCGCTTTGTGTGGAAACTGTAATTTAAATCGAAAACCGGATGATGACCAATCCATAAAATAATTTAGCATGAAACTATAAATCGTATAACTTCGTATAATGTAACTGAGTCGACAAGGCACACAGGGG
>NW_012026042.1:0-442 GCF_000956235.1 Wasmannia auropunctata
CCCGTCCGCGTCAGAATCAAAATCGTTTTGTTGTTCCATAAAACGGCCGACTTTTCCTACGAGAGGCGTCACCTCTCGCGCGCGCGCACCTGTCGTAACTCGGTATGCTTGCCGCTCGTAAAATGCTTGCGATTACCCTCGGGGTGCGTCTGCGAGCGCGTGCGAAGAGAAAGACTTCCGGTATGAATTGAAAAGTATATTAACAGATATTGAATGATTTTTGATCGAAGTTATATATAAAGAAAAGAGAAACTTTTTGCAGAGAATTCAAGAAAAACGTCTTCAAAAATTATTTTCATGGAAATTCAAAATATTAGAATATTTAAGTGAAAATTAATTGTGCGTAGAGAAATTAAAATAGTTACGTCTAGCTACCCTCTTTTCTTGGTATCGTATAACTTCGTATAATGTATGACTGAGTCGACAAGGCACACAGGGGATA
>NW_012026043.1:0-346 GCF_000956235.1 Wasmannia auropunctata
TTTCACAACGAATAATCTTATATATGTATGCTCTGAATATTAGTAATACGTCGCATGACGAATAAATAACTTTTTACTCCATCTTTGTGATTATTTTTCCCATCCTTTCCATTAGCATTAGACTACCTTTATACTTATAAGAATATTACTTATACTACTATATAGGAAGTAAACCGAACACACGTATACACGCGCACACATATGGTGCGGCACCGTGTCGCATCTCGACGAGACGCCGGTCACAATGTCTCGCTATGGTCGCGCACATGAAAGAGTTTCGGTCTCTTTGTTATTTACGTAATAACTTCGTATAGCATAACTGAGTCGACAAGGCACACAGGGGATA
>NW_012026044.1:0-388 GCF_000956235.1 Wasmannia auropunctata
TTGAGTGACAATTACATTAATTTTTTATCTGTCTATTCTCCAACATATATTTTAATCTAAAATGTCAGATGAATTAATTTCAATCCTGGCCTTTATTGCGAGACCTCCGCGCTTTATTCGCTCATTCGTTCATCCATTTGAAACACTCTTCTAACGTTTCTTTTCGCGTGTCCATAACCGGGCACGGTTCCACCGCTAAACTCTGCTCGGACGGATCGATCGGCGTGAGGGCACGATCTCGTCTCTTTTTGCATCTTCTTTTTCTTTCTCTGTCGCGCGCGATAAAGAGGCACGCCGTATGTATGTATGTGTGTGTCTGTGTACGTGCGCGTCGCGCATCGTATAACTTCGTATAATGTAACTGAGTCGACAAGGCACACAGGGGATA
>NW_012026046.1:0-307 GCF_000956235.1 Wasmannia auropunctata
TTTCGTGGAAAATTTCTTCTCGCGGGAGCGTACAGTTCCTCGATCAGCTGCTGCTTTTCGAGACTTTTCTTTTTCGGCATGTTCGAGTCTTTTCTATTCAGCGCGATGATGCGTTTCTTGAATCGACTTTCGAAGCTCGTTAATCAGCATTTGCATATTATTTTGAAGCGCGGTAATCTTTCTCTCGATTTCGTCCTGTCGATCTTTCAAAACTTGTATCGTCTGTTGCACGAAACGTTTGTTGGCGACATCGCTATCATCTACTGGCAGTGCTACACGTCGAATCTTGCGTGACTTTGCGTCAAAA
>NW_012026047.1:0-407 GCF_000956235.1 Wasmannia auropunctata
TAAAATAAAATAAAGAACGAAAGGCTACACGCGCAATACTAACTAAATAACGGAATCGCAGTCGATGACAACAGAAGGAGTTAAGCGCTACAAAAATACGACGAAGTGAGTGTCAGTCCGTAGCGGCGCAAGACAAACGGAGAAAAGATAATTGCACGCGACGCCAATGCACAATTCGCCGATCACGCGGCGTAATCGAAATCTCACTCGAAGTGATTTGCGCGAAGTGACTTGATCTGCGAACAACGAAACGCAAGAGACAACGTGTAATATGATTGTCGGAACTAAAAGAAACTACCGAAATCGAACCCGTACTCGTTATCGTAATCGGAGAGAAACTACGCGCAAGCTCGTCTAATCGAACGCGAATTTCACAAGAACTGAGTCGACAAGGCACACAGGGGATA
>NW_012026048.1:0-503 GCF_000956235.1 Wasmannia auropunctata
CTGTAATATTGAAAATGATCTGATGTAGGTCGCAACGTCTATGTTATGATTATGTATTTTTAACTAATTTTAGAGCATTAAATATCCAACTCCCGGCTCATAGCCCATATTTTTATTTTTATTTTGTTAATATTTTATTTCGTTATTTTAACGTTAAATTTGAAGAAAATGTTAAAGTCATAAGGTGTACTTCAGAAACAATATCACGAAGCTTACAAAACGTTTCCCGTGTTTTCAAATGCATCATTTCATGAATATTTTTTGTATTAAAGAAAAATCTATCTACAATATAATATCAATATTCAAATTTACATGGAGCGACAAAAAGCTGCAGGGTTAGAAATTCAATATCAAGAAGTTGAGTGTTTTCAGAGCTGTGTACATAAGGAGCTATTTCGACCTTCGAGATGCGGAGGACTTGCGTTCTTCGTTTCCTCGGCTGTAAATACCATCACGGCCGTCCACGTAATAACTTCGTATAGACTGAGTCGACAAGGCACACA
>NW_012026049.1:0-352 GCF_000956235.1 Wasmannia auropunctata
TAATTAATTATTATTATCATATTATCTGAAATAAATAAATAAACCTTTCTTTAAAACTCTACATTTGTTTTTCGAATCACGGAGGGAATTAAAAAACTTTTTATTTTTCGTGTAAACAGACACACATCTAAATACAGTAGATGTGTTTTTATAAAAAATTTAATTCTTTTTTATATAACTTAAGAAAGGAAATTAAAAATAGAACAAAACCTACGTCAATCTAAGAATAAAAAATGTATCGGATCGTAGAATATTAAAAATGTTATTTAAAAACTTAAAATTGTGTTTTTTTATATAACACGTAATAACTTCGTATAGCATACAACTGAGTCGACAAGGCACACAGGGGATA
>NW_012026050.1:0-487 GCF_000956235.1 Wasmannia auropunctata
TTTTTAAGGAAAAGACAAAGAATAAATGAATAATTTTATAATGCTTGAACTTTACAGTTAATTGTAAGATTATGTTCAAATACATCTTTCATGTTTTAGAAAATGTGGGAAAATATTATCAAAAACTCATTGGTATGAAATCAAAATGGATATTAAATACTAACCTAAATCCAAAAATACACAATTTCGATGTTGTTTTATATACACAGTATATGTATATTTCTACATACAGTCTATCCCTATATTTTTAGTTGTCAGAATTTTTTTTCTTTCTGAAGATAATTTGATGAAAAATGTGAGAAAAAAGAACATCGCGCGTTACAATCATATATTAAGTTTTGGCTTCTTCCACTTCTGGTATTTCTCCTTCTTCTTTTTCTGTATTTATAAAATTTCCAAATAAAAAAAATATTTTAGATATTAATTACTCATGAAAAAATAAAATAATATTTACTTACTTGAGATCGTATAACTTCGTATAATATAA
>NW_012026051.1:0-460 GCF_000956235.1 Wasmannia auropunctata
TACAGAAATACGCCTTTTCTCGTGAGAAGCTCGAAATGTTCCGCTGGTAGAGTACAAAAATTCGCGTTGCATTATCCGTAGTTTATCTTTCTCGAGATAAGATGTCAATTTTTCGAGACTCGAACTGAGAAATTTGAACGAGTCGATAAAGCGTAATGTTACGCTGGTTCTATAATCTTTTTTTTCCATTTCCGTGCCATTGACTGTTTTCGTAAACGCGATGTACTTCTCTTTCGTTACCGGAAGTAGGCTCACGTGTCCCTCGTACGCGGTAGCTACTTCCTTGATGATGAAATGCGCGTCGTAACCGGATAGATTGTGAAACACCACGGGAATGCAACGCGAATCTTTGTAGTTCAAATTGCAGTTGGAATGCGCGGGACCTCTGTATCGTTCGGTCATGTGGCAGTGATCCCGTACCTGCGTGTCTTCCGCCGCAAACGGTTTTTTGCATATGTGA
>NW_012026052.1:0-524 GCF_000956235.1 Wasmannia auropunctata
TAATTGCAAATTAATATCCATATTATTTACAAAATATTTACAATTTTAATTACTCGATTCGCTCCTCTGCTAAAAGATTAATTTTAGTAAAATTCTTAAAGTAGTAGAATGTATAATGTGCTTTACTCATTTCTACATCCTTTATGTATCTTATAGGAAAGTTGTTCAATTTAGTCTAATTGATGTTAAATAAAAGTCTTCATTTTATCATTTATGTAGTACATATATATATATACCTATATATATTGTTACGCCCGGGGCGGTGAATAACGCGTTCACGCACTCGCTCGCGTAACGTACGCACTTCCGCACTCGCGTTCGCGCACGCGCACCGGAAGGCCGCGGAGAAATAAGAAGGAACACCAATTAAGAACACAAGGAACACGCTTTATTCTAATAACTGTGAACAAACAACGCAGCGAATAGACAGAACAGAGCTCAGCACGTCCGAACGAGTCGACGGCTCGTCTCCAAATCTAATGTGTCGTCCGTTTGACAGACGACAACGCGTCGTCAGGGAAACA
>NW_012026053.1:0-385 GCF_000956235.1 Wasmannia auropunctata
TTTTGTTTTTTTGTTTTTTAATTCAGGAGACACGGTAGTGGCTTGGTGTCAAGTGTTCAAACAAGCCATGCCGGGGTCTCTTAACGCGAGCCGTCGCGTTGCGAGCACCCGAGATTTTGAGATCTCAATAACGGTCGAACCGATTAAGTTCTAACTAGATTTAATCGATAGCTTGGGTTCGATTTATATAATGAAAGTGTGTTTATTTTTTTCTACTATGTCCTACGAGCGGAGATATTACAATGCAAAGTCCGAAATGAAGGAATTTCAGATTAAGAAACGTCATTGTCATCATTATCGTCGACCAGTTGCGGGGTGGGGAAAGTGTACTTTTACAATTTCTGACACAAGAGGCGCTTGAATTTTCTAATCTTGCAGCCTCGCA
>NW_012026054.1:0-398 GCF_000956235.1 Wasmannia auropunctata
TCATCGAAACCGTCATTGTATTTAATGTATTTCGATGTAAACAATTTATACGGCTGGGTAATGTATCAACCATTACCATACAGAGATTTTCAATGGGTCAACGACGTAACAAATTTTAATGTTACGGATGTTGCGTTAGATTCCCCGATAGGCTACATTCTAGAGGTAGATTTGGAATATCCTCAAAATCTTCACGACGCGCACACTGACCTACCGTTCTGTCCGACGCGCGATAAAGCCGCCCGGCAAGCGGCAGGGACAAGCTCCTCGCAACCGTGTACGATAAGAAGCGTTACGTCATACATTATCGCACTCTGCAACAGTGTACTCGTCACGGCCTCCGTATCTCAAAAAATTCATTGCGTATTGCAATTCGCGCAATCTCCTTGGCTTCGTGA
>NW_012026055.1:0-345 GCF_000956235.1 Wasmannia auropunctata
TACTCGAGGCCCGACATTCTCCGACCGTGAAACCAACTTTCTCTTTTTCTGTTTCTTTCTTTTCACGAGCGACGAATTCCCTGCCTTAAAGGCACAACCTTCCTCTCGCCTTCTTCTTTCGACCGTTGTTCTTTCCTTTTTCTAACGACCCTACCCTTAAGGTCAATGATCTTTTATCATACTTCGGAGAGAGAATTATTGGGGAAGCGACGGAGTGGCGAAGGAGAGAGGGAGGAGGGGGGAGGGGAGGGTGAGAGGGACCGAATACGAGATCTCGTCATGATTACGCACTACAAGCATTGAACGTAATAACTTCGTATAGCAACTGAGTCGACAAGGCACACA
>NW_012026056.1:0-428 GCF_000956235.1 Wasmannia auropunctata
ATCGAATGTATTAAATAGCTAATAATTATCAATCAATGTCGATTATTTATTTGTCGATTAAAAACTCACTCGAGGAAAGAAACATGCGCACTATTTACTAACACACGATTTACTGACACACGAGGCGTTCACTCGACGATAACAAGCAGTCGACTGATTTTATTTTATGGTTATGTTTGCAGCGCTGCAAGTCGAAACGCGACATGTGATTAGTTGAAGTCAGTCGACTGCTTGCTATTGTCGAGTGAACGCCTCGTGTGTTCAGTAAATTGTCGCGTGTTTCTTTCTTTCGAGTGATTTTTCAGTGGACGGATATTAATCGACAGTGATTGTAAAGTACGTAATGAATATTAATTAGTAGATACATTAATAGATTTNTTGTGATTTCTTNAAATGAATAGTTTGTATGTGAATCGAGTGTAAAATGT
>NW_012026057.1:0-319 GCF_000956235.1 Wasmannia auropunctata
ACCCCTCGTCCTTGAAAAGACGTATTCTTGACTCAAATTCTAAGTACGATTTTTCCTTTACAAAAATTTTTGTCCGAAGCTTAGTTTTCTAAATTATAACGAGAAATAGTTAGCAAATTACGGGCCGCGTACGGATGATAGACAGGGGCGGCGCAACTTACTGTCCGCTGGCAGGCGGTACGCGGGACTGTCGCGACGATCAGCTGACTACACGCGCGTCATAAACATGCGTTTACATTCTCTCTCTCTCTCTCTCTTCTTTTTTCACACTATACACACACGCACGCACGCACGCACGCACGCACGCACGCACGCAATA
>NW_012026058.1:0-312 GCF_000956235.1 Wasmannia auropunctata
GATTTTTATTAGAACTTTCGTTTCCGAGATATTAAAAATCGGAAATCTGACGAGGCAAAACTTCGAGATAAAGCTAAGCGGTAGCGCAGTGCCAGTGTCGTATACTCACAAGTCATCACCCGACTTTTATAATATTATATACTTGGCGTCGCGCCGCTACCGCAGCGCTTGATGCC
Organism: Wasmannia auropunctata; assembly: GCF_000956235.1. NCBI lineage: Eukaryota > Metazoa > Arthropoda > Insecta > Hymenoptera > Formicidae > Wasmannia > Wasmannia auropunctata. The sequence goes on from NW_012026058.1 coordinate 177, forward strand.
AGTCTTTCCAAATATTTTTAAGTTTCATAAAACATGCTTAAGGTGACTAAAATGACCAATGGGATCACAGTGAAGCAAAAACTTGGCGTGCCCGAATTGCATTAATATTTAATTGATAAGATATATATAAAATGCG
>NW_012026059.1:0-503 GCF_000956235.1 Wasmannia auropunctata
TCACCCAGAAACGCTGGTGAAAGTAAAAGATGCTGAAGATCAGTTGGGTGCACGAGTGGGTTACATCGAACTGGATCTCAACAGCGGTAAGATCCTTGAGAGTTTTCGCCCCGAAGAACGTTTTCCAATGATGAGCACTTTTAAAGTTCTGCTATGTGGCGCGGTATTATCCCGTATTGACGCCGGGCAAGAGCAACTCGGTCGCCGCATACACTATTCTCAGAATGACTTGGTTGAGTACTCACCAGTCACAGAAAAGCATCTTACGGATGGCATGACAGTAAGAGAATTATGCAGTGCTGCCATAACCATGAGTGATAACACTGCGGCCAACTTACTTCTGACAACGATCGGAGGACCGAAGGAGCTAACCGCTTTTTTGCACAACATGGGGATCATGTAACTCGCCTTGATCGTTGGGAACCGGAGCTGAATGAAGCCATACCAAACGACGAGCGTGACACCACGATGCCTGTAGCAATGGCAACAACGTTGCGCAAACT
>NW_012026060.1:0-368 GCF_000956235.1 Wasmannia auropunctata
TTACGCGAATAGCGCAGATATTATTTTAAAAAATTCTTTTAAGACTATTTTAAGAAGACTAGTTTAATACCATTCAGACGTAATACAAGATGCCTGTAAGATTCTTATATCACTTTCGGTAACAAAGTCTTTTCAATCTGTTATATTAAAAATATTAGAATATTATACAAAATAGAGGTGTGCGAATCAAGCCTTTGCATGGTCGAATTGAATTGAATCAAATCTGAATCAAATTTTCCCAGATTAACATTACATTAGGCGATCGATTCGAAATCGAGCCATTGTTGATTCAAAATTTTCGAACTATTCGATTTCACGTAATAACTTCGTATAGCATACAACTGAGTCGACAAGGCACACAGGGGATA
>NW_012026061.1:0-399 GCF_000956235.1 Wasmannia auropunctata
CCATCTTAATATCATTTTCTAAAGAAATTTATTAATTGCAGTTTTCAGCATTTGTTTTTGTAGACTGCACTCCTGACCTTGTCTTTAAGGTTCTTTCTTTGGCATTGTTTTTTGTATGTACACAATCGAATACAACTCTTTTCGAATTAATAGTCAAACTGTAAGTTGCTGGTTTTTAATGTATTACCCATAAACTGTTCTTCACTCAAATTTATTCCAAAATTTGAACAACAAGACGAATGTCGAAAACTATTTTCGGTACCACAGATGATATTGTCATTGGAACAACTTCAATGTATCTGTGACGATCTGAAAGACGAAAAAGAAATCAATATTATGAAGAAATACGTAATAACTTCGTATAGCATACAACTGAGTCGACAAGGCACACAGGGGATA
>NW_012026062.1:0-395 GCF_000956235.1 Wasmannia auropunctata
CAGTATTCGTTCGGCCGTGCCGTTTAGCGGTATCCGTCGCGCGCCGGCCGATCGTCGATTTAATGTGCCGCACTTGACGGCGCGCTCTTAATGCCTTATGGTTGGACAGTTTCAACAGCTCACTATTCAAAAACCATTGACACCTCAACATTTTGCTATTAACATTTTCGACTCAGTTTTTCATGAGGAATACGTAGATGGCGGCTCCTCCGGGTGATCTGGATCACCCTGTATACAGACAAATGGAGGTGTGAATTAAGCAATCATTATCATCACCTGATACACTTTGAATAATGTCAACCCTATCGTAACTTTGAACTCATAATTGAAAAAGTTAACAGAAGAGAGTTTTATATACTATTTTGGAAATGTACTCGGTGTTAGCTATAAAAATT